>NW_016690321.1:1228532-1469265 GCF_001604755.1 Lepidothrix coronata
TTTTTTAGCTAATCTAAACTATGCTACTCTTACCCTGTTGGGCTCTGAGTGTTTTTTCTTTGTTGTCAAAGGAAATATTTTTCAAACAATTGCATACACTTAGCTGGACTCTGTGTATAGGATAGTCTTCATGGACAGAGCACTTTGGCAAAAAGTTATTAATGAACCTTCATTGTTAAAGATTGGATCCCAGCCAGCTGCTTAGTGATTAAAGTTTAATTGCATGATGATTAGTTTTCATTAGTAAGTAATTAGCATTTAACAGTAGTCTTGTATTGCTAAAGCTATGGACAAGCTTAAGTGGCTTGAGCCATGTTGAGGGAGAAGGTCTGTAGCTGGAGATGTGGGCACAGAGCTGTTTAGGGAAAATGGGAATGAGAATTCTGATGTTAGTTGACCTCATCAGCTTGTTCCTGCTGCAGCATTAAACCAGAAGGAGGGACGAGAGTGGGAAATAGAACAGAACAGCCTGGATATAGGGCACAGAGAGTGGCTGTGGATTAGCCCATGTGTAGAGAGTTACCAAACATAATCCTCTTCCTGAAAAGGCCCTTTGAAGTTTTGAGTTGCTCTTGCAGCAATGCTGTTTTTCATAGTCTTATCCCTTTCCTTGCCACAACTAAAACTCTTTTTTCAGAGTTCCCCCCTGAATTGGTAAAATTCCCATTTTTACTGTGATAGCAGTCCTTGATTGCTTTGTGCCACAGTGGGGTAAATTAGGAGAAAGATGAGTGCAGGGCAAGGGCTGGGGGAAGTGAAATGAATGAGGGTAGAGGGAAGTAGGAGTATAGCGAAAGGTCAAGGCTCCTTTGGTGTTAAAAGAGCAAAAAGTGTCCCATGTAAACCACTTCTGATTTACTGAGGAATCTGTTGTGAAGGTGAAATAGGGTGATAATTTCATGTAGGCTAAATTAGGGTTGTTAGAAGCCATTCTTCTCATCCACGCCTCTCCTCTGGCAGCAGTAGTGCTCTGTGACTGAACCAAGTTAGGTAGCTGATCTGGCCAAGAAAATTCCCCCCCACCTCCCAGTTTCCATTTTTATCAAGCTAATTTTTTGGCTGGACTAGCTCTCTTGACTTTCTGTGTCAGTACAGATACAGAGAAATGCTGGGCATAGGAGAGGGCAGCAGGTTGTGCAAGAAGGAACTGATGTCTGAAGATGATTTGAAAGTGAGTGGCCTGGTCAAGATCATGGCTTCAGATAGAAAGTTTTTCCAGAATGATATTACTAAGTATCCAAAGTAGCAAATTCAAAAAAAGGTGCAGTTTTAAAGTTTGTCTAAGATGGTTCTCAAATGTATGTATTTATTACTGATGGCAAGTACATCCATCTAGTTGTCTAGGCATATGAAAAGGTAGGGGGTTTTTCTTTATTATTGTGATTATCCCACAGTTTAGAAGCACTAGGGACTGGACGCGCCCTCTCCTCTGCTGGCCTAATTTGCCAGCTGGAGTAGCCTGAAGCAGACATTTCCCTTCAGTTAAAAGGAGTAGAGTAGCTACAGTTTCTTTTGAGAGATTCTGACAGTGTTCAGGGTGTGACTTCAATGGTGTAGATCTACTTAATCTGTCTTCAGACTTGCTGAACTGTTGGTAAGAGGAGACACACCAGTGTAGGACTCGTCATAAAACTCAAGGACTTGGCCAGCCCTGCTCAAGGCACAAAGACGGTTGTGAGGCACACAGCCCACTCAGGGCTCTGCGAGCTGCAGCTGCACTGTTTGTCACCACCTGAGCTACCAGTGGTAAAAATAGATTGTGTGTGTGTTCCTGAGGCCTGGCTGCACAACTGATTGTAGCATAAATACACTTAGGTCTTATTTCAACCAGCTGATTGTTGTCTTGTGTAGTAAGCTTTCTTTTTGTTTGAGAAAATACTAAAGGTTAATGTTAAAAACTGGTTGAACAGTCTTCACTTACTAATGACTTTCCCCCCCTCCATTTCTAGCTTCTTGCATGTTTTCTTTTGTGCTTAGGAGACCAAACTCTGCTGTACCTCTCTTTCCCATGGCTACTCATTTCACAAAATGGTTTTGTTGTTACTTTGCACTAGACTGCTGTTAATTGCAGCTTTTCTTGTGCCTCCAACTCCTTTACTCTTACTGAGAACTCATGCTTGCTAAGTTTCAGAAAGTTACTGACGATTAAAGGCGACTGACCAGCTTCATAAAAGACATACTGCTAGGGGAGGGGAAGGAGGAGGAGGGTGTCTTGGCATGAATCTCTGAAATGGGGACTTTCTCTAAAGGATACTGCTGCTCAATGTGAAACTTCAAAGGAAAGTAAAAAAGGTGGGTGGGCATGGGAGGGAAAGGCAAGTTCATGTACTTGAGTTCAGATTTGAGAGCTGTGAACTTTTCAGACTTCGTGCTTGTGCTGTCAAAAATTGACTGGATGGCCTTTGACAAGTCATTTAGTTATTCTGTAAAGCAGGCTTTAAGACCACTTATTTTGTGACATTTGTAGGGTGCTTTGAAAACTGAAAGTACAGTGTACGTTTAAGTTGTCAGTTGTTCTCGGTTAAATTGGAATATTAGGGAGCTGATATGAGGTTTCATGTTTTAGTTGCATAGATGTAATGGGGGGAAGCTAAATTTAAAGCTTGTTCATGTATCACTTAGAATTGGGTCCAAAAAAATAATAAAAATGTTTTGTTACATATTCTTTTGCTGTTAGCTTTCCCTTTTCTTGTAGAAAGTTAAAATGATGAAGCTACTAACAGCAATGTACTGGTACCATATGTAAATTCCTTATATTGTTAAGTGTTTTCTGGAGGACTAACTCTTCACATTAAATTGAATCACTAAAATTTCAAGGTTGACACAATTCATAACTGGTGCTTTCCAGAAAACCGACATTATTTTATTTTTTAATGTTCATTTTAGGAAATCATTTAGATTAGAAAAATCCAATACTCACATTATAGGTACATAAAACTCTTTTACAAGGTTTTAATGCAGTCTTAACTCCTATACTTTAACTATTCCTCCCTTGAAGTGTCATATGTTATCATTGGGGAACGTAAGGATTCTTTAGTGATGCCACATGGTACTGTTCTTCTAAGCAGAAACTTTCAGAGGCAGAAATTTTCCCCTTTCCTGGGGAACAGGAGTTGTGAATAGCTACCAATAAATTCAGTTTCCTGGACAAATAGCTTCAAGGATAATGCCAAAAGAAGAATTGTCTGTTCTGAAGCTGTCTAACAAAGAAGACTTTAGTGCTGACTTCCACTTCTGCTTTTGGGCTAGAGCCTCCAGAAGGTGAAGGAATAAGGAGTGCAAAGAGGGTGTGTTTATGTAGAGTAAAAGAAAAACAAAACAAAAATGCCTATATCCTTCTATTTCTGCCTCAGGTGAAAAAAAGATTGAAATTTCTCTTAGATCTTTCACAGTGACTTATTTCTAGCAATCTATGGCTCATCCTAGTCCTTTTTTCTTAGTATAGATTGATCTAGATTTATAAAACTGAAGGGGTGGCTTGCAAATGGATAATGTTTTTGCCTTTACCATGATTCAGCAGTGTTCTGAGCCCAGAAGATCTTCATTAGTCCTCTTTCCCTTCAGATCTGGGGAGAACCACATCTAATCCTTAACTGGAGGAAGTTCTTCCCCTAGGAGGACCACATTAAGTCTGTCCTTTAAGGAGACTACTGACTACCTCAGCTGCTTTGTAATATCCAGCTGGAATGCCATCCAGTCTTGGACTGCTGCTATTTATATTTTCTGCCTCTTCTAAAGTGCTGCTAGCTCATACAATGTTTTCCTGTGTTGTGTGTCTGGCAAGCCTACAAATCCTACATATTCTTGAATAAATTCAGTTTACAATTCATGAAAGTACCTGTTATTGCAATGGGCAATTTAAGTAGCACATATATCATTATGGTTTGTAGGGTTTTTTCCTGATGATTATTGAATAGTGAAGGAACATATTCTTGTCTAAACCCATCCAGATTTTTGGCCAGCAGACATTATTTTACATAGAGCACCTCTATATCTGAGGACATTTCATCAATATGTTTTAATCATTTCTCTAGTTTTCCTCCACTGTGATTGATTATTTATTGCTATGGTTCATGAGCTTGTTTGTTGTTCTTTTTAAAACACTGATATGTGACTTGATAGCTCATCACTAAAAAGAGGTGTCCTGACTCACAGGCATTTCTCCTTCCACAAGCATTGCCTTTACCTCTTCTCTTGGGTTCATTCACCTGCTGTTGTTGCTTATTTTTGGCTGCTTTTCCTCAGTGGTAGCAACAGCCACCAGTGACCTCAGGAATACTGGTGTACACTTTGTTACTTCTTATTATAGCTCTGCTGCCAACTACTGCTTCAGCGGTTTTCTGGAGGCGCTGTCGTCTTCTTGCTCTTTCTCTAATGGTATTGAATAGTATTTTTGTTTGCTACCCGTTTTCTAGAGAGACAAGTTGTTTATTTTCCAGTAAGATGAGCTAAACTGTCATTTTCACATACCTACTTCTTTCACATTCATCTGCCAACCTTCTCTTTTCTTATGCCTCAAATAGAAGTTACTTGTCATTATTTTATCTGCCCTTATCCTGCTGCTTTTTCTTCTTTCAGTTTCAAGAACTTAAGATCCTCTTCCAATCAGTGCACCCTGGCTAATTTTATAATTTCCTAAGTGAAGTGCTTCACTTTCAAAACCCTGCACATTTACGTTTGTTTTTCTTCACGCATTTCTTCAAAGCCCTTCTTGTCTGGGATTTGTGCTGAATAATTGGATATGCTTTGCCTGCTGCTGTGATGGACTCTGCCCAATGCTGCTGGCTCAGTCTCACCATTCCTGTTTCATCCCTTTGCATCCACCAACGCTTTGTTCTGTGTTTCCAAAGTGTCTTGCACAGTGGGGCTCTATTTATGTGAGGGCTTGCACAGATTATTACAGGTAATGAAAATTATGTATTTCTGTCCAGTGTTACAAGTCTCTGAGTCATTGGCAGGGGTGGATTTGTGCTGTACCCTTTCTCCTGTCAGGTTGTGTCAATATGTAATATCTTGTCAAAATATTTTCCATTTACAGTTTTCTTTGATCAAAAGCATTTCCTTATTTTTAAGCCTTTATAAAGATTTAATTTCTGTTGAATTCACTGCTCCTAATAACACAGTGATTATTATGTCCTTAACAAGCCAGTCCTTTTTTTTTTCCTTTGAGCCTTTTAGTAAATACTAAGCATCATCTCTTTTTTCTTTGATTAGAGAAAAACTGATTCTGTCATGCAGTTTTGCCTCTTGAAAACAAATTCCTTGAGTTTATTGCATTTTCTTGTTTACGTCAGTTTTTTTCCATTTTTGTGGCATTCCAGACATTGATATTCAAAGCTATTGCTTTATGGGGATGGGGATGGGGGGGCTTCTGGTAATTACTTAATTTATCCAGAACCTCTTCCCTTTCGGTGAGGATGTTGCTTTGTTTTAAAGTAACTGTGTGCTGTTGTTTTATAGTGTACTTGGTAGGCCTTGCACTAAAAAGAAATTCACCGTATCTTTGGGTATTTCCTGTAATCAGTATCCAAGATGGCCGGGAAAGAAATCTAGTGCTGCCAGAAAATCCAACTGGAGTAAATGCTCTCTCTTGCTTACTATGCTCTTCCCTCAACTCTGTGACTCCTTTTCACATAATCACTGCTTGAAAATTTGAATTTCTTCTTCCTCTTTTAAGTCTGCTTTTCTATCTTTCAGACCTTTTTGTAACTAAATTGCATTTATTGTTGCATGTTTAATTCCCCAAATGAATAGTCAAGATAACATAAACTGTATAATTTTTTCTGGTAGACTTGCGTACTTCAACAAACTCAAATCTCTATACTTAAAAGTGCTTTTCTGAAATGTTTCTCTCATTCAGGGTAGCTGTTTGTCATCAAAGGAAATAAGATTTACAAATTTCTTGGCTTCTTGGACTTGGTAGTCTGTGTATTATTTTAATATTTTTTAAAATATGAAATGGCTACATAGGTGTGTACTTGGCCTGCTTAACTGAAATTAACATGCTTTTTCAGCACCATTTAAAATTACTGGTTTTGTTATTTTGCTAAATCTGTTTTAGTTAACCATCAGTTTACTCTTGAAGGATCTGATATCAATTCTGGTTCAGTTACACTCGGTCTTTATTTCATTTGTTTTTTTTCTCCTTCCATTGTTTGAGAGGCAGGGAGGGTTCATCCCCCTTCAAGTCTTACTCAGCTTTTCACCAGTCTCATATGTTCATGCACATTTAAGCCTTTGATCATTCCACCAAGTGAACAAAACAGGCTTGTAAGGAGTACTGAACATGAATTTATCACTTAGATTGAATTTCAGCCCTTTTATATAGTGTTACAATTTAGCTCAACCTTCATGTTATGGAGGTAAGACTGAAGAGTCTTAAAAACTTGTAACCTAACAGTAATTTTTGTGTACTTGCATTCTTTTTAATAATCACATGGGTTTTCTGTTGTTCATTGTGGAATTTTACAATCTTGTGGTCTTCAGAAGAACTACCATTCCAGACAGGTGCCAAAGTATGTTTTGTTGTGGTGTCCTGCCTCCAGCGATGGCCGCCTCTTCACCACTACATACATTTGGAGATTTGTAGTAAACCAGGCATGTGCAGAATGATAATGCAGATTTTCTGCCTCCTTTCGGCAGTCATGGCTTTAGAGTCGTTGCTTTAGTATCCCTGTGTTTACCAGGCAGAGGTATCCCTATCCTTGATGAACTTGTTTTTGAACTTGCTTATCTTTTTGCCAGTGCAGCATTCTTGGGCAGTGACTTTTGTAGTTCAGTTACTAGTTGAGTGAAAAAAGCATATTTATTTTACATTTAAACCTGCTCGTCCTTCTTGGAAGTGGCTAAGAATCATTCCCTTATTTGATTTTGTAGGTCTCAATTGCCTTTCAGTTACCTCTTTTCCAAAATACTTAGACTTTTTTCAAATGGAAGCTCTTTATGTTCCTAGTTAGTTATCTCTGTGGTCTGTCTGTTCATTTTTTTCTAATCAGTTGTGTTCTTTTATTAATAGAGTAATCAGAACTATGCACAACATTAAGATGTCAGGATACTACAAGAGTAACAGGTAGACATAATGAAGATTTTGGTTTCATTATGGATTTCTTTTTTTAATAACTGCTTATATTCTGGCTGTCTTTTTTTGTTTTGTGGTTGCAGGGATTGCATGATGTTTCTTGTCAGGATGACTACTAATACCTTGCTATGAATAGTAAAAGCTAATTTATAGTCTGTCATCATGTGTATATACAGGTGAAAATATTTTCACCACGTGTATCACTTTGCACTTAACAACGTTAATTTTCATCTCCATTCTATCGTACAGTTATCCAGATTGTGAGATGGTTTTGCAGCTTTTTACTATTAGTTTGAGATCTGACTACCCTGGATAATTTTACAACCTTCACAAGTTTTCACACCTTATTGTTCACCCCTCCTTTCAAGAGTCTCTTTAAGTGCAGTTGAATAGATTAAGTGTCTGCATAGGACCTTACAGTTATTGCTCGCAAACCATTCCTTGTTAAAACAAAACATTTCTGTTCTTCTTACTTTCTGTTTTTC
Organism: Lepidothrix coronata; assembly: GCF_001604755.1. Lineage (NCBI taxonomy): Eukaryota > Metazoa > Chordata > Aves > Passeriformes > Pipridae > Lepidothrix > Lepidothrix coronata. The sequence continues at coordinate 1,236,096 of NW_016690321.1, forward strand.
CTTCTAGTTGAAGGAAATAAAATACTCTGTTCTTAATTTCAAGTGCTTCTGTGGTAGTTTAATCAGTTTTGTATGTATTGAATAGGATTTTCCATTTTTAAGACATTTTCCAGCTCTTAAATTTCTTGTTGTGGTTTTTTTTTTCCATGCCATCCATTTTGAGCTGCAGCTTCTCTTTGTGCTTGAGCAGCCTGTGCAGCACTGCAGTTCTGACTTTTTACTGTGTTTCCTAATGCAGCTTTATTAGTATGGCATCTTCCAGATCATTGATTTGTCTGTTTGCTGAAGTCTTGGAATCTAAATTTGTCCTTCGTTTCTTGACTTGAAGATAGCTGCCCAATTTTACTTCAAGACTAGTTTTCTGTATTATGTACTTGATTTGCTTGCTTCAGGAGTATATCGTCTTTGGGAAGAGATACCTTTTTATAATGCCAGTTTAAAGGTTTTTACCTTTATAATTGTGGGGTTCATTTTACTGATATTCTCTGCCTGTTTTTTTGATAACTTAAAATTGTTTGTCAGGAAATGGAAACTAATAATTCTGTATCCTTCAGTACTAGTTGTTATCTCTAGCCCCACTCACATAAGCCAATTTTTTCATTAACCAGAATCTGCACATCGGAGTGAAAGTGCTCTNTCTGTATCCTTCAGTACTAGTTGTTATCTCTAGCCCCACTCACATAAGCCAATTTTTTCATTAACCAGAATCTGCACATCGGAGTGAAAGTGCTCGCTGCCTCCCCCCCCGCTTTATTCATCTCAGTCCCTTTTTGCAGCAGTGTTCCAAAATCACTTATTCCTTTCTCCCGTAGCAAGCAGTACAAATATTTTTTTAGCTTTTCTTGTAGCTTATTGGAGTAAGTTCTCTCTCTGCATCCCGCTTTCCAGGAAAGAGAATGCGGCTGCCTGCTGCTTCTGTTGCCCTTTCGCCTGAATATTAAATCCAAGCCTCTGCCGAGCCTGCCAACTGTTTAATCAGAAATAGTCAGAAGGCCCTCCTTCCTAATATTGCAGCTGACTCTGAAATCCTCATTATCTTACATCTGCATTTGTGCAGTGCAATTATACAGAAGCAATTATTTTCCTAAAAGCTTACCATTTAAACAGACGGAGGAGAGAGTATGAAAAACGCATATAACATGTAAAGCAAAGACTTGTACCTATATTAATTAATGCCACATATATTTTATTTTTTGCTCGCCTTTCTTTGTTAGTAACCTTCAGTTGTTGCTTTCCATTTTATTCCACTTATGCACTGTTGACACTGGTATGCAAGAAGGGGAAAAAACAAGGAGATGCCTGGAAAACAAAGCAAAGGAAAAGGAAAACAAAGGAAAGGAAAAAGAAAACAAAGAGCAAAGGAAAAACTGGTCATTGGAAGAGAGGAGATCAGAGTGAGGTCTGGGTGTGGGGCGCAGGTGAGCAAAGTAAAAGAAGAAGCCCATCAGCAAGAAAAGGCTCTTTGGATTATAGACAGCAGAAAATATGATACAGTTGCATCTGTCGTGAATGTCCTTGCTCAAATTGGCTTGCTGATTGTTCAGCAAGAAAGATAGTGGAGGAGTTGTCTGAAAACACCTTATATTAGTGTTAGGCAGAAGCAATTAATTTCTGCTTCTAAGCAACTGTTCCTGCGGCTGCCCAGAATATGTTGGAAGGGCTTGTCTGGCGGCTCCCATCCTCCCACCAGTAGGATACCAGTACTCCAGTATTATCCCTGTCAGTGCAGAGCCAAAGCGAGGAGGTGAGTGTTTTCGTTGAGCAGCTTGGGGCACTTCTTTCACAAGCCTAAGACTTGTGCTTGGATGGGAGGAAGAAGATAGGTTGGTAGGTAGGTAGCTCAGGGCATGTTTGTTTTAACACCTGTGTGGAGTTGGGAACAAATCTGAGGAAAGCAAAAAAATGTACTCAAAAAACAGACTCCTACTTATTTATGTACAGCAGTGTGGTATCAGAATTTTGAGTCTACTCTTTTTAGTAGTGAAAGAATACAATTTTCAAGGGGGAAAAAGCGAACCTTAAAGTAAAAGAAATATAGCTGGTAGATAGTGGAGCATTTTAAATGAATCAGAGCCACTCTGCTGCTGCTGTGGTAGCTGTCCCCCAGCTCTTCACACTTCCAGGTTGGGTGTTACTTCATTTTGGTAGACAGAGAATGATGAGCTGTAGCAAAGAAGAAATGGGCTGCTAATAGCGTGGAGAGGTAGAGACAATGTATCTGGCTCTAATACTATTGATAATTTAGTTCAAGGGATGGAGTGTCTTTTCTAAATGGCACTTTTCAGTCTCTCCAGCCTATTCTAAGTGAGATATATGTGCCTTGTGGCCAGAGATGAATTGTGGAGATAGGACCTCTGAATCAATCTTCGCTGTGTGGTCTCTTTTTTCCTTCTTTTTTTTTTTTTTTCTTTTTTAATTTAGGCCAGGAGTTGATTAGATGCCTGGCAATGATTACTATCCATTGGCACCTCCCGTTGGGAGCACACTCCAAGTACCAGCCTTCAGCTCTTTCAAGCAGGGGAGGTTAAGCAGGCTGCTTACTGAGCAAAAGGAATTTCTCTTCCCTTGAGAGCTTGAGTGCTGTTTCCCTGGCTAAGAATGCTATAATTCCTTTACAAGTGACAAGCAGGCTGCTACCATCTGCTGGCAAATGGCTGTTGGATGGTAGAGTTTGGGTGAAAATATGCTCATGGACCAAAGAGAACGATTAGTGGTCATTATGCCCAATTCACACATTTCCTGTAGGAAGTTCTGTGGTTTTATTTTGGTTTTAGAATGTTTACTAGTCGTAGTGTACGTAAATTCATAAGATAAGGGTTCTAACCAAAACCACAGAAAGTACCAGTAGGAACTATGCATCTTTTTACCTTTTAAAGCACAGCAGCAATGTCTTGTAAAAGAAGACTGAGACCATCCAGAATTTTTTAAGCACTTTATTCTGTCTTTATGGAAACACCTGGGTGTATTTGGAAACCATGTGGCATTACATGATGATAGTGTCTTTCAAAGATTAGGTGATAGATTCATAAGATGTTTTAGAACCATGCAGCTTTGTAGTGTGTCTGCTTTGTGCAGTCACTCTGTGGTGTGTCAAGAAGGAACAACTCAAAAGAAAAGAGTAGTTATTGTGTATGTGGTTCCCTCAGCTTCCCCGGAAAGCAGCAGATGGTCGAGGGTCCCGGGAGGTAGAAGAAATGGGGCCATTAGACTGTCAGTGGCTTGTGAAAAGCAGAAGCATCTGCCAGAATGGAGACTTGTTCAGCAGCAGGGGAGCCAGCAGCAGCAGATGATCTCTGCCTTGAGTCGTCAATGGCATAGTAGTCCTCTGGGGAATTGCTGTTGTGGGTGTGTAGCTGCAGGTAACCTTGGTAAAAATCTCAATTGGTCTGCCAGACTGAAAAAAGGGGAAACGAAGGCTTGGTGCTCATGCCCTGGCATCTTACCTACCCACTTTCACTGTCTAATCACTCTTAACTACAACCAATTTGAAAGCATTCCGTACCCATTCTCTGCTGAAAATTCAGCAAAATGCCTGTCATGTTTTTGCTGTAAGTTTCAGAATAGCAACATGAACCATGCTAGATGCAGCAAAGAAGAAGTTCAAAGAATAAATTAACTTTTGGAAAAGTATAAAAAATTTTGCTAGGGGTCTTATTTTCAGTTGTGTCACACAACACACTCTTAAGACATGCCTTTTTAGTGTTAAGAAATATTTTATACAGCTGCAGTTTAATCTCTGCTGCTGTAGTTCCTATGCTCTTATTGAGTGCTCTGTACAGGACACAGTGTTCTGGGGAAGAATGACCTTCTGTTGCAACGGTGTGATGGTACTTAAAAGATGAGATAAAGTGGGGAGGACGGAATGCCTCTTAGGAACAAAACTAGAAATTCATATCTGCATTCAAAAAGAATAGTCAATTTGGGTTCTGTCCTCTTAGAATGATTAATCTCAGTCAGCCGTATCTAAAAGCAAGAATAAAGCATACAGGTAAAGAGCTCTGGTTCAGAACTCCTCAAGCTGCACTTCTTGAGTACTTGGCATAGGTGAATCTTGGACTATTGCCAGTACATAATACCCTTCTAGAGTTGACTTCGTAGCCAGGAAAAAACATTCTCTATGGATAAAACTTGTTTTTACTCCCTTGGGAGAGTGAATTACATTGCAGTTTGGCTAGCAGTCCGTATATGTTGGTGTGCATTTCAATATCGGTTTAGACTTTTTTTTTTATCTTTGGAAACTAACATTCATGTTCTGACAGGCAAAAATAAGCTGCTTGCATGTCTCTTTCTAGGTCTTTGGGACACTTCCCTTACATCGTAAATACTGCAATAGTTTGTCATGATACACATTCAGTGCTTAGAAGATAGACACAGTTTAGTAGGGAGTGCTGAAGATCAGGCTCCGGATGCTTTGGCATACCCGAAAAGAGAAGGCGTTATTCAAGCCTGCAGTTGTAGATGTCATGAGAACTGACGTCTCACAAGCTTTTCTGTTAGTTGCATCTGCTTTGATTTGAAGAGGGCCACCTGGTTTATGGCTGGAGCTAGTTTTGCTTTCATCTTCACTCAGTCATTTAAATACAAACTATAGTCATCTCTGCGTAGCACAGAATACTAGGAAGATATTCCTGTCAGATATTCTCAGTGGTTTTGGAAATACTGTAATCAAACCCCTGTTTGCTATGCAGAGTGAGGAACTGTGCTGTGGCTGTTAGCTTTGGCCACATCTATTCTCCAGATCCCCACTGCAAGATGTATGCTGATCAGAGATGTGAAGGAGTGTGATCTAGTGGATGTGGCCACCTTGGCAGATGAGCCTCCCCGTGTGGTGAGAAACCCGTGCTTTGTCCGGTGCCAGGTGCACTGCTGGGTTGAGCACATCTGTTCCGTGTGCTCTACAGGTGTAGCTTGCTGATAGCCTTAATAGAACACATGTAGTTTGACACCAGCTTTTCCAATAGGAAAAGTGTTCATAGATCATGTCGTCAGCTCACTGTGTGCAGTCAGTGACCGAAGGCAGCTTCTCACAGCCTAAACTCAAGGTGAACTGTACCGGTTATATGAGGCCTTGTTCACCAGAATAAACAAAATTCCCATGTTTCTTAAATATGACTCAAAAGTTATTGTAGGTTGTCTTTTCTTTTTCTGCCAGTAATTTATTTGCATTTTAATTTTTAAATAGTAGCAGGCTCTTAGCATTTGGTGAATTCTGCCAGATGTGGCTGTATCTTTTTAGAAAGGAAAAATGTCAACCTGTCAGAAATCAGTTTTCATCAGAATCTTAGATTAGTTAACAGAAATCAGTTACTACGTACATTCAAGAAATAAAATTGCTGTCTGAATGAGATGCACTCTAGGCTTACTTCCTTAGGTCATTCCTTAAGTCATTCAAGATGAAGTAAATGGCTTTCATTCTGCTGCATTTCCATCTGTCTGATATTATGGTTAAATACATCACTGACTAGTTGAGCTAATGGGATTTAACTAATGAAAATTGAATGTGGTCATCAGATGAGTCTGAGCTACTTTGACAATAATTGTATGAGCATCCTTGTAGCACTGCAAGTGCTTCTTTTGGAGATGTGCCATTTCTGTGATGATGAAGTGTTTTCCCGTCATGGCATCTTCTCCTGCTCCAGATAAACCTTTTCTGTTCACCTGCGAAAAAGTGTTCAACTTGGCCTTGATCATCTTCAGCTGCTACTGATAATGAAAATGATGTAACCAAATTACTTTTATACTAATGGTGTCTTATAAATCATTATTTGTCATGCCAGTTCTCATTTTAAAGCTGCTGCAGATCCAAAAAAGCCCTTTTTCCTCCAATTTTAACACTGATGTCATTGTCAGGTACTGAAACGTGGGCCAGTAAAACAGCTTTGAGAAGTGTTTCAAGTTCTTTCTGAATGGCTGAGCGTTTCATATCTCTTACACGGTTAGAACAACTGAAAAGTTTGTAGTTTGAAAGAGGTTATATTGTTACCTATTTGAAAGGCCTTTATTTGTATGGTGTGGAAAGATAGAGTCTAACACTGTGATTAGTCAAAAAACTTTTGCTGGAATGTGGTTGATTCCCAGGAAAATACAGGTATTCAGAAAGATGATTGCAATCTTCATTGCCATTTCTTGGTTTCCCTTTCAGAAATGTTCCCATTGCCAGGAACCAGGAGCCACCTTAGGCTGCTACAACAAAGGCTGCTCCTTCCGATACCATTACCCTTGTGCCATCGATGCAGGTAGGAACAAATGACATGTTAACTGTATTTCATGTTTATCCAAATCATATGACACTAAGTAATCTGGGGTACTTTACAAATTTATTCCCTTTCTGTTTTTCACCCTACTGTGAAGATAAAGTAATGTAAATGGTGAGAAACGGCATCAGATAAACAGCCTACGGGAATGCACTGGGACAAGATGGAACTTGTAATGAAAAAGAATCTAGCTGAAAGTGCAGAAAAAGCCTGGTTTGGGGGAATGCAGCTACAGTGACTGAAATTTGACTGCAGTGTGAGAACTGATCACTCTTTTCTTGCAAAAAATAGAAACCCTGTGTTAAAAGGGTGCAAGTTACCAGAAAGTTCTCCTTCCTAAGAAGCAATTCAGCCAGTCTCTTGAGTAGGTCCAATTTTCATCATTAAATAAGCTAATAGCATCCAGACCATTGTCTGCAGCTATGAGCCTGGGCTTGTGAGTTGGTGGGTGACAGTTTTTCATGGAGATAAACTTGATTCTTGGGTAAAAAAAAAAAACAGCTCAAAATAAATAATACCCCAGTATTTCAGTCACCTCTAACTCACTTCTCCTGTCCTACAAAACTTACTCTGATAACAGGCAGTAACATTCAAGATTACAGCTCTTGACTGGCAAATAATTGCAAGCTTCCTGTTTGTTATTCCAGTTCCAGAGCAGCCCACTTGTTCACCACCCATTTTATGCTGTTTTTCAAATGTTAGACTATTTGAAGTAGGTGTGCTCATTTCTGGATGACTGTGTTGTACCTCTCACCATGAAATCCCATCCTTTTGGAGATCTGCATTTTACAGTAACAGAAATGCTTTATGAAGTTAGTATTATGGTGGAATACTACTAGTACCACAGTATAAATGGAGAATCCTTGACTTTACACGAAATAAGATGCGAAAGAATGATAATTCAGGTTGCAAAAACCACACACTCAAAAAAAATGCCAGAAATAAGGGTGTCTATGGAAGTGTCATTTTGGGTTCTTATGAATGTATCTTATAAGGGAGTAATCACTGTTTCCATAAGGCCCTAACTCACCCTGTAGGATGAAGGGTACTCATTCATGAACATGGTTGTCCTTCCTGATGCTGTATCATGCTTACTGCATATGATTCCTTCTCAGTTCTGAAAGTAGAACCAGGAAATTTTCTGTGTTTGTCATGCCTAAGAGTTTCATGAACACTAACAAACTTTTTTATGTACCATATGTTGCAGACACACAATCGTCAGGTGGATTTGCATTCATAAATTGTGTTTAGTATGTATTTGTTTCTGGTTTGTGACCTGCCCTTTTTAATATCATGAAAAAACCAAAAAAAATTATAGTGAATGTTCCCAGTAGTTTGGGGTGCTTGTTTTACTAGGTGCAGTATGTAGCATTTTCTGCATTCTAAATACAGGTATCAAAAGGAATATATTGTCCTTTTTCTTCAGATATACCTTCCTCATTAACTCTACTCCACTTAAGCAAATGCGGTAGGATCCTCCAGATGACAAATACGCTGTACAATCATGACTGATTTCCAAGAGCAGTTCTGTGTCATGCATGGAAGAGGCAGTGTTGTGTACAAAACCTAGCATATAATTACACTATTTAGTCCATATTAAATGTAATATAATTTGTCTACTATATAATATGTAGAAATGAGCTAGATTAAATTTGGATTTTTTTCACTTCTTTCTTGACTTTGCAACCTTTGAGATTTTTTTGGAGTAGCTTTTTGTGTTCAAGTTCCAAGGCTATGCTTACTTCATTTTCTTTCAATTTTATGAGACATCACATTATCATGTGGCCATCTGTCAGAGAGCACAATTGCAAGCTAATTTCCCTCCTTTGAGTAATACAGCAGTAATAAATTGCAAGAGCTGCATGGAGATGGGATACTTGGAATGTGAGTTTCACAAACATATTTAAAAAATAGCAGAGGAGTTGGTAAAACTGGTGAGTCCCTGGTTTCACCCCAGGAAGAGTATGATTTAGTGAGAACAAAGACGTCTTCAGGGGTTTTTTTATACATTTTCCTTTCTATTTCTTCAGTCTATATGTCTGATATGTTGTCCCTTCTAGTTCTTCATATCAGCCACAGGCCTTTTATCTAGTTGGTCTCAGGCTCCTCTTCACAAATTTCTTATTCCAGTGTCTTTGTAAGACCCAATTCATCCTACTCCTTTCTGACTTTTCCTTTGTCCAGTTTTCTAGCTTGGCTTCTTGCTCTCTGCTCTTACATCACCTCCTCTTCTCCTTTCTTGCTCCTAGCTGTTTTTCCTCTCTGGGCTTTCTTATTCCTGTTTGGTTCTCCTAACTTAGCTCCTTGTTACACCAAACTCTGCTAGTCCTGGTTTGTTCTTGTATATTGTCCTTTATCTATTTCACCTTTCTATGCCTTATCCCAGTAGTTCTTAGTCTCCATTCTTCTGGCTGAATCAGTCCTCATTTGGTCTTAGCCTCCTGCTGGCACTCATCCATAGTTCCTCACTCCTGACTTCTAGTAACGTGGGTCTCCTTACCGTACTAGCCTTCATTCTTTCTGCAGTTTGATTGCCTTTCTCAGTAATGTTTTCACTTCTGCCTTCTGGACTAGTGCTCCCCATTGTGCAGTTTTGAAATGGTCACTTTCTTCCTTCAGGTCACTTGATCCTTAGAAATGTCCCCTGACAGCTTCACTGCTTTTGGGTCTGGTGCTGAAGTCTGAGGGCTGAGGCTCATTTACAGGAAAGACCTCACCCCCAAACAGAAGTATACTTAGTGGAATTTTTGAAGGACCTAGCTAAAATCTAAGAAGCCTCTCCTGAGGATGAGCACATGAAAATTCCCCTTTCTCCTTTCAAGAAGTTTATATTTGCTAATTTTGTGGTAGCTGGCAAGGGTATGCTTTAGCTAAAATTCAGGTCCTACTGAAAAGCAGGATGTGGTAGAGCTTTTCAGAGAAAAATTCCTGGGATGTTTAACATGGGCAGTATAACTTTTTTCCAAGAAAAAGTTTTAAGGAAATCATTGGGCTGCTTTAGCTGAAGTTTTCAACCAAAACAAATAAAAGAGCCCCAGCTTGAAGTAGATTCTCAGCGTTCAAAATTTCAGCCTGATGGTGTGACAGTAAAAGACCTTGTTTGCAGTTGGTTTTTATCTGTGGGTGTAATCAAGCCATCTTAATCTATAGACGCTCTTCCAATAAATCTGTGTAAAAGATATAAACAAGCTATATGGAATAAGACTTGATTTTCATTTATGGCCAAACAGAAAATTCAGGCTTCCTTGAGAAACAAATCAGCATTATTTTCTTTCCTCAGCCTGCTGTCTGACTATAAACCCTTTTTATTCGTTATGCAGTGCTACTGTCTTTCCTGTAGTGAATCAGATATGGGTATTTCTGAAGTTCCTTGAGCTCAGTGGTAGTTTCATTTGAAGTCAACCATCCTGCTTTTGAAGGATGGTGCCACCTTGCTTTATGTAGGATTTGTCACAGATCTGTTCTGAATCCTCAGAAGTTTGTGTTGACACTTACGAGGGCTTTCAGGCTTTCAGAATATGTATGACTGGTTTTGTATCTTAAAAAAAAAAAAAGGGGCAGAAAACACTTGATGGAGTGTTTTTTAGGGTATATGGAGTCATACACACTTGGTGTTTGAGGTCCTGTAGCATCCCTGGAAGTGACCATGCCTTCACTGAGATGAAGTATTCACGTCGTATTCCGAGAAAGTTGCAGCGTGAGCTGAAGCTTGTTTCTACCCTTGCATCTGTGTGAGTTAGAAGTTAGTCCCCTGTCAGTTACTGTGCCTCATTTGAAAGGCAGGCAGCAGGTTTTTGGGAAAGGACTGGAGGATGGAATATGTCAAAATGACTCCAGTTTCTTGCAGCACCGAAGGCTGGCCCTGTGGTGTGACCTGGGCTCTGGCTTCTGTGCCAATGGTCGATTTCCAATCCCACCCTGGTGAGGAGCCAGGCTTTGCACCACTGTTGCTAATTGACTGCTATGCAAGGCACATGGCTTCATAAGTTGCCAGTTTGTACATATGGATGTTTTTATATAGCCTAATTCAACCTTTCTTTTAATCTCCTTTCATAGAAAATAATCTCTGGCAGTATAGGGTGCAAGAGAGCTGAATATTTCTTATCCATTTGCATAAAAATCAAGATCAGTAGTGCCACTTAAGTAATTTTTGTATGGAGATGACTGTGGTTAATGTTGTCTGTATTTGGCTTTTGTCTGTCCAAATTTATGAAGAGCCTCTGATGTCTCAAGATAACTTAGTCCTAGGGATATCTCCATGGAAACAGGATCTTTGTTTTCTGAAATTTTATATCCTCTCCCTCTGCTTGTTCCTCCCCACCTGGAGTCAGATCCTGATGGTTGTAGCACACTTGTCCCCACAACATGTATCGTAGGCAGTTCCACTTAAAAAAGATTTTTGACTGTAAATTAGGAAAAGCAAAATGAAATGGAATTTCAGAGGATAGAAATCCTGTGTCTTCCCAAGTAACATTAAAGATGAGTAACAGGCAGAACAGAGAGGGTGAGACAAGGTATGAAGCTTACAGAAGAATAATTGCTTCTATTAAAAATGTTTTAGGTTTTCCCTGACTGCTTTATGGAGAAAAATCTGTGCAAACAAGGACAAGTCTCAGTTCTTTTCCCTTTCTGCCACAATGAGCTGATCATAGCTATGCGTCTGCTGACTTCATGATGAATTGTAATCTGTGATATAAAATACTTGGAACTGCTAACCAGAATCCAGGCCAGCTTTGTAATGATGAACAATTTCTGCCTTATTGGTATTCAGATGATTTTCTACAGTGTACTGATGAAATTTTTCATAGTTGTCCTTTAATAGAAACAAAAAAAATTGCTATTAATTGGATCTGCTATTAGTATTTGCAACAAAAATGCTGATCTTAGTAAGAAATTGAGCTCCATCACAGATCAGGCATGAGGTACAAGGTTTCTGGCAGTTCTTTCTGATCCTTGTACAATCTTCCTTTCTGATGTACTAGCTAGAGAACTGCATTCATTACCGATGTTGAGTTTCCAAGAAAGAAGAAAACTCCATCCTGTTCTAACATACTGTGTATGTTTTTATGATTGCTCTGTATATTTTTGATGATTGCTGTATTATGCAGTGATAATTCATGCTGTAGACTAAATGTACGATTCCTGCCCTTATAATGAGAAAACATTTTATTTATTTCCTGTGATTTGCTAATGCTGCATTTGAAATTATCTGTGGCAGGGCTGAGGGTTTTACTCCCCTTTCCTAAAATCTCTCAAGTCACTTAGCCCATTGCATGCTGTTTCCCTTTGATTCAGGCCAGAGGCATTCGTGTTGAAACATAGGCATTTCATAGCAGAGGGATGCTCTGCCAAAGCCTGGGTATCTAGAAAGCTTTTCCCTCAAGCTTTAGTTCCAGTCTCCTGCTGTCTGCTAAACTCTTCCAGCAGATTGAAACAGCAGGTAGCACTGGTTATGCTACATACTTAAGAGCATTTTAAATTAGCACATTTTATTTACCATTGTGCTTCTTCACTTGTGAGCTGTTGGGGTAGGTTGGAGCAGACAGGAGGTCAGGAACACCTTGCTGAATTCTCCCGATCGGTGTTGGTCGCGCTGAGGGGGTGGTGGTGCTTGGCCCTACTGGTGTGGTGGTAGTGCTGTGTCAGCCTGCCTCCCGTGGGGGAGGCGGCTGGAACAGAACAATGTCAGACATTTGGGCAGGTTGAGAGGTGACCCTGCAGTTCAGGGTGCCCAGGGGAGGCAGCTGAAGGGGAGTGCTGCTTTTTCCCTCTACTGGAGTTCTGGAAGCCGACTCATCCCTCAGAGGTGTAGTCTGGGAGAGGGTGTGAGAGGAGAAACAACTCTTAGACTGGCAGTGCTGCTAAAGAAATGCTTTTCAAATGGCAGTATTGCTTAATTTGTTCCTAAATAAGCAATCCTACATAGGTGCCCCACTTTTTGCAATAGGTTTAAATCATTAATTAAACTATTTTGTAGATCATAGAAGCTTCACATATATGAGTCATGGAAGCAGATCCAAGCGCAGCATGAGTGACCTGACTACCAGACATAGTGTCACAGTGTAAACTGATGACCAGGATTTGGGATTGCAGATAAGCTGTATACACCCATATCTAGAGACACACACCCCTTCTTCCCCTGATGTTGGCAGGGCCTTGGGGTAAGGATGAAAGGCAATGATTTTGCTATGAAAAACAAGGATCATCTGTTCAGGTTGGATGAATGTGTCTATCTTCGTTGTGCTGAAGCAAGGAAGTTTGGAAAAGCTGAATGGGATTGGGGCACAGGATTTGTAGATTTGCTGTTATGATTCTTACTGCGTACAGAGCATCGGGAAAACCAGGAATGCTTGGTAATCTGGGCAACATTGTCACTTGGGGTGTTGAGTAATTTTGTTTGCTAAAACTTTGGGGGTGGAAGGGATGAACCTTCTAATAACATAGTATTCCTATAAGAGATCTTTGAATGAAAAATTTATACCTGTGAGGCAAGATTAACACGTGATGTATTATTCAAGTTGGTTTTCATTTAAAAAGTAATAAATTTCTGTCTTCTCCTCCTTTAGATTGTTTACTAAACGAAGAGAATTTCTCAGTGAGGTGCCCCAAGCACAAGGTAAGAATCCTCTCCTGAATTAGACTTGTTTTTTTGCTACCTTCTGGTTTTTAAATTTGGATTAGTAATTTTATACCTGGATAACATCTGCAGTCAGATATGCTTCTAATGTGTAATTCTAGTGTAATTCCTCTGTGATGTGTGCTTGTGGTATGTGTTTGCTGGGGGCAGACATCAACTCAAGAAGAATACAGAGTTTAAGAAGATAAAATTTTTGTCCCATCTGTTCAGTTGTTCTTTAGATCCTTGATGACTCTAGCAAGCTCAGCTTCATTTCCTGAATTCTGTGATAGAATCAGTACATTGCCTCACTGTTTCTGTTTGAGTGCTACATTGAACTGTCTGTGGTTTTTCTCCTTGAATTTACTGAGGATGCAAGAAGGAATAAAAATGGCTTATGGAAAAGTCCTCCTGGTTGTGGGAAACACTATTTTCTAGTGTAGTGGTAGCTTTTAGACTGAGTCCTACCACTCAGCCTTCAATAAATCTGTTGGGTTGTTCTGTAGATCTTTGGCTCAGAAGACCCATATGCTGCTTCTGCCCAGGGTTTGGGTATCCTTAACTAAGTGTTCCTGGAGCCTGCAAACACTGTGGTGCTAAGAGCTGTCTGTATGGAAAGAGGAGACAAGGTAGACAGTACATACTCTCTTGTACTCATAAGTAACGGGATACAGTGCTGGGAATGCCCCTCCCAGCCTGTAAGGGAGGATGTGGATACCAGTCTTCCAGTTTTAAATGCTCAGAAGTATCCAGTTCTTGTGGACAGTTGGATACAACAGGAATTGTGCAAGAGTGGGGATGGCTTGTGCTGGAAAATAAACCATAATAGGGAAGAATTATGTTGCTTTCTAGTGGGGGTTAGTCTCCATTTAGTTCTCATCTGCAGATCTCTTCTCTGCCTAGAACTAGACTGACATCTGGTGGTCTTTTGTCTTCACAGATTATCCTTAATCTGTCTTTTGTAAACATGCAAGAATCAGTCTTGTATTCCTTTCTGGGTGTTCTACCACAAAATGATGTATTTATACAAACGTATTTAAAACGTGCTGGAAGATTCAGTGCACATTCAGGGTGTTATCCAGAATTGGCCTACTTTTCATCATATAAAAGAAAATAAATTATTCTGCACAATTGTGGAATAATGTTGACAATGTACAGCAAACTTAAATTGATGCATTAAATGCTACAAGAACCTGCAGATCTTGCCAAACAGAAACGGGAAGGATGAGTTTCCCTTACTGTGGAATGCAACCCTTTGCCCAACTTTGGATATTTGGCTAAAGATAATTGGAGGGTGTCCTGGTTTTGGCTGGAATGGTTATTTTCTTCCTGGTACTTAGTTGCCAGCTGGGGTTTAAACCGTGACAGAAGGCTGGGGTTTTGAAGGCTTTTTTATTTTTGCTGCCCATTGCCTGATTATTACAGGGAAACACAGTGTTACGTAGGTGGCTCAAGTCATTGCTGTTGTACGTGAGCACTTGCAGTGATGGTGCTCCCTTCGGTGAAAGGAAACAACTGTTTCAGTTTCAGACAAAGAATCCAGCCTCCCAGAGAAGTTTTTGAGAAGGCATATGGGTTTCTAAAATAGTCTGAGGGGGGCGAGAGGGGGAAAACTACCAGTTAAGTTCATAAAGGTACTTCATGAGGCAATAGAATTTTGAATTTTGTTCAAAACTGTCCCACCGCAGATTGTTTTCTTTGTTGCATCAAAAACAGAAATTCAATACAAGCAGCCTCTCTTTGTCACTGAAGTTTGTTGGCTTTTGCTTAGTAAAGACACGAATCATTTGTTTGAATTCAAGCAGAGTTGTCTTTGCTTGGCTGTGACTCTGCCCTCACCATGTGTTTCACTAATCATTACTGGTTTGTTTCAAATTCTTCTGCAGTGCAGAATATAGGATCACTCTGCTCCTTCCATTGTAGTGGCTGGAAAGGGGAGTTCCAGACAGTGACAAGGCAGGAACAGGAAGGTTGAAAACCTAGAATGACTGGAGAACAAATGGCATCAATTTTTTTTTTTTGCATTATATAAACCTGAGCAATTGAGAGGAAGAAAGACTTTAAGACCATTGAAAGCCATGCTGTTAGGTAACACCAGCTTAGCATTATTAGCTAATTAGTATCTGTTTAATACCTCACCCTTCTGTAGTTAATGGGTGGAAGAGCTAACTTTATAAATCCACTAGCGGCTGAGTAAGTCCCCCAGTGCTGTGCTTCTTGCCCTTTTGCAGTCCATGCCTCACATCGGTAAATACACTTCATCATAATAAGCGGCTCCTGGAGAGCAAAGGTGCTTCTCGCCTCATTAACTGCGCTTGACACTTCAGGCATAAGCAAGCTAAGTCCAGAGGGACTGGTCCTGCCTTTCCCTGTGCTCCCCAGTGAGCTTTCCCATTTCCTTCTGTCAGCATTGATGCTTCAACCAACCATGTCCTGAATGTGCTACTTATGCAAAATATCAGCTTTTATCACAGGGAAAACGCTGTCTGAAAACTAATCATCTTTTGAAGGGTTAGCTTCCTCTCACAAATCCAACTGGCTCTGTGTCTGCTTCGCAGCAAATGTGGTTGCAACAGAGCAGAGGAGGATGCCGAGGCACTGAGTAGTCTATAAAGGGTATGGGATACCTCACCTTTTGGTGGCTCTGCAGTCTTAGATTATCTTAAGCCATCTCTGGAGCAATTTTAAAGTGATGCTTCTCAGCTTGTTCTATCCTTTTGTGTTAAATTCTGTGTTTCTTAAAATAACCCAGGCTTTCATATCTCAAACTCTTTACTTTTGAGGAATTGCCTGCTTTTGTCTCAGGGAAAACTCTGTCTGAAAAATCTATGTCTGGTTCCAATACTGACTTCTCTTTCTCTCTCTCACTTTCTGTATGTTCACTTTCCCTACCCCTGTCTTCCGTTGCTCCCTCATTTTCTTTTTCCTCCTCTGTTTGGCTTGCTGGTTCGTCAGCCCCCCCTTCCTTGCTCTCTTCCCTCCTTGCAGAACAAGATGGTGAAAGGCAGCCTCAGCACAGAGCAGTCGGAGCGGGGGTGAGGGGGGAAGTGTACTCCTGGGAATGGATATAAAAGCAAGCACAGGTGAGTTGGGGAGAGTTTCCAGTTTCCGCTGCTGCCTTCTGGGGCTCTTTCCAGTGCCTTCCCCATTTCTATGAGAAATCAAGGTGCTTTTGTGTACATTCAGAAAATTTGTAATGATTTTTTTCCTCCTGCTACCGTTCTGTTCAGGCTAGTGACTTCACTTTTTTGTATTTCTGCAGCAGTTCCTTCTGTTAAGCAGTGAAAGGCAAAGCTTGTTAGCTGTTACAACTGCCTGATTACTCTCTTAGCTAAACCAGTGGCAGAAATCTCCTTTTGTATCGTGTCCCTAGGGATCTGAAGGGGTGTTTTTGCAAGTCTCAGAGTAGTTAATAGTAAGCTTCCCTATAAATAAATAAACTCCTTGAAGTATCTTAGATTGTAAGTATGTAAGGAATAATTAAAATATTGATGAGTTCAGGATTATTGTAATCTAGGATTCCCCTGTTTTCTAGAAATGTAGATACAGGGGTAACTAAATTAGTCTTAGCGGGAGCCCACTGCGTTTCTATTAGCCCTGTGTTTTTCTCCATTTTGTGAACAGACCTGGGTCAGAGAAGGTGGAACTATATCCAGAAGTGCTCACAATTTTGTAACTTTGTAATGTGCCCCAAGTGCCCCACTGCACTTCCTTCCTGCCTCCTCCTTTGTCTAATCCCAGCGTTCATACAGCCATGTGTGAACTTGATGGGGAATTCAGTTTGTCTGAAACTGCTTTTTGTCATGTTAGCGTCTGAGCTGGGTCATTTTCCCAATCTGGTTCACTGTATGGCTGGGAAAATACACTGGCACAAGGAGGGAGTAGCACCCAAGGAACAGGATGGGGTTGGGATTTCTTATTTTGTATTCAATGGCAAGTGCATGGTTGTTCAAAGGCAACAGAGTAGAATAAAGTGAAGTATTTGGTTTCAAATTAATATTTGTTGGCACCCTTTCCATGAAACTGCAGCCCAAGAAGGTCTCTTGCCTTCATTTCACTGCTTAGTTGCATTTCTTACTCAAGACAGTTGCTTCTCAGTCCTTTTCATGCAATCATGCAGGTGAAGCTGCTCTTTCATGTCAGTGCTTGGAGCTGATGATGATAATCCTCTTCCCTCACTGCCATTCTCTTGCTTCCCAGGCACATCCCCTACCTTAAAATATTTCCTATTTTTAGAGTTACGTGATTGTGAAATACTTTTAATGATGTTTTCTGTGAAAGATGAGAGATTAATTGGAAAATTCTGGCGTTTTAGTGCAGTAGCAGAAGACAGATAGTGTTTCATATAAACACTTTGTAGACTGACTGCTGACTTGGTTTAGCTCTGCTACGTTCTGTGTTTTTTCATTTTTAACAGCCTTCTTTCTTGGCTTTGGAGTGTTGTTTTAACAGTTACCATGCAAACAGTATTTAACAGTATTCAGTGTTTGAGTAGCTTTTTCCTTCCATGGTAAAGGTCACTGGGATTTCTTTAAGCTTTTCTCTTTTCCTTAAAATGTAACAGGCAAGGTAATTCATGACATTAAAACAGGACAGTGGTCTCACAGACAAAGGTGCCTGTTACAACTGTTTAACACTAGGAAAATCTTATCAGTGATCTTGGGCCGTTCCTTTAAGGCACTGGTGAACAGTGTCCCAGAGACCTTTTACACAGCTTTGTTTCCTGCATTATTTTCCAGTGCTAACTCTTTTTTTATATATGATAGGAATGTATTGGCTTAAGACCTTGCAGGCTGTGGAATCTCTGTACCATGTTCACTGTGTTTTCTAGACATCTCTCTAAAGTATCATTTCTTTCCAAATCCACTTTTGCCTCAAGTAGCTCTTATCTGAAGGTCCTATTATGCCACCTCCTTTTGATGTTGAGAATGTCTTAAAAATTAAGTTCTTCAACCTGACCTTGCATTACAAAATATAAAACCCAAGCAAATCTAAAAGATCCAATTACATTAAAAAATAGTTGTTGTGTTACTGTGATAATTAAAGAGCTGCCCTTCTGCTGGCCTTAGAGTAAGATAGAATGGTCTCTCAGTGAGATTATTGGGCTGTTTGAGTCCTGGTTCACTCCTGAGCCCAGCAAGTTAAGAAAAATCCTGCATGTTGGATAACATCCAGGCAAGTCAGTGTATTCTGTCTCTGTTGCTTCTCTCTCCCTGAGCCAGTTGCCTCTAGAACATTTGGATCAAGTCCAGATCTGGAGAGTGACTGTGAGAGAAAGTCTGGTGCTCTGGATCTTGTCCAGGAACGAGGAAGGACTCTCTCTGTGTTGAGCCTGTTTCTTCCCTGAGCCAGTGCCTAATGCTCTGGACCAATTCCAGGCATGGGCATGCTGCAGTTGTACAGGAGCCAGAGACAGCAACACGGCCTTGACACTCCTTCAGCAAGGGCTCGCAGTTGCACAGTAATGAACACCACAAAGGTCAGCTGCCTGAACTCTCTAGGAACCTCCCCCCTTTCCTCTTCAGCTGTAGCTCCACAGCTTTGCCCATCTGGTTTCTGTACGTACTCGCCTGACTCTCTCTTCACTCTCAGCCTGGCACCCCTGGGTGGGGGATATTTTCAGCCAAGTGTTAGGCTTACTGGGATGTAATCTAATTGATGTGCTGATGATGAGAGCAGCACTGACTTCTGTATCACACTTAGTTAGGGTTCCTGGAGCTTAATTGCCAGCTATGAATGAACATGGGTGTTACTTCGTTCCCAGGCACACCTCTAATTCAGTTAACTGCTTTCCATATGCATCACTTATGTTGCAATTTTTTTCCTTTTCCCAAGCTCACTAGCTGGTAGGAAGGGATTTATCTAAGTCATATCAAAGTAAGTAACCTTACTAAATAAATAAATTGTTGGGAGAAGGGAAAAAAGGAATATATTATTTCAAGCTTTGCTTTCTCTCTGTGCAGATTAAGAATGAGAACCATAGCGTAGAGAAATGAAATTGTGGTTTCTCTTTTGAACTGAGATTCCACCAACCTGGCAAACTCCTGAAGTTCATTTTCTCACCTCAGAGAATTTGTGGACAGGGAGAACATGTGCCAAACACTTGGACATTTCCACATTTGTGTTGAAAGACATCACAAGCTTAGTCCTTCTGTGAACTGCTGCCACCACCATAACATGACAGTTAGAACAAAAAAGCAACATAAAGAAATATTACCTGCCCTCCAATTAGTTAAACCACAGCTTTACCTTTAGCTGGTGAAATGTAGCCATTTCCCAGGTTTGGTTCCTGCGACTGGACTCCTGTAATTTTGATACTGGTTTCACTGTCTGCTACATGTTCAC
Source organism: Lepidothrix coronata (assembly GCF_001604755.1). Classification (NCBI taxonomy): domain Eukaryota; kingdom Metazoa; phylum Chordata; class Aves; order Passeriformes; family Pipridae; genus Lepidothrix; species Lepidothrix coronata. Next base: position 1,255,311 of record NW_016690321.1, read on the forward strand.
CGGAAAGCACTGTTGTATGGTAGTGGGGTGACCTGTATATGAAAACACTTGGGTCCAGTCCCTGAGGGGCAACATGGCATCCCAGAAGCTGTCATCACATTGGAACACTTGGCCCCTCTGTTTCCCGTTCTCACCGTCAGCGTGAGGAGCGAGCACGAGGTGAGCGAGCTCCTGTCTGGCCGCTGGCGGTAGTGGCTCTGTCAGAGTTGTGGCATGGATCATCCTGTCATCCTGGACCTGCTCCATAACTGGGCTTGTTTAATCTTTTACTGATTGTTAAACTAATGCTTTTTATCCATGGATTTGCTTTTATGAACTTCTCACCATTGTGCTTCCATCCGTTTTCAGTCCACAAAACTAAAGAGCTCTCGGTGTTACTGCTGTGGTAGGTGCTGAGTGGGTTTTTCCAAAGCTGGGGGGGGCCTGCTGGCAGGCAGAGGCAAGGAGCCATTCCAATATTATTTTCACTTTGTTTTTCAGGTTAGGCTGTTGAGATAAAAAGCGGTGGACATTCGTGACTGAATGGAATCTCTCCCACTGTGCAGCCATGCCCCCTCTCGACGTGCCTGCCAATGCCAGCACTTCCTTCATAAATTCTTACATCACACTCAAGACTGATGACATCACAGAATCTGACCAAGGAGTCTGAACCAGCTGTTTCCATGGACACAATCTCCATAGTGACAGTGGGAAGGGGAGGGGGAAAAAGGAAACAGGTGGGGGGAATTAAAGAGGGAGGGATAAATATATATATATATAAAGATCTATTTTTTAGTCTTGAAAGACTTTGTTTTAAATGAAAGGTGCGCTATATCCCTTTTGATGCTTTTGATTAACAAAACCCCATATAAATTAAAAAAGAAACCTATAGCTTAAGTAAATATTAAACCCGAAATTAAAGCAAGACTCATTGAGCCTAACATTTTGTGGGAAAGAACAGCAGAACTGGGAGCACTCCAAACAGGACTTGTCTCTGTTCCTCTTGCTTTCTTTCTCACAACATTCAATGAAATTCCATTTTAAAAGGCAAATAAAATACTGATGAATTGATTGCGGGGTGTGGGAGGAAGGCTTGGATGGTTGCAGGTGATGGGGTTTCAGTACTTGTTCTGAGGGGCAGTGTTTTGAGAAACACTGTTAATGGCGTAAGCTTGAAAAACATCTGAAGACCCTTGGGTCATGAGACTCATGAAGTAAGAGGCTGCTGCCTGTTTGATCCCATACACCTCATTTGTGTGGGAACAGCTGTCCCCCACGGGGCAAGGGAGTATCTCTCCTTTATGGCAACAAAGTGCACCCCCAAATCATTCCAAGAAGCTGCCTTCAGTTTGAAAGGCAGGTGAGAGGAAGTCATGGTTTACCTGCCAGATTGGGGAACAAAAGGAAGTCTGAATGTTGGTGGAGTCAATGTATCTTCAAACTGATTGGGGAAAATCCACTTGGCCCTTCTTTTTATTTTATGTATTTGCTTTTCCTAAGGAAGGAAGAGGGAATGTCAGTGTAACAGCCTACGCTATATGGTTATTTGGGGTGGGGTTTTTTTTGTAAATTATGTAATTTTAAAACATTTGGGTTTAAGGAACAAAACAAAAAAAAATCATAATTTTTTCTTGTTAAGGCCTTAAGAAAGGGGTTAGTGCATCTTTCAGGGGTCACTCTGCCATGGGAATAAAAATAGCTGTTTCACAAACAGTTTTATATAAAAAAAGCTTAAAAAAGCCAAAAAAACTAATAAACTTCATTTTAACCTTGTCTCCTTTTGTTTTGTGCGAACTTGATTTGTTTAAAAGGACAGAGAGAGACAGTACTATCTGCTGCTTTTTGGTTTCTTTGCCTTCATCGGTTCTGCCTTCAGTGATGACCTTCTGAACTGGCCCAGCAAGAGGAAGACCACAAAGGCTTTGAAAAACTAAAGTTTAGGATTTGTTTGATGTTCAGAGATAACGAGCCAATGACTGGATGAATTTTCTGTTCGTGTGAGTTGGTGGTATTTCACCAGGTCACTGACTTCTTTCACTCATAGAACGGTAGCATATCCTAGCGATATCAAACAGCGTGGTGTTTACTGGGAAGTCACTAGAGATAGGGATCTAACCAGCATGACATGGATAAAAAATGGGGTTGATATTGTGGGGAGGGAAGAACTATTTTAAAAGTTATGTACTGGATGCTTGCTCAGCTACTCGCATTTTGGAGTATTCAGCACATACAAATAAAATCTATGATAGCTCATATTAAGATATCTATTTTAACTCTATTTTTAAAAGATCGATTTAAAGATTTGGGAGATAATTTGGCAGTTATTTATTTCTAGAAGTTGCTACTTTCATTCATGAGTATTTGGGAAGAAAGGCAGTCCTCTGCTTATTCCTTTCCTAGTAGCAGCTACTGAAGTTAGTATGTCCTTTACATTGAGAAATAGACCTGTTGTGATAAATGTCACTAATGTGTCCTGAATTGGTGCTGAAAATATTTAACTGCTGGTGTAGTCAGAAAAAAAATCATTTTTAGCATAGTTAATGTGATTGAGTAAATGACTTCTTTTCAACTGAATAAAAATTGTTTTTTTTTTCATAGTGTCTGTTCTATTCTACCTATTTAAAAAAAAAGTTATTGCATTGATTTATGTCGGTGAAGAGTCATCTCTGTAGCACTGTGACAGCGGCCCAGCGTGTGCTGCAACTGCTGAATTTGATGCTTTTGGCTCTTCAGGGTGGTGTCACGCAGCAGAGGCAGATGGTTTTTGGGTAGCTGGGAGGGAGCCTTGGAGGTTTTCCATGTGGGAGCCTGTGGCAGTTGTGGAGATTCAATATTTCCTTGTGCACCGTGGTTGGAAAGTAGTGGGAGTCGTGTAGAACAAATAAAGAAATGGTACCACAGTTGACTCCATGGGAAGTATTTCTCAGCGGGGAGTGTTTAAAACCCTTCAACTCAGCTGTGGTCAGAGGTGGGGGTGCTCTCTAGTAGGGAGGGGGTCGTGCATGTTGGTCACCTTTGTTGGCCAAGTCTTTACAGAAAGCAGAGCTACCACAATTCTAAAACCAAGCCAGAAGGAATTTAAACAACGTGTAATGGCTTCTTGGGAGAACCTGGAAATGATCCAGAACAGTCATAAATCCAGTTGGAAATAAAAATTTCTTTTGGCTGAGAAAATAATAAAGTGCTGAGTGGATTCTGAAAGCAGCTGTTGTACAGAACGTTTACCTACTCCGTCCTGCAAAAGCAATTAACATCTTGATCTCATGGATACCCTAAACCTGAAAGAAAGAAAAGGGTTGGAAGTCTTTGTAATTTAGAATTTGTGGAGCAGAAATGACCTGCAGCAGAACATTGAAGCAGATTGTGTATAAACGGAAATGAGCGGCCTGCCAGCCACTTGGGAATTACCTGTTTGGATGAGGAGTGAGTGACCTAATGAGAGTTTGGATAAGGCGGCTCATTTTCAAAGTGTTTCTCCATGCTGTCTGACTCCCATCGGGATCTCTTGAAAGGAAGGAGACTTACACCAGTGTGGTGGCAATTGTATGTGGGGATTTAGCAGCGTTTCCAAAGTGTGTGGTTGCCATTTAAAAAGGAAGCTCCAGTGGCTAACCAGAGTAAGTCGCCAGTGCTGAACAGGGTCAAAGGAAAAGATCACGTTTTCCCATAAAGGATATGCAATGGATTCTACATGCAAAGGATGTTTGTTGATGTGATAAGGATAAAGGGACTCCTCCTGCAGGAGCTGACGGAGACCCTGGAATATGTACAGCAAGCATATCTCGATACCAGGAGCTGCTGATTGATACAATTGTCATGGATTTTTATTGCATGTTGAAATCCACACTTGGAAGTCCAAGGCATAGACTCCTGGATTGTGCAGCACAGGAGAAACCAGTCTCAGCTGCCACTGCAGAAGGTGATGACCATCCCACTAATCTGTACCACGTAGGTACAAAGGGGATTTTACCTGGGGTTGTGATATTCTTGAACCTTCTGAAATGCTTAGAGCAAAGCAAAGTGATGATGTGAAATGGTGTTGAAACAAAAAACATTGAGGGGGTCAGGGCAGAGCATCTGCTGAAGAATGTTGCACATCTAGTTCATGGAGTCCAGCTAATGCCAAGGTAAAGAAATATATTTTCAGTAGGACATGCATTTAAAAAAAGGTACTTTGTTGAGATGTGGGCAATTAAATGACAGCTCTGGTATTTGGACTGTTTAATGTGCAGTGTGAACTGTAATGTACATAAGAGTGTATGTGAGGAAATAATACCTTAAACTGGTACATTTACCATTTACAGGGTGAACATTTTGGGGCTGGGTTGAATATAAACTTTCTAAATTAGCGTGCCTATTAATCATGTCATTACAATCAGGAAACTACCTGTGCTGTCTTGAGTGCAGTGGGTGTCCTGGATATGGTAGAAATATTTGGTAGAGGGACACAGTATGGGTTTGTCTGATTAGATCCTTGACTTACCAAAATGATTGGAAGAAGCAGTCTTCTATGTAAAAATTTAGAAAATTGAGTGGAAATATCAGATCTTTGGAAGTGGAACAGGGTATCTGGATGGTTGAGGATGAATAAATCATCATTGCTATGGATTTTTTTTTTAAGCGATTAAAAGTTATGTGGAAAAGAACAGAAAGAGGACAGGCAATCCAGGTTCAGTTACAGATCTAGAAAACACAAAGATGTGGCTTTACTGACTTTGTTATGAGAGGCCGAAAGTGCAGTTTCAATCTTAGTTTTGGGTTAGAAATCCCTGTTGTGAAACAGGATGAGATTCTAACAAACATGTTTAGTCTTGGGTTTGTTTTTTTGTTGCGGGTTTTTTAAAAGATAGAGCTCCTGCAGCATATTGTGAGTCAGAGAATTTAGTCAATAAAGGTAGAGGGCAAAGGTGATTATTAGAAAATTGTGGGAGACCAGTAACACTCTGGTTATTCTCTCTGGCATTGCTGCACACTGAAGAGAGCTTGGCTAATGCACATCACTGAAAAATTCGTTCCATATGATACCTGCACCATCAGCACCCAAACTGAGCTGTGATATTCAGCTAAAAATTATTATGTAGAGCTTTGAAGGAGACAATTAGGTTTTCCTTTTGAGTGCAAAGGTCATTGAAATTGCTGTCATTGTCTCTGCATGCGAGTGTTTAATATTTTGCTCTGTACTTTTAGTGGGATCCAAAAGGTCAGCTCTGTCATCCAGCTGATGCATGAAGAGGGTGCTGCTTACAGAATCTTTTTGTAGGATTTAATTTCTTAAGTGGAACCCATATCCCAGTTAGTGCTTCTACAGAAGGGAGCCTGAATTAGAAGGGAAGTATCGCTTGTTTGCTGGTTTCTTTCACGGGGCTATACCGAGAGCCAGGATTGCTTCCCTTTCCTCTTCATCCTCTAGAGGGTTTTTGTAATTTATTGCTTAACTCAGTTTTAACACTATGGTTTCAAGGTTTTGACCTTACCTGGCCAGCTTTAGAAATGCTGGTATTTCTTAGCAGCTCTAGAGAGACTTACCTCCCATGCAAATAATTTGAACAAGAAAAATAGTCTTCCAGCTCACAGCAACTCTCCTGTGAAGAAAATGTTCTGCTCTAGCTGGGGATCAGGATTCGGCCTGGTGTGTTCTCCTCTGTGTGATAAAACCTGCACGTGCTACTGAACGTGGACAGCCAGGTCATCTGCAAATACCACCTGCATTGCATGAGGGGCTTTGGGGCTGTAGCTACACCTGCTAACAGCCAAACTCAAGTTTGCAGTGGGTTTGGAGGTCAGTGCTCCCTGGCTTCGATGTATAATCATGGCAATGGTTTCCTGAGTTTTACTGAAATTGCTTATTTTCAGTGCCACATCTTTTAGTGGGGAGCAGCAAAGAATGGCAGAGAAATTGTCAGGGAAAGAGCTGGGAGGCATTTACAGTAAAGATAAATAGGTGGTCTAAGGATAAATCTGCATTGTGTGAGTCCCCTGAGCTGAAGCCAGTTTATCAAAGAAAGGTTACCACATTTCATAGTTTTATTAAAAAATAGAAGTCTACATTTTATAGCATTTGTATTAGGAAAACTTAATTAGACTTTCACCTGAGTTCCTGCACACCTCAGCTGGATTGCCCTCTCAGAAGAGAAATGGAATCATTAGATTCTTATAAATTGTAGATTATTTTGAGGACATTATTTTGGGGACTGTTGGAATTACCATGAATAGATATTTCACTTGTACTATGGAGCATAAGAGTATCTACTTCTTGTGCACTTTTTCATCACCTGGAGTTGAAGTACCTTACAAGTAAGACAGATCTCTTGGTTCCCATTTGTAGTCAGAGGAAATACAGAAAAACAGACAGATTGTTGTTCAGTGTTGTACTATGAAATTAAGAATTGGCAGGTGGAAATGGATCTCCGAGAGGCAAGAAAGCACAGTTTGTATAAGCAGAACAAAGACCAATTTCATGTAACACTTCTGGGTTTTGTAAAATCTTTGCTGCTTTGGAAGCCCAAGATGAGGAGGTCACTGGATGTTGCAGTATGTCTGTTCAGCTGGTGTGCTGCTGTGGCTAAAACTTTTGAAGAGGAATTGTTACCTGTACAGGGATAGATGGCAAAAATCTAAGTGTCCATTTGGGAATGAAACCAAAGAGCTGCTCTCTGCAAGAAAATAAGCAAAGTTTCTCTAGTGCTGCTGCTGAAGACTTTTGCAGCTACCAAAACCAGAGGCCATACAGAATAGCCCAATTTTGTAGTCTCTAAGCAGATTTCCAGAGTTGTGTTCAGTTCTGCTCCGAGTAGGAAATGTTCTTGGCTGCACAGGACAGGAAAGTCTACCAGGAGAAGTTTTCAGAGCTGTGAGATGCAAGTGAGCATTGGCAGCCTTAAAGAGATGATACTGATGGGTGCAGTCCTTGGTGCCTACTCCGGCTGTACCACTCATTTTTATTAAAAACAGCAGCAGCATGTTGCCACAGGAACACAAAAGACTTGAAAAATATGCTGGTAGAGCAGAAGTGTAAACTTTCCTCATGACAAATGTGAAAGGTGGACTTAGCAAACATCGAGTTTGTGGTCTGTTGCTTCAGAAGAAGAGGTGAAGAAGGTGCATCTTTCTAACTGTGCAGAATTATTGCAGTCTAGAAGATGAACAGATCAAAAGATGTACAAATTAGAAGGAGAAACACTAATTCCGATCCCTAATAATTCACAACAGTGACTGTACACTGCCAGTAACTGGGACAAATTCTGCTTTGGAGTGTGGCCCATTGGCCTCGAACACTGCTCACCACCCACATTTGATGGATTTGGCCTGAAGCTGAGCACTGCAGCTTTATGGTCCAAAGTTCCTCTCAAAGACAAGGAGAGGTGAGAAACCTTTTGCAAGTGGCGTAATCATGTGAAAAGAGCCATGGAGAAATAACAGGTCAGTGGAAGTCAGGGAAGGTGTGTTCTTGGGGCTCCCTTTAGTTATGCTAAGACACGAGAGGGGACCTGAGACAAGCGGAAAGGCACTTGAAGGCCTGTAGTCCTCACTGGTGAAGGTGGCTGTTCCTGATGATCTCTTCTGTGTGAAGTAGATGTGTGTGAGTTTTGGAAGAACAGTCCAGGAAGGTACCATACCAAACATACTGTGTGCCATTATTAGACTGCACAGCAACAGGCCCTGAAATCAACTCTTTAACATAGAACAACCATTTTGCATCCAAATGGTTGTTCCAAATAGATGATAGCCTTAGCTGTGCTTCAGAAGGGGATGTTGGCCAGGTCACCTGGTTTGGCTGGTCCTTCCTCATACATGCCTTGTGTTGGTTTTCTACCTCCAGTCAGTAGCACCCCACAGAAACTGGAACACAAAAGCTGATGTTCATTTTCTAGGGTTTCATTTGAGCTGTCTGAAAGAGCTGCTTGAGACAGACACCAGAAATCTCGGCAACCTGTATTTACCATTTCTGACAAAATAGAGAGATTTGCCCCTTATTTTTAGCATTTATTGGAGTTACTTGGACCTTGGGAGTAGCTGATCAAAAACCTAAACAACCTTTCTCAATCTGCAGTCAACTGTTCTATGCAGGGTCTGGTGGAACTTTTTCTTGTCCTTCACAATGCAAGAGAAAGAACAAGTCTGGGGCTTGCCTGAGCAGCCTTTTCATCTAGCTGTTTGCTGCAGCCCCTTGGCCTACCCTTTTCTTCACTAGGTGCATTAAAGATATACCAATTTGCAGTTTTTAAGAACATATGCACTTACCTTTTTGATTTGTAAGCGTATACATATGTCCAGAAATACAAGAGTACAAGGGTTCAATAGCTGAGAAAAAATGTGCATTGACCAGCTTGTGTGACCTTGGGTGGGAGTGGTAAAAACCGCAGCCAAGGTCTGTCAGGAGTTCAGGGTCAGAGTTTCAGCAACTAAAATGTCACGATTCAGGGGCTCCCACAAGGCACTGTGCCTCTGTCTGGCAAACAGGCAGCGTTCATGAAGCAAATCCTTCCATGCAGTAAGCAGGCTTTGTACCTTCAGGCCGTGACTTCCTAAGTGCTTATCCTTGAAATGAGCTTCTCACAGCCACACAACACGGCAACTCCTGTTGTAGGACAGACAAACCACCAACTCCTGTATTTCCCTGTTGTTTTCACTTCTGCTTCAACTGATAGCAAGTGTTTTAGCTTGATTTCTGCTGCAGCCCGTGCACCTCAGACTGTTGTAATTGCCAGAGCAGACAAGATCCCCAGTCGTTCTGAAAAGCCTTGTGCCAACTCAGATTCAAAGAGCACATGACTACATAAACAGGTAGGAACAAGTGGAGACACTTCCATCCTCATTTCCATCGACTACAGGTGTCTTTGTAAGACTGTCATTGCATTTCTCCATCTTTTACATTGCTTACAGGTAATCTGTGTGTCGCATGTCTGTGTTGCTTGCAGATAACTCATCCTGTTAGTCTTAATTCATCTTGGAGTCACTCAAAGGTTGTATTTTGGAGTTGCAGCCCAAAGGATTTGGGATGCAGGAGCCCTCTCTCTCCTCCTGAGGTAGGATCAAGGGCATCTGTAGCTGGTCTCTGTTCCTCAGGCAGCACAGAAAGGTTCACACAGAGGTTCCTGCCTTGGTATGTCATGGCTATTGCAGTGCTCTTACACTTCAGCAACTTCTTCAGTTGAGTTTTTGGTCTATCACATGTCCTTATCATCTGAGCAGGTCTGAAGTCCTGAAATTCTGCCTTTTTCTCTCTCTTGGATTTTTTTGGGGTTTTTTTTAGACTCAGTAAATTTATTCCAGACTCTTTCAACTTTGTTTTTTTCTTTTCCAAAACAGAGGAAATCTTCTCCAATGTCTGCAAAGGCATACCTACTCTAGATCAAAGAGTTAAATAAGAATTCAAATTGTGTCTGTGATCAGCCAAGACTATTACAAAAATGACACGCATCAAATTTTTACCTGTCATCCACATTCATGTTTTAAAGCTCTCTGGAAATCCTGATTCAGAATAGACTGGAAGGCACCAGGTCTCATCCAACGTGGTGGCTCTGTGAAGGCCAGCCTCTGAACTATAGCAGGTTGTTCAAGGCTTTGGATAGTCAAGTTTTGAAAACCTTCAGGGTGAGTACTCCACACCCTTTCTGGGATCCCATTCCTGTACTACTGAGCTGTTCTCCTGGAGCAGCCATTCCTCCTTGTATCTAGTCTCAATTCCCATTGCTGCAGCTTTTGACTTGCCTCTTGCCCTGTCGCCCTGCCATGCCATTCGGTGATGAATCTGACTCCACCCTGCCTATAAATGCAGCAGTTCATGGTGGTATGACACGTTAGGGCAGTCAGGCTGTGTACTTAGCAGTGGTTTTAATCCTGAAATCCAGCACACCTGCAGAGCTGTCCAGAGTAGCTTGGGGAGTTGTGGCAGCAGCAGGTCCCTGTTTCTGGACCCTGTTCCTGCAGGGAACTGAGCCACGATCCCCCCTCCACAGCCAGGAGGAAAGAGGAGTGCAGATCACTGCCTTCGTAAAGCCTTTGGGAGAGGTACCAGAGCCTCTGTCTTCAAGGCCTTATTTCTTCTAAATTAAACTTCCTGCTAGTTCCCTGCTTGCTTTTTTCCTGCTTTCCAGCAAACCTGACATTTGGTTGACACTCTGGAAACCAGAGGTCTTCAGCCTGACTCTGGTCAAGCCTAGCCTGCTTGAGGGAAGCGGGACCGAATCCCCAGGCCATGCACATCGTGGAGCATGTCAGATGGCAGTGGCTTCCATCCCTGCCAGCACGGGCACACTCAGGCTGGTGAACCATCTCAGCCTTGCGTAGAAACCGCAGGTCTCAGCCCACCTCACCTAATCCTACGCGGTGCAAAATCCACTCTGTCCTGTTGGGTGCCTCAACTTCTCACAGCCCGACCTCTCCGCACCTTCCTGCGCCTGCTCACCTGCCCACCCTTCAGCCGCTGCCGCCTCCCAGCCCTGGTGTTTCTGTCCGTGCCGACCCCCCGGCCCGCCCGGGGCTGCTCTCGGGGGCAGAGCCCTGAGGGCTGTCTGCTGCTGCCACCTTAAGGCTCTGAATTCACGCTCCAGCAAAGCCCGTGCAGTAACTCCGGGGGGACAGAGGTTGCGGAGCTGGGACTGGCCAAAGGCCGTCCATAGCATTTGAAGGATGGCATAAAGCCGTTCCCCTGCGCTCGCTGAGCCTTGTGGTTGCTCCGCTAGCTTTCATAGAAAGTATAGCGGGGTTTCAGCCAAGTTTTTGTGTGCATCTCCTGATTTTGTAGGCTGATGAGAAACCACCCTTTGTAATCTGCAGGGCAGAGTCAGAGCAGATGAGGCAGAAGATGAAAGTTTCTGTCAGAGGAGGTTTTTACAGCACCCCTTTCTGGCAGGGGTGGCAGCATGTCTGCCTGCCTGCTCCCCCTGTTGAGAGGTAGGGCTTGATGCTGGTTTTCACCAGCTCTCAGCAACAAATAAGAGGTGTGAATGAGTTCACACATTGCATTTGCTCTCCGAATGCTTTTTGGTGGCAAATTTTGTTGTTCATTGGCTTAGTGTGTGATCTGCAGCCTTTCCGTGCCTGTTGTGCTCCCAGCTGAAAATTTGTGCACTGTGTGACACTGAGAGTGGGTACTGCCCTGAGGGTCTGTAGACACTTCCCCAGAGCAACCAGCCAGGAGAAGACAGTGTGATCAATGGCAGCTCTCAGGCTCACAGCAGAGACCACAGAAGTCAGCTTGGCTGGGTTGGCAGCTTTTTCCTCTACCCCTCTTCCCTCCAGCACCACAAGCAGCAAGGTGTGCTCGTACAGACCCATGTGGATTCTGTTTCCACAGGTCCGTGTGGGTGGTGGGATCCATCTGCCACAAAGTTGTCAGCACAGGAGGTGCCCTTCACTATCAAATTTATGAGACTTGCACAGGAAAACAGGGAAAATTAGAAATAGTTGCTGAATTTTTAGTCCTGAGTGCAAAGGCCACCCCAGAAATTAGGTTGTAGTTCAAAACAGAGTGAAGACAATTCAAAAAGCTCTGGACTTTGGAATAGGCAATAAGGAGTAATAAAGTAAATAAATAATTGAGGACTTGTTTTAGACTTTCTCTCTTTCTGGATATGAGTCAATTTGTCTTATCTGGAGTAACACAAATGAGAAGGGAGCTGCAGAAAAGTGCTAACTCACATACATAGTGCCTGTATTCAGTCCATGGGAAAATTAAGATTTGTCTTCTCCATCTGTGGTGTGGCTTTGAAAATTTCCAAGTTTTCATGGGTTTTTTTAAGCAACCCAACATAAAGTTTTAAAGTACTGTTACCACAAAAGCATTCATTTTTCATGGCTGGCTCAGCCCTGCATGTTTTGGTGCTCAGCAACACCTTGCTCTGAGCTGCAGGTGCCACAGAGCCATCCCCTGGGGACCTGGGAGTGAGCAGGTTTAGGAAGCTGCTGCTTCTCTGCAGGTGGAGAGGTTGGTTATATCGAGGATCTTGGTGTTTTGCCATGATAAGGAGCGGAGCAGGCCCCGGTGCTTCCCACATTTATTTCTCTGCCACTCACCACCTGCAGCATGGCAGTGTGATGTCTTTCAGAATCCATTCAGTCAGCTTAAAAACCACAAAGAAAATACTTTCCTTTTCAGTTTCCCTTGCAGCCATCACTTCTGATCCTTCTTCCTTCCTGTGGAAAGATCACTGCTCATGGATACCTCCTGGGTAAAAGAGTGGGGGTATTTTTGTTGATGACGCAAAACCACAATTACAAATGAGCACAGAGAAATAAGCTTGTTATGTATGGTTGCTATGAGAGTGTAGCAAGTACTGTTGGCAAAAGTAACCTACAGATCATTTGGGATAGAGCTCCAAGGGTAACCGAGCAGCTAAACACTCTGTAGTAAGATCTTGCCTGCACTTTCATTATTTCTGATTTCTATTTCACTCCATATGCTACCACTGTTATTAATCGAACTGTAAGCATGACTCAGCCACTATTTCAAACCAAAAGTTATTTGTGGGTTTCCTATTCATAAAAAAAATTAAAATACGCATTCTGATTTCCAATGCACATTCAGATTTGTGAAGCATGAACTATCATTAGGAGCATCACACAGAAATCAAATATAAACAACCCATTTCACTGTCATAGTGACACACAACAATCTTCTGTTTCCAGCACATGAGAAAAACTTCTAAACACTGACTTGTATTCAAGCCATTGTTTATACTGACAGAAAAAGTGAAGATAAAATCATGAAAAATTGCTAACAAGAGCTTGATGCTGCGTTATTTACGAAAATAGCAAAATAATAAACTCTGTGCTCTAACAACAAGCACATTATGCTCTCAGAAATGATTAACAGAGGGTTTAGATCATCAAAATTATATGTTTGAGTATTTTCAGTTTAGTGTATTAATATAATTTAGACAAAAAGCGCTGGGACAAATGTGCATTTTATTTTTAGTGTTAAAGTTATTTATAGTTTCTTAATAGAATTGCTGTAAGTTCTTCTGCTCATCATCTTCTGCTGCCTTAATGGACTGCTGAGCAAAGGGCAGAATTCAGGAGATCATTAATTGCTTGACAGAAAAATTGTCAGTTTGTATCCAGGGAGCAGCAGCCACATCTTCCTCTGCCGTTAAGTCTGGCCTGTTACTACATGTGCCATTGCCAGTGACAGTCTGCTGTTCAGACTGTGCTGTCTTTACCACTTCTTCCCTCCTCTCCTTGGATTTCTCTATCAGCCAGTATTTTTTCTCCGTCTTGTCGTTAATTCCTGCTCCCCAAAGCTCCTCAGGTGCCTGTGAGTAAGACAGGAGTGTTGAGATTGTTGGGATTTGTTCTGATTTGTTAGTGAACAAAGCTAGAGGTGTCTTTTGGTTTTCGCAGACTGCCGGGAGAAGCCACATCATTTTTAGTGGTTGGAGGAGGATCCGTTGGCAGCCTGCTGACAGCCCATTGCAGGGATGGAAAGCTCTCCGTTTGTGGGGTGCCAGCTGGACTCATGTCACTTTTACCGTGGCAGTGGGAACCATGTTCCCAATGTTGTCCCTGCCATGTGACTCACACGTGCCCATGACATGCCCAACGTGCAGGTACCTCCCACCACCCGCATCTGTTCAGCCATGCAGCAGCAAATGCCCGTCCTGGGGCTGTGTGAGGTTAATAAATAGCTACAGAAAACATCCAGGTTCATGAAAGTACACTGAACCTGCATTCACTGTCTTTTAAAGCCGGAAAAGCTTCAGTGTCACTTCTGCCTGCAACTTTTTTGCTAATACCACGGGAGAGTGGGCTGCCTGCCTTGCGTTGGCAGTCTGAACCCAGGTGGGCAGAAGTGCCTGGGCTCAGTTCACTCGGGTGGGTATTATGTTTGATGCCCTGTGCTTTAGTTCCCTTGCAGTTTAGTCTTAACCTCACAAGGAACAGATACCTGCTATCGTCGCTCTGTAGAGACAGCTACAGCAGGGCCCCAGACTAGGCATGGTTCTACTCTTTCTGTAGAACCTGCTATGTCTGCCAGACCTGGCCTTAAGGCAAACACACAAAAAGACCGGGTTTGAGAGGCTCATGTCTGCACACCTTGTCATACAGTGACAGGTCAGCTAACGAAAGTTTCTCCACGCTAAACAGCTGTGCAAATGTGGTGGCAGAAGGGGAGAAAAGGGGTCCTGAGCCAAGTGACAGCACATGCTCACAGTATTGAAAATGTCTGTGTAACTTGGATGAGGCAGGAGCTAACAGCATGCACCAAAAAACTGCTGTGGCATCACTCTGAGCACACGCTTAAATAACAAAGTAGATAATGCACCACTTTCCCAGAACAGGAATATTTTTACTCTTACCATCGGAGCAATCACAGCCACCAAGCCAGCAGGAAGGTGATGTGAAGAGAGAGTCACTTCTACCTCCACGGACTGTAAGGAAATTTTAACAGCAAGTATGCTTCAGAAGTAATGCCTCCCTTCATCTCCCCTTTCTGAGATGTGCTGAGCACACGCTGCTCTGAATGCTTTCCTAGGAAGCCAGGGATGTTCGGCAGCCATCAGAAACAGGCTAATGAGCTTGGAGTGAAAAAAGAGAGAAATCTGACTTGCCTATGAGGAGACAGCATCACCCAAGGTTTTTCTGTCTACTCCTGAGAGCCATAAGCACATCAGAAAAATGCAATTCTCATTTTAGTCAGATTAGCTTCCCTTTTTATTTTGATTCATAAATAACTGAATTGAGTACCTGACTATGAAAAAACAGCATCCTGACTATCCTTCCAATGCATGGAAACAGCAGCAAAATGCTCCCTGTGAAATACTCCCTCTGCCAGAAGAAAAAGATCATAGCTAGACACTTCCTGGAACAAAAGCGAGTCTTCAAATTATCTATTTTAATCTCTATTCTGAGGTCTTTGGCAACCCCCTCTTTGCTTTGTAATAATTATGGTATCGGTGCTCATTAACGTCCTTTGCCCCAAGATTTGTAGATTCGTTATCACAACTGGGTAAACAGCTCCATTAAACACATTTTGCAAGCAAGGAAACGGAGCCAGCAGCCAGCTGAGTGCTTGTCTCTAACTCACAGGGCAAATCAATGGCAGAAACTAAACCAAGATGCTTTTGTCTGTCTGGCTTCCAAAACCTGGATTTAATCACACTATTATTTTCAAAGGTGTCACACTGATCTCACACTTCAGGAAAGTAGAATGAATTTCCCCATATGGATTTAAATGCATCTCTTATGAAAAAAAATTAATAACAGGATTTTAGCCAGGAGCTGTGTCCAAAATTCCCCTGGATGCTCTCATTACAGCAAAACAAAACCCCAAGGTATCAGTACTGAACCAAAAATGAAAAGAAAAGCCATATATTCACAGCTCCCAAGAAGCTTAATAAGCAAAACCAGCAGCTGAGACAAATCAACAGCCTGTGGTATTGGGGGCGTAAGCCATATTTTTCTGACAGTTTCACGAGAGAGTGTGAGTCAAGACTGCTGCCAGTCATTTTCTGAACGAGCAGGCATCTTCCCAGAGCTCAGCCACATCACAGAGGTTTAACAGAATCTTCAGGAGGCATTTTAGACCAGTGCTGGTACCACAGCTTGTGCCAAACAGCACCTTGGTTCGTTACCTCTCCATGCTGGGGTTAGAAATTGCATGTGCTGAGCTCTGTTTGGCCAACTCGGGTTAAGGTAACAGTGGAAACATTTTAGCCTGAGGAATTAAGGCCTGTAGGAGAACCTGAACTTGAATGTAGTGACTAAAACCAAGCTAGCTTGTTTTGATTTCTGCTTTAACCCCAGTTAACATGACGAGGACGCTGGGGTTAGGGTCCATGACTACCCTTTGCCAGTCACTTGCTGAACTGGCAAAACCCTCACCGGGCAGCGTTACATATAGGTGTGAGCTCAGTCCTCTATCATCTCAATTCTGTGAAATATCAAGTCATAATAAAGCCATTCTGCTCTTACAATTTCCATTCTTCAGACCTTACTGTCTGCGGCTTGTCTGGGAACGACTTCATCTCTGTGGCTGCTTTATTCATCCAGATGTTGACACCTGCAGCAACTGCTCAGGTCACGCTGCCCAACTGCTCACAGTGGTTGCTAGAGCCTGGATCCTCAACATCTTACAGCACCAGCACAGAGTTGTCTCTCTGGGTGGAAAGATGGGGCCCAAGACCTGCCCTGCTTTCAGTACCAAGTTCAGAGTCATTGCTCTTTAAGAGCAAGAGACGTGTATGGGGATGGGATAGCATGGGAAGGGATGGATGAAGGAAGCAAAGTCCAACTACAATTCCATTTGGTGATAAGTGAACTGCTGTGACTGATATAGGAAAAAAGGTAGGAAGCCATGGGAATTTAAGGAAGAAAAGCCTGAAGAACAGATTTCTTTGCAATGTGGGAAGGTTGGCAGTAAGTCATAGTAACAGTAACTATGAAAGACTTGGCTATTTCAGTTCTTCTGACTGCTTTATTATGAACAAGCTGTTAGCACAGTCCATCTTAAGGATGCAGAAGTACCCAATGTTTAAACCTCCCCCTCTGAAGGCCAAGAAAAATCACAAGGAACCAGCAGAGACTAAAATTTCCTGAGTCGAGGTTGTGCCTCAGGCTAAATTTGTTTGGAAACATTCAGCCAAAAATTTTTTGATCCCTTTCTAATGGCTGACATCGTTCTTAGAAATCCATTGTTTATCTGACCTTCTCCTAACCCATTAGAAAAATTTCTGGTGATATTTTCCGTTCTCAGTTTAATGCTTTGAAGCATTACATGCAAAATTTGGCAGGAGGCAGCTTTGTGTTAGGAAGACACATTGCACCAGCTCTCTAAAACTGTGCTCAAACTTGGCTACGTTACAAGCACTAGAAAACCCAGTTTGCGTGTGCTTGATAGAGTTCTCAGTTTTTCATCTAAAATTCCCCCAAGATGTCTGAACAAAGCAGGTGGTGGTTGTTGCTGGCTGCCAGAGGCTGGCAAGGGTAAATGACAAGTGTGAAGCTGGTCTCCTCTGTGCACCTCTTGCCCCTTCCAGCACTGAAACAGTCAGGAGGAGAGGCTGTCCAAGTGAAGGCAAAACAGGCAAAAGAGAGATGGTGGGCAGAAAAAAGGAGGTGGAGAAAAGACCAAAAAAGTCTGGGACTGAGTGGGAGGCCATGTTTTCTGGGCTCAGATGAGGCCACCGAAGAGGAAAGGTTTCTGGGGTCTTCATCAGACCCAGTTCTGCTGTAGGCTGAGAGATGGACAGCCAGGGAATGAAAGCAGCAGGCTTCACACTGACCAATGCTGTTCCAAGAGGCTTTGCTCCTCCAGAATGAAACATTGCTGAGGTTTGTCTATCTAATGGTGTTAGGGGGAAAGCAGTCAACCTGCTGGGATTTGGATGAAAATCTTCTGAAAGCTCAAGGAAATATTCATGCTATCTGTGCAGTGCTTCCTGGCTGGCTCCAGTATTGAAGCAAGAAGAAGGGAAGGGTGTTTCTTTGGACACTGAAAGATTTTCACCCCACTTCTATGAAGAAATGAGTATGTAATGCTGGGTAATTACTGAAACAGCAGTTTTCATAGACAGGCACTAATCTGTGACCTTCATGTCCAGTGTGCCAAAGTTGTGATTCTGCAGGAAGATCTGCAGAAGCCACTTGCAACCCCAGCTGGGAGCTGGGCATGGGTCCTGTGTGTGGCAGGTTCTAGGCTTTTCCTATTTGGTACAAACACTTAGAAGGTCATTTGCCTCCACTGGCGGCACCTGCGAGGAATCCTGTGGGTACAAAAGACTGTCTGCTCCAAACCCATGCAGTCACTTGATGATCACTGTGGAAAAGCCCATCTAAAACACCCTTATGGACAGGGTGTGAACAGCAGGTGGCAAAACAGGCTTTGAAGTCAAATAGTGTAATTAAAACAAGATTAGCAAGAGATCATCTATTCTGTGCACTGAATAAAGAGAAGGTCCTTCAAAGAGGACATATAACACAACATCATCATTAAAAATGATCTTATGGACTACATGGACAAAAAGGCTCAATTAAAATTGCATTAAAAAAAGGCAACTCTTGCTTTACCTTACTTCTTGATGCTTTGTTTTGCAATAAGTTTTTTCTCAAAGCTGCCTTTCTGTTTGTAATGCAGGTTCTCCAGCCAAAGAATGGTGATGTCTGCATGCAACTTCTGTAATTTCACTTAGCTCGTCTCTTAATTGACTTCTCACAGTCAAAGACATGCACCCAGCACAGCAGGGCAACAGCAAGCTAAAATTAATATGTATGGATTAGGAGGATTTTTTCCGTGACTTGAAAATTGCTCAAAATATTACTTTATTGAAAAGAAATGCAAATGAACATCTTTCATTCTTCAGAAGGATAATTACCCTTTTCTCTTTCTCAGAAAAAGATTTGTTGTCTATCGTTTTTTGGTTGCTTTGAAAATTGTTCTTTTGAAATTACCAAAGCTATAACAGTTGCTCCAGTCCTTTGCAGAAATGGCAGTCCTTGGTACTAGCCCTAAGCAGAAGAAGCTGTCTATCCTGTGGTCTGAAAGGGATAAAGATCATTTACCCAGAGACCTTTTGGAAAGGTGTAAATTGGGAGGTGTGTGTCTGCGTAATATTTTTTTTTCTTAAGCTGGTGCCTTCTTCAGGTTCCAGCTTTGTTGCCTTATGTCAAGGTTGAGCCATAGGAATCAGAGCAGCTGGAGAGTTCCTCTTCTGATGGCCTTTGAGGGTGATGTTCTATTCCTGAATTCCAATCAACAATCCTTCTTAGAGCCTGCAGGTAAGTGATGGGAGTCCAACAACCTTTGGCTCTAGTCAAGGTAAGAAGAATGGAAAGGACCCAGACGGATATTTTTCAGCTGAAGTTCATAAAGGTGGAGTTCAAAATAAAGTGAAACAGGCAACGTAACTTCCTTTTACTGATGGGGTGATCAGGAGATGTCCCCTGATGTTCTTTGGACCACATTTCCCATCTTTTGTCATCTGAGTGCATGGGTCATGAAAATCAGTGTGGGAGGAAGTCCTTGATCACCTTTTAGCATTCAGCCATCTCCTGCTCAAGCCAGTCCATTGAGTAGAGGACTGTCACAGCTCTGTCTCCTGAGATCTCACAACAGAGCTGTTTGAAACATTTTGGGTACTCAAAAGCCAACAAACTCCCAGGCTACTCTGCAAACATACTTCAGCTCTTGTTAGCTCTCCTGGGCTGTACTTGCCAAGAGTGATCTCTGTCCCATCAGCCATGTTTTTAATATTTTAAACTTCATCAGCCTCAGTATAGATACCTATGGATGTCACTAGTGATCATCCCCCAGCTGGACTCTGTACTGCTGATCCCAACTCTTTGAGCCCCATAGTCTAACAGTCATCCACCCACTTTATCATCTACTTTGCCAGTCTGTATCTCACTGATTTAGCTATAAGCATACTGTGGAAAATGGTGTTAAAGGCTTCGACAGTGTCAAGGTAATAAATGACATGCACTGCTCTCACGCTTTGAGAAAACTGCCTGTGAAGAACTACCAGCTCTCCTAGGCCCTTTTACTCTCCAGGGCAACTCCCTCTGGTATCCTGTCAAACGGATCACTGAATGAGGTGAAATCTGCTCTCCTGAAGGCTATTTTTCCTCCTGACTTCTTGCAGGATTTAGTAGTTCACAGTTTCATGGTTGTTGCAGGCAAACTTATCCTTGACCATCACATCCTGGACCAATTCTTCCTTTTTCTTGAGCAGCAAACCCAGTACAGCATCTCCTCTAGTTGTCCCATCAATCACCTGTGTCAAGAAATTGTCTTCAGCATGCTCCAGAAACCACCTGGATTGTGCCTGACCTTGCAGCTCCTCCAGTTAAAGCACACCATGAGTTAGTGCTATGGCCTGCGATCGTGTGAGATGGCTCTAATAACTTTCTCTCCTCGATCAAGAAGTCTGTAGTGAGTGCCTGGCACAACACTGCCTGTGGAGCTTTGCCACCTTCTCCTTGCCCATAGGCACTCGACTGGCCCATCAACTGTCCCACGGCAAAGCTCTGGGCCCTCCTCTGCACAACACACTCCTCACCATTTCCAGCCTGTCCTTCCTGAAGAGACTATGTCCACCTGTGGCAGCTTTCCAGGCATGTGAACTATCCCAGCATGTCTCTGTACCATAAAAGAAATCACAATTCTTCAGTTGTGTGGGGGCTGGTATTTCCCCCCACTGTTTCCTGTGCCACATATGTTTGTTTACAGCTACTTGAGGTGAACCCTGAGTCATGATACTTTCAAAACAGGATTGTGCTGTAGACTCCAGCGAGGTGACCTCAGCACACAGATAATGAGTGCTGAGGTGCCTCCCAGGGAAAGGGGCATCTTGAGGCCCTGGGTGCACAGCAGAGCTGCCTGCACAGCCTCTGCAGGTGCATAACTTTGCATTCTGAGCTCTCCATTGCTGCTGCAGCAATTTCTCCATTAAGAGTTTTCCTCTGATCACACTGAGATAACAGATCAAGCTGTGATGGCTTTACTGCTTCTTTTTATCTAGAACTAACTGTCCTAAGAGCAAGGTTTATTGATCTCCAATGGCAGAGATGCCAGGAGCACACAGCTCTGCTGCTTTAGGAAATACTTTGACTAACTCCATAATTGTGTTTGCATTACTGCTGCCGCAAAGGCTGGAAATTCGAGGCTCCTTATAATATATTGCTTTCTCCCTTTGTAGCTGATCTGTGTACTACAAAAGCCAAGGTCATCATGCTGACTGACTTTTGGAGTTGGATAAAGACTGTTAATCCCAGAAACATAAATGATTTTTAAAGTCTCAGGTCACTGTTTTAGGCTAATTTCTGTGACAAGTGATTTCTGTAAGTGAATGTTTGACTAACCTGAGCTTTCTCAAGGTCCAATGGAACCAATCCTCAGCTCTGCAAACAGAAACCTGGGTGATCTGTGTTTAGAAGCTGCTTCTCCCTTGACTTACCTGTACTAGCAAGAAGGTGACACAGAATTAAATAAACTCTTTCCAAATCGCCCCATGAGAATGCAGCAAGACTGGTTGCATATTGTGAACTGTGATCCCATCTTGGCTGTGGGAGAGGGTGCCCAAACACCTGGACCTCACCGAGTTCCCTCCCACTGACGGACTGACGGCACTATTGGCAGGAGCTGCTTCCTTTGGCAGTGACAAAAAGGCTTTGGAGGAGGAGGAGGAGAAGGAGGAGGGATGACCCTTATACCACTCCCCTAGGGCTGAGCTGAGCAGAGGAGGAGCTTCGAGTTCGAGCCAAGCCCCATATTAAAAGGTCAGAAACGGAAGAGAAGAGAAGGCAAAAGGAAGCAGAAGGAGCCTTGTGTCCAAAAAGGGAGACAAAGGAGTAGACAGACTACAAAATGGCATTGTTCCTGTGGCTGGGGTCCCAGCTGTCATCCCTCTGGAGCAACATCTCTGTACTGGGAGTTTTTCTTACAGTTTTTACTTTACTGCTTGACTTCATGAAGCGCAGGAAGAAGTGGAGCCGTTACCCACCAGGCCCAGTGTCTCTGCCATTCATTGGGACCATGCTCTCTGTTGACTTCCACAACCCTGCCCACTCCTTCAAACAGGTGAGTGGCAGCCCCCACAATGAAGTGCCCCTCACACGACCAGGAGGGGTGGGTACCCTGGCACGACCTAATCTTGCACAAAGTCGAAGGGCAATGCCCTCTCCAAAGTCCAGGATGAAGCAAGTCACTGCCTAAGGACACTGACTTGGCCCTCATAGATTAACAATAATCACACACCACCTCACCAACCTCCATCTCCCCACCTCTGTGTGAGCTGTTGTGCCCCCAATGATAGGTGATGCTGTAGAACTGGCCACCAACCTACCACGTGGGCAGATTTGGGGGCAAAGGAACAGGGAGATGTACAAACAAGGGAAGACAAACAAATATCTGGGCTGAGAATGAGGCTGCGGAATGGCAAACTTTCATGTGAGTTACTGAAGCATGCATGTGACGGGGGTGTGACAGTTTCAGTTAAAGAGATCAGCGGGTGGGATTTGCCCCAGCAGCAATGCCCAAAATCTCGGTAGCATTCCTATTCAAAGTCAGGGCTTAGCTTTTCTCAAAGGAAAAGCACAGCACAGCTTGCAGCAGATAAACCATGGGGGTTTTGTGCTTCAGCTTGCAAACTCTAAAGCCCTCTTTTCTAGGACAGTGCTGTTCAGCTGTCTGTCCAAAACCTGCCAAATGGAGAAACTAAATATAGCATTTGTATTATTTGCTTGCGTGTAGTCCAAAAGCGTACCATTTACAAATCATATCACGTCAGGGACATGCTAACCACAATCTTGACCAGTAACCACTTTTAATTATGTATTTCTAGTGCCAGTGAAGTGCTAATTCACTTTTCAACCCTACTGCAAATAAGTACTTTGACTCCTTGCAATGCTACAGTGCAGAAATGAAGACTCCTAGTTTTTAAACAAAAAAAACCCAAACCAAAACGAAAAAATAAAAACCCCCCAAACCAAAACAACAACAAAAAAAAAACCTACCAAAAAAAAGAAAAAATAAACTGTGGGGCATCACTACTATTGCATGTCTTTGGACAACATGCTCCTGAGTGCTTTGTTCAGTGTTCCTGACTAGCGGGGGAGCTTTGACCTGCCTTCCCAGGAGTCTAAGTCCAGTTAAAGGGCTTGTCTACCTGGAGGAGACAGCTCCGAGGTCAGATCCCACGGTGAGTGCATGGCTGACAGGATTACCTGTGCTCTCATCCTGCCATCAGCATGATGTCTCTTACAGGTCACAGCAGATGTAGGGTGTGCACCAGTCACCAGTCATACTGGATGTGTACACTCCTTTTAGGGAGAAAGTTGACCTAAAACTTCAGTGTGGAATTCCTTTTTCCTACCATGTTTCTGGAAACCTGGCTCTGAGTAGATCTTTAGGAATAAATGCATATTTTAAAAAAAATTACATATCACCTAATCATTAATATTTCCTTCAGCAGAAGTAGACTAAAATCTTACCTAGTCTTTCAGATCAAAGTAAATACAAATATTAGGAAATAATTAATTGTTGAACTTGCAGCCTTTGAAAATCCCCAGAAAGGTCCTTGACAAAATCCAAAATACTTGCACAATGTTCATGGCAACAGTTTGTACACCAGGATAGGTGTACTCTAAATTTTTCCACTCATGGAGCATTGATCCCTGCTCCAGCTGCTGTTTGGCACTGAGCTGTTGCACTGCAAAGACAAAGGTCAAAGATCAGCTGAAGATTTCTGAATAAAAGCACCTCAAAAAATCACAAAATAGTAAAGGCCCTAAGAAAGGATATGGTGATATTTCTGATGTTACATTCAGCTCATTTTCAGGGACATACTTTTTTATCTTGGCAGCTTCAGAAGAAGTTTGGAAACATCTACAATCTCCAGAACTGCTGGACCAATGTGGTAGTGCTGAATGGATATAAAGCAGTGAAGGAAGCCCTTGTCCACAGGTCAGAGGACTTTGCTGATCGGCCATACTTGCCAATATATGAACACTTGGGCTACGGAAAGAAATCTGAAGGCAAGTCCCTTGAAAATAGGCATTCCTTGCTGGTACTAGCACAAGTAGGATTGAAATGGAAGATTTTCTTAGCATGGTGCCACCTTCTCATGTCCCCAGGATCAATCTCCTTGTACATCTGCCACTCTCTGGTGGTGAGATGGGGGCTCCCCTTAGTGGTTGTAGTACAGCTCCAGGTGTGAGCACACACCTCTGCAGCAGTGTTAGGACACTACCTGTGGTAAAACTTTCTTGCCAGCTCCTGACACCCAGTGATTAGTGCTTACCATGCTTATGCAACAACAACAACTTGCACATAACAGCGCTATATGCAAGCTGCTGTCGCAAAAAAATATGGAAACTTTCATCTGAGAGAGTATTATCCAGCATTCTGCCCACATCTCATCCTCAGCTCCTGTGTGGTCGCACAAGCTGCTACCCAGTTCACACAAGCTAAGGGTGCAATGCTGAATGGTTTGGAGGGGTGATTCCTTTATCCTTAGCAGCCCTTGTTGCTCCCATTGAATCCCCCCTCCACCTTTGCTAGCCATGCACAGGCATTAGAAGGTGCAGTAATCCATATTCAGAATTGCTGTATGAAGAAGCTGTATAAGATCAGACTCTTTCATTTATCCACACAGACCTGTATCTCCAAACTCACAATTGCTATTGTCTAGCAAACTTTTCTTGATGTACAAATGACATATCCTGACATTTCTTGCTCATCCATAATTCCAGGTATTGTTTTTGCAAGATACGGGCACAGCTGGAAGGAGCTAAGGAAATTCACGCTCTCTACTTTGAGGAACTTTGGGATGGGAAAGAAATCCTTGGAAGAGCGAGTGGTAGAGGAAGCTGGATTTCTTTGTTCAGCATTCAAGTCTAAAGAAGGTTTGTCACATCCACAAGGATGGGGAAATCACAGAAAAAGGCAATACAGCGATGCAAAGAGAAGTATTACTAAAGCCACTCTTGTTTGCTTGCAGTGCTCTCTTCCCAAGAAAATGCAGTGTTTCTAGTCTATATGAACTCCTTGGAGCCACTTCTACTTTACACAGTGTGGCTACTGTAACACTAATCCATTTGAAAGAGAAAACAAATAGGAAATTAGAAATAGAGAGGTAAAATAGAATTATTCCCAGAGCTCATTAACTGTTACCTTTATGAAGTTTAGTGGAACATACTGACGTTATCACATGCAATAGAAGTGCAGCTCAGAGTTCACAGCACATCACCTGTCATCTAGACACAACATGTTACCTGTCAAGTCACAGAACAAGGCTGCAACTCAGCTTTTCTTGGGAGTTTTCTCCTTTAAATACAGATCAACCAAATATTAGTAAGAGATGAGATGGTCTTCACTTAGTATGATGCATTTGTACTTTGAGTGGTTTGAGGGCTTTTTCTCTTGAAGGCATCAAGGAGGCATTTGTGTATTCTTGCTGCTGACAGCTGAGGTCCAACAGCTTGGTGTGGCTGAGCTTCATTGCTTGGTCTCCATTTCCATTTTCAGGTCGTTCTTTTGATGTTCATGTTCCTGTAAATAAAGCAGTCTGCAATATGATCTGCACCATGGTCTTTGGAGAACGTTTCGACTACAGTGATGAGACATTCCACAAACTCTTGCATTTCTTTGAAAATTCCCTGAATGAAGAAACTGGATTCTTTCCTCAGGTAGACTGAGAGCTGTAAGAAGCTGCCCTCTGTTGATTGAGAGCATTGTGTTTTCATCATTTTTCTTTTTTGCATCACATAATATCTTCTCTCTCTTTCTCTCTCTTTCTGGTTCTCACACCCCAGCTTCTTAACGTGGTGCCCATTTTGGTGCGCATCCCTGGACTGGCACAGAAAATCTTTCAAAGCCAAAAGGCTTTCATGGACTTCATTGATGTGCTCATAGATAAGCACATGGAGACCTGGAACCCTGCTTACACCCGAGATCTCACGGATGCATTTTTAAAGGAAATGGAGAAGGTAGGGTGACACCAGCAGGTCCAGGGGCAGTTCCTCTGCCTGTTTAAGCTTGTTTATAGAAGCTGACTTTCTTCATAGAGTTGTTTAAAATCTCTTACCAACTAATTTCCTACTTTTTCATTCCATGTTATATCTTGATAAGAAAGATGTTCTTCATGCTGTAACTTCCTTTACTGTCTTGAGACGTCATATTGTCTGCTGATGTTCTTGTTGCCATTTTCTACCTTCACATTCCCCTCAGAGTCTAGCAAATTCCTTCTTTCCAGCCTACACCATTTTGAAGGCTTTTAAAAGGCAGCGATTGAGAATTCACTAATATTTCTAAGTTTGCACCAGAGAACAAGTTAACATGCAAGATTCCTTGTCATGTCAGTGCCTTGATGACTGATGTCTCATAATCAGTTACAAAGCTGCAGCAACAGACTGGCTTTTTGGTGTCATTGCCCAGTCTGTAGCCTGTCTTTAAACCAAGTTATGACTTGAAAAGACAGATATGTGTCTTTGAATTGCTTGCTAAGAACTAGTTCCCGACATATCAGAGGAAGGCCTAAATCTGAACTTCACTGAAATTAGAAGGAGTCTTTCCTTCGATTCAGTGAGGCACAAAGTCAGTATAAAATCAAAGGTACTTGCATCAGCCCATCCATCCACCACATGTTTCTGCACGTGAATTCACTACATTTTGAGTGTCAGATGAGCAGTATTAGCAAATTCTGCTTGCAAATTGCTTCCACCATCTGAGTGCTCAGGCTACACTGCTGCTCTGCATAACAAACCCTGCCGTGCCAGGGGTGTCAGTCACCCTCCCCCATGCATTGGGCCCCCCAGCTTGCACAGGCAGAGCAAGGTGACCTATGTTACTCTGCACTGAGCAGTACTATCTGGGGGTGGATATGAGCCTGACCATGCTGCCTCTTGTCACAGCTCTCTTCTTTTCACTACGATCCCCTGATAAGCCAGTCTGATAAATCCCTCTCCTGAGTTAACTTTGGTCGGGTCAGTCCCAGAGCTCCCTTGCATGAGATCTTTTGTTGAAATAACAGTTGAGTCTTAAATGCCTTATTAATTGCTATCCATATTACAACAGCATCAAAATATACTGAATAACTTAACAGAAGCTAGTCCCTAGGAAGGGAGAGTATAAAGAGGATTAGAAAAGACAAGAAGATGAACTCATGCAGAGAGCTTGTCATATCTCATATGCTAACAAATTTGAGCTCAATTAGCATTTGGATGAGAGACCAGTTTTGCTGAAAGTGGTGTTGCAGACTTAATAGGCAGCAATAATACCCTCTTTTTTTTTTTTTTCAATTGTAAGAAAATATCAGGGCAGAAGCAGAGAGAATCTGTAATGCATAGCTAGGGATAACTCCCTTAAAATAATGTTAATTTTGCATTAGCCACATTAATGCAGCCTCCTCTCTACTGTGTGGGTTTTATGATCTGACCAAACCTGGATAACTGTGTTCCTACTCCTCTGGGGGAGGATGTTATGGCTAGCGGCAGGGGCCTGCTGTCTGTTTGAGATGAGAGCACAAAGTGTTCACTCCTGTCCTGAAGGCAGGTGTAGCTTTCATCTCTCAGGATATGGGAGGTGGTTGAGGACCTTCAAATACAGGAGATAACAGGGTTACGAAGTACATCACTCATGCTCAGACCATTGCCTGTGTTGTGATCCACTGTCCCACTGAAAAATGGATCTAGTGCTTCTCAGTACTTCTTTGGACAATGGTATTCTCAGCTAGCAAATACCCCAGCTCCAATTTCCCACTTGTTTTCTCTCCATAGGGTAAGGAAGCTGAAGAAAACGGTTTCCACTATAACAACCTTCGTCTGGTGGCTGCAGACTTGTTTGGAGCTGGTTCGGAGACCACCACCACCACTCTTCGGTGGGCGTTGCTGTATATGCTTCTCCACCCAGAAATACAGAGTAAGTCAGAAACAGGCAGAGGTGTGGCCTCTTCCCTTCAACCTGCGTTTTTCTGCAAGGAGGCTGAATACCTTCTCTCCATGATTTGGGGGTTTTGCCTCTGCCTGGTGCCCAGGAGA
Source organism: Lepidothrix coronata (assembly GCF_001604755.1). Taxonomy (NCBI): domain Eukaryota; kingdom Metazoa; phylum Chordata; class Aves; order Passeriformes; family Pipridae; genus Lepidothrix; species Lepidothrix coronata. The sequence continues at coordinate 1,282,764 of NW_016690321.1, forward strand.
GCCCAGCTCTGGCTTGGTTCCTGAAAAAAGGAACACCTTTGGTGATTGTTGGTCTAGCAGAAGCCAGGAGAAACACTTCCAGCTCTGGCTTGGTTCCTGAAAAAAGGAACACCTTTGGTGATTGTTGGTCTAGCAGAAGCCAGGAGAAACACTTCCCAAACAGCTTCTGGCTGTTCACCTCTGGCAGAGGTGAAGCCCTGATAAAAAAGACAAATTGGAAAGGCAAGTTCGCTCTTGCCTTCATTTTGAAGGCTGGGGACTTGCAGTGGTCAGCATACCCTCTTTCCAGTATTTGGAGTAGATGCTGATCAGTTCAAATTCTCTAATGCTGCATGGCCAGGTACCCTTCCAGCTGCATAGAGGAGGGGTAAGGTAGGGGTAAGGGACCTTTTAAAGACACTATGCTCAAAGAATAGTTATACAGATGTCACCACGCAACTGAAAAATGCCTCCCCATCTAGTTCCTGTTTCTTTCACTAATTGCTTGTCCCGCTCTCACCCAGTGCCTACAATCTCATGCTGCCAATCTTCCTTCAGCTTGTGCCAGCCCCTTCTGTCTAAGTGTCCTCTAATTCCTTATCTGTTCTGCTTTCAGGTAAGGTCCAAGCAGAGATTGATAAGGTGATTGGCAGAGAGAGACCCCCCACCATGAAGGACCAAGCGAGCATGCCTTACACTAATGCTGTGATCCATGAAGTGCAACGCTGTGGGGATATTATTCCTGTTGGACTACCTCACATGACGTACCGGGACACCGAGTTGCAAGGCTTCTTTATTCCCAAGGTGACCGTGACCAGATAAGCAATACAACATCCTCTCCTTGTGCAGACACCAGGCATGGGGTGTGGGTGACCCCATGCAACTCTGCAGTGTTGCACTTCCAGACCCAATTACAGTCACTGGCGAGCACTAAAGTAGGACATTTTGACATGCTAAATCCAGGCAGAGGGTCATATCTGTGCTCTAGGTTTACACTGGTTGTATGGGAACCCAACTGCAGTGGCAGCTCAGTGCAAAGGTTTCCCTTCCTCTCCATGAGCCGTGACATTCACTGCCTGTGTTGGAAGGAGCCTAACAGCCTAACAGGCTCTCTGGAGGCACACAACACCAGCTTACTGGCTTGCCTAAGATGGTAGTATTTAAAATTCTAACCTCTGAAGCTATTCAAATGCCACTGACATTCAGACCACTTCCACTGTGACAGGCAGCTGCCCTGGCAGCACTGGCAGAATTCAAGTCTGGGATTATTTTTTTTAATTTTTTTTTTTTGGTACCCTTGCAGTATCTCCTCTGGCTTAGAATGTTGACATGTGAAACAGGAAAGCTCTGCAATTTTCCATGGCCCCTGCGAAAGTTGGGCTTTGAAGTCTGTCAGTCAGCTTCTTCTCTGCAGCTATAAAACAAGTCCAGGAGGATCTGAGAAGCAGAGGCTGTTTCCACTGTGTAACCATGAAATTGGCATTTGCATTCAACGGCCTCTGTAAGGATACAAACTGCAAAAGTTCAGATACTTCAGAGTGTAGGGTAGGCACCATATATCACTGGAAAAGTGCCCTGCTTTACCTCTGCTTTAAATAAGATGCAGAAGTGGAGATGGGTGCCTTATGTTGAGGCACTGAATGATGGTTGCTATTAGATGGGAGACACAGGGACCAGCACTGATCCATTGTGCCAAGATAATGCTGCTGTTCTCACATAAGTTGTTTCCTCTTGTGGAGGAGTGCAGGGGACGACAATCATCACCAACTTGTCTTCTGTGCTGAAGGATGAGACAGTCTGGGAGAAACCAAATGAGTTTTACCCTGAACACTTCCTGGATGTAAACGGGCAGTTTGTGAAACCAGATGCCTTCCTGCCCTTCTCAGCAGGTAAATCTGAGGGGAGTATCCAGCTGCAAGTCAGAGGCACAGCAGGAGGGTGATCTGCTCCCCCCACAGTGATTCCAGAATGGATTAATGCCCTTTTTGATGGACACTTTCTACTCCCTCTCTTGCAGGTCGCCGTGTCTGCCTGGGAGAACAGCTGGCCAGAATGGAGCTCTTTCTTTTCTTTACCACTCTCCTGCAGAAATTTACCTTTGTGCTCCCTGAGGACCAGCCCAGGCCACGGGAGGATGGTCACTTTGCTCTCACAAACTCCCCACACCCATACCTGTTGCAAGCTGTCCCAAGATAAGTGCACACCACTCTCCTTTCACTCACAGAGCACCAGCAATGCAAACTTTATCAGAAACATTGCAGGTCTAGGCAGGCTCATGCTGGGCTCCACTTAAGACCTCTCAATTCAAAAAAATGTCCACAGCTGTGTAAAGTGAGGATCTAGCCCAATATCTCGTTTATCCTAATTCTGGTTCTGGATCTTGAATCAAACAGCTATATGAAGTTAGTAATGGCAGTCAAGTTTGTAAGGACATTTTTGCCTAATTAGCCAGCTCTGCTGTACTTTGGGCTCTCATCGGTTGCAGAAGCAGTTCACTGAACACAGAGCTTCTGAAAGAATTATTATCCCTGAGTTAGTTTACAGAAATACAAGGATATCCTGGGTAAAAGACAACCCTGAGGTCTTGCTGATTCTGGAAGCAAAAAACGACTAGGAAAAACCTGTAAGGTACTACTGTTAGCCCCACTGCCTATCCAGCCATGCTCTGCCTCTCCTGCGTGCAGCAGTGTGTTCCTCTGCCTGGTGCCCAGGGGAGCCCAGCTCTGGCTTGGTTCCTGAAAAAACAAGGGATGGTCAGCTGATTTGGCTGATGCTGCTGGTGGGCAGGGCGAGAGCTTCAGCTCCAACAAGGTGACATTTAAATGCAATTTCAGAGCAGTGCTCCTGAAAAATTTTACCATCCAACTCACGTCTCCTTTGTTCTTTCCTGTTTATTCATACTCCTATCTATTGCACAGATATTGCATTGTTTTCATTTATAGTCCCAAAGAAAGTAAGTTTTAATCCTGACAACCCTTATATCGCGCTAATCCTCCAGTAGGAGTAAATATCAAGGAATACATAAATAATCCATATGATGTGTCAGCCACAGAAGCAGGTCATTTGTGAAATACAGCAATTTCTATAAGTACATTTCAAGAGAAATCCTGGTGTTTAGATTTATCATTTCCTCTAACTAGTTCCTGATAACTGTTTTGGGTTTTTTTTTAGCATTACTTAAAGTCAACTCTTGGGCAGGTTTGGAACTCACAAAGGGATGGAGTTATACTGTTTGAAGCTGCATGGCCATAGACTTCAGAACTACCTTTCTTTTTCTTCCTGCAATATTCCTGACAAATTGCTTTGCACAGTGTTAAAATATGTTGATATTTAGATTAGTAGTAGCTGCCTTTTAACCACATGGCTGAAAGGACCATAACATAAAGGAGCTTCTGTGTATAACCACCACTAAAAAAAAAAATAAATACCTGAAACTGAGTGTGTGGACACCTTTATATCTATCTTTCTTTGGAAGCTATGAAAGCTACTGAACTATGCGAATCCTTATTAATGTAGGTGTTAAGATTAGTACTCCATGCTAAGATTTGTATTTCATGCTTTTAATCTCAAAAAAAATCTGAAAGAATAAAAGTGATGTGAAATCTTCTTTGTCATCTCTCCTCTTTGTGGTTGCCTCAGTCCTGCTGTGCCCCAGCCTCAGACGCTCACTTGACATTTCTCTCCGTACCCCCAGCACCGCAACTGTGTCTTTAAAGATCCTTTCAGCGTTGTTTTTCTAGTCAGTTCAATGACACTGTACTGAACACTTTTGGGTTTATAGTGACCAGCACACACGAGTGCGTTTAAAGAGAAGGTTGGCATGAACTTAACTTCAGTGAGGATCCCAGCACTCGTGTATTTGGATAAAAACGTACGTATAGCTGGACTAGGACTGTCTTTCTAACACGCAATAGTGCACTGACAGAAAACAGCCGGTGTGACGTCTGGGGTCAAAGGCAACAAATACATAATTCCATAACAGCCCCAGCGCGGCCGTAAGGGAGGCGCCGGCTCTGAGGGGTCGGACCCCACAGCCCCGGGAGGCGGGACACGGTGCAGCCCCGCCCATCCGGTGTGGTCCTCCCCTCGCAAACAGCGCTGATTGGCGTTTCCTCCGACCAATCCGAGGGGAGATCGTCGGCTGGCCGGGCGGAGTGGCAGTACAGCCGACCAATAGGAGCTCTGCCGCGCCGTGGGCGTTCCCGAGGGCGGTAGCAGGGCGGTGGCGGCAGCAAGATGGCGGTGGCGGGGAAGGGAGCGCTGTCGGCCGCGGTGAAGCCGATCTTCAGCCGGGACCTGGGCGAAGCGAAGCGGCGCGTCAGGGAGCTGTACCGGGCGTGGTACCGCGAGGTGCCCAACGCGGGTGGGTGAGGGGCGCGGAGCTTGCCGCGCGTGCTCAAGGTCGGAACGGCCTTAATGACATTGGTGAAACCGGCGGGCTGCGCATGAACGAGCGGCCGGGTAGCGTTTTGGAGGGTTGAGTTGAACGCCGCCGGTGGGAAAAACGCGAAGCGATGTGGATGACCGCAGTGGGTGTTGTGTTTCTTGTAGTACACCTGTACCAGCTGGACATCACGGTGAAACAGGGGCGTAACAAGGTGCGGGAGATGTTCATGAAGAACGCCCACATTAGGGATCCACGGGTGATAGACATGCTGGTTATTAAGGTACAAGCAGCTTGGGCTATGGAGGGGTTGTCTCTTGCAGTCGTATTGGTTTACCTATGTCAGCAAACCTGTTGATCAGGGATCATGCTGCTTTAGCAAGCAGAGGAACAGAGTCTTAATGCACGTAAGTCCCAGTGGCTTGAATACAGATTTCTGTCACTCAGGGCACTGGTTCTGGTTTGCAGATCTTTAAATTAGCCACAGTAACTGACCTCTGCAGTTCTAATGTGTTAGAAAGCTTCCAACCAAGGACTGACATGCTCACCTGTTATATTTCATGCTTTTCAAGACGGTTACTCTGTCTTTACATGATGAGAAAAATCTGGAAATAAAATCCTAGGTAGTACGGTTGATGACAATTCCAGGCAGTCTCATTTTACTCTGTGCTGCCATCCTACAAAACCAGTACGATAGAGTGGAGTCATGAAGAAGTTAAGTTTAATATCTCTGTGGCACTGATACTGGTGCTAAGCACTTGGGAGTAGTTCTGCTTAGTTTTACAGGTAATGTGCTGCTATTCAAACAAATTCAGTAGAGGTACTTGAAAATTAGGAATGTTATGTAGAATTTTATGGGAGGTGCTGGTCATGAGAGAAACAATGCAGCTTTTAAGAAGGAGGCAAGATCCTTTGCCTGTTTCACAGGGCTGGGAAACTATGCTGCAGAGATGTCAAGTCACAAGGCGGAAACAGCATATTTGTGTCACAGTGTAGGTGATACAAGCAGTCTGTAGGAGTACAGAACTGCTGATGCAGCTGTTTTTTACTTAGGTGTTTCTCAGTGCATTGAAATAACTTTCATGCTGCTGTAAGGTTAGACTTGGGCTCTAACTGCGAACTGGTCTAAAATTCTTCTGTCTGTGCTCAGGGGAAAATGGAGCTTCAAGAAACCATTCATGTATGGAAGCAGAGGACTCACGTCATGAGGTATTTCCATGAGACGGAAACCCCGCAACCTAAAGACTTTCTGTCCAAATTCTATGCGGGCCACGATCCCTGAGAGATTGACTCTGTGTCTTCCTGCCTTATATTACAAATAAAGTTCTGTACAATAGAAAAAAACCATACAGAGAGATTGTGTAACATATTAGGAGTCTAAGGCCTAGCTGAATCCAGAGCGTGTGCAAGTGATTATGATGTTTGAAGAGCTGTGATTTCACAGTTTTGCCAGTATGTATTTTTAGTGGGCAGCATTTGTCCCATCATCGGCCCTGGGGTGTCTGCTGAATAACCACAACACAACCTAGCTGTGGGGCTTTGTGCTTGGCCTGCAGCCCTGTCTGTACGTGTTAGCTCTGTGGAGGAAAGAGCAGGTCTTCAGAACAGCCAGTGTAGTCACAGAAATACTCTTGTGCTTGAGACCCATCTGTATTCATGTAGTGTCTTGCAGTTTCATGCTGTGACTTTGTTGACCTGCTGTTTTTCCCTTGGACACTAGTCTCTGTTTACCTCCTCAGAGAATATATGAAATCAGCATATAAATCCCTTTATGCATAAAGACATCAGCAGAGTCCATTTCCCTGCTGTAAAATGAAATTACCTGGAAAAATGGGGGGTTGTACTGTTATCTAGAATAGGAAAGCTCTGTAAGAACTTCTGATGCCTAGCAGGAGATGGTGTCCTACTATCACCTTCTTAATTGAATCAGGAATTACTAGCTCCCTTTTGAGAAGGGTAAGGAGAATTTGTTCTGTCACCAGTCAGAACAGATTTTCAGGGGGTAACTCAGTGCTAGAGCTCCCCCAGGTGTGACCAGCATCGGATCTTTGTAGTACAGTCAAACTGGTTTTTATCCTGCCTAAATACTGGGGCTTTCTTCCCCATAAGAGGACTGTAACACAGCACTCCTCGGGGATTTGTATGTAAGTGTACCTTGGGGCTTCAGGGGTGGCGTGTTTTTAAGGACAGGGTTGAGAGAGTCAGGAGGGGCCAGAAGAGACCGTGGGATAAAGCAGCGATAAGGAATTTGGCAGCATAGAAGACAGGAGTGGGTACATGTTTGGCTCCCAAGAGCAGATGAACTGGAACAACCACTTCTCAGGTGGCTTGGGGAAGGAGGGGGCAACTCAGATACCAAGTGACTCAAGAATCTGACATTTCCCTTCAGCTACAGTTGTTGGGGTTACTCGGATTGCAGGCTCCCTTTTCTCTCTGTAACTATGCTGGAGAGTTACAAAGCAAACATCCAAAGCTCTGCCAAAGAAGAAGGGAGCAAGTGTGGCTGTTTGAACTATACACTGTGCCAATGTGTGCGATATTAAGTGAGACTTTTTAACAGTGACATGAACAAAGAAGGAGAAAGTGGGCAGTCAAGATACAAGGCCAGAGCTAATGACCAGAAACCACAAGAGAGACACTGGCTTAAGAAAAATAAATAATTCACTAACCTTTCTAGGTTTCAATTTGAGAAAACAGCTGGTCTGATGTGACTAAAGATGCTCTTCATGTGCCCTAGCAGCAGAGAAGATCTTTTAAGTCTGTTATGCTAGGATTTAAATGCAATAGTAAACACTTCTATGAAAAGAGGACTTGAGGTTTATACACAGTTAAGACAACAAATATATTAGGGCTCATTCAGAAGGAAGTACTGAACTACCTAGGAAATATTAGGTACATGGAGCCAGTGTTCAGACATTTTTTTCAGTGTTCAGAGATTAAATGCTATAAAAGACATCAGCAAGTTAGTTTGCCATTTGTGATCTTAGCCTTTTACCAAAGGTACGCAAACTTTTAACTCTGTGACGATAATACTGTATTTAATCTTCAGTGAGGTGATATTAATGACACGGTCCCATCACCTGCCAGGTTGTTGAACCGCAGTGCCATTGCTGATGTGCACCTCATTCTTTAATGGGGCTGTGTTGTGGGGCTGCTGCTTCCCCTGGGGAAAAGGGCTCACAGAGAGGACTCACAAGAGGAAATAAATATCAGGAGAGCCTCCTCACTGGAACAGACAGACAGAGGAGAAAGGTTAAGACAAATGCTAGTACACAGGCACATTTTTTTCCCCCCCACATGAATAAAAACACAAGACAAAAGTCATACATCTCAATCTCTTGATCTTTAATTAAGTGTTTTCCATATTGCTAATTCAAGGCATCCAAGCAGTCTTTGATGAGGTGAGCGTGTGCAAGGGCTGCAAGGATGCAGTGCTCTTCCTTCAACCCTGATCTACAGATTTCCCTCATGCGCAGGACGCTCACTGGCAAAAGCCCCCTGTCCCGTTTAGGAAGGACAAAACAGGTGACAGACGTTGGAATCATTGCTTTGTCAATGGCTTTCTCCCTTCTGTTCTTCTGTTACCGTGCTGCAAATAGAATAACAAGCTGTTACTCTTCAGAAACACTCCTCCTAAAACCACACAAGGTGGGGTTTAGGTAAAGGAGGTTTCCAACTGGCCACTGCAGTGTTTACAATCTTTTAAGTCTTTGTTTTTAGCTGCACAGTGCATGCTGGAAAACACCCTTATCAAGTGGAGTACATCCACCAAACCAATTACAAAGCAACACTGTTTACAATAACATCTTTAAAACAGTTTCTTTGTTCTATAAAGAATCAAATACACCCAAAGTCAAATCTTTACAGAAGGGCAAGCCAAACAGAATAACATAAAATGGTAGAAAGTGTAGTGTAGTGCAGACAGAGGTGAATTATTTTGACTCTTTCTCCAGTGAGTCTGAATGATCCAACTACTCAGAGATCAATGTTGTGACACCCACCAGACAGTTTGTTCTGATGGGTTCTGGAATTCTCTCAAATTGTTCACCTATATCAGAGTTTCAGACAATAAGTGACTCTCTTTTAAAAATAGTCATTCTGTGAGTTAGCAAAAAGCTTTTAAACAGGTAAACAAGTAGAACAAAATTATAGAATCATTTAGGTTGGAAAAGACCTTCAAGTTCATTGAGTCCAATTGTTAGCCCAGCACTGCCATGTCCACTGCTAAACCACGTCCCTAAGTGCCACATCTACACATCATTTAAATACCGCGAGGGAGTGTGACACAACCACTTCCCTGGGCAGCCTGTTCCAATGCTGTACAAACCTTTCAGTGAAGAAATGTTTCCTAATATCCAGTCTAAACCTCCCCCGGCACAACCTAATGCCATTTCCTCTTGTCCTATCACTTGTTACTTGGGAGAACAGACTAACACCCACCTTTTTACAACCTCCTGTCAGGTAGTTGTAGAGATCAATAAGGTGTCCCCTGAGCCTCCTTTTCTCCAGGCTAAACACCCCCAGCTCCCTTAGCTGCTCCTTATAAGACTTGTGCTCCAGCTGCTTCACCAGCTCTGTTGCCCTTCTTTGCATGCATAATGTAGTAACACTGAAGTCTCTCTGTTCTGTCTGCAGTATAGAGCCTCACTGACTACAGTTGAATTCTGATTCAACTGACAAGATCTAAAACTCCATCAGTTTACTTTGATTTCTAGTGAATGTATGGTGTGAAGATTTCACAGATACCAGTCTGGCCTACTCTGGTATAAAAGAACAAAAAAGTTCATAGCCAAAGGCAAATCCGTGTCTGTGTGTTTAACTACAAATGTACCTTTCGAGCTGTTGCTGTCTGTATTTCCTTATCTGAGATTCTCCTCCCTGCCCCAAGCCAAACGGGAAGCACAAATAATTAGATTGATGGTGCAGTTAGTGACATACCCTTTAATCATCGTCATCATCATCCTCTGGGACAAAGATATCATGTTCTTCAAGTAAGGCTGCGAAGTTCTTACTGATCTGAGTACCAACATACAGGAAAGGGATCACGACGCTGAACACTCTGAGGAGGCCGAAGGGCGTCTGCAAGGAGTCGATTGGAAAAGGTGGATCTTTACCAGCAAGTGGCACTTCGGCTGAACCGACACACTCCCGGCTCCGCCGGCCCGCGGACGGCCCGGGAAGCGGCGGGAGGAACGCTTTGCCGTCCCTAGTGCCGTCACCGCATCGCGCTTTATTAGAGTACTATAGTATTATAAACATTCCAAAACCGGGGAGCTGGAACCCGCGGGGAGTCCGGGGCAGGGAACACCCGTGGCTTAGCAAGGGGAGCGGTCGCCGGTGGCAGAGGGTGTACGCAGGCGGGTGTTGATCTCCGCCTTACTGCCCACCGAGCACCGCCAGGCCAGCGCCGCCCCTCTCGGGGGAACACGGGGGGACACGGTCCGGGCCAGCGCCGGCCCGCTCGGGGGACGCGGGGCCGCCCCATCACCCTCCCGTCGCCAGGCTTCCGTGTGCCCGCCCCGCCTACAGTCGCTCCCCTCATTGGCCCAGGATCTGTCACTCACCGCCCAGCCCCGCCCACAGCAGCTTCGCCTGCACCGATTGGCCACCGCTGCCGTCCGTTGCCGCCCCCACCCGCTCGCCCCTCACTCACCTTAACCGGCTTGGGCAAAATGGCGCCGCTGCGGGTGACGGTGGCGCTTCGGGAGGGCACCAGCGAGACGGCCGAGGCGCCGCGCGGCCCGCTCCAGCCCGCCCGCCCCGAGCGAGCCGCCGTCGCCGCCAAGAGCCGCCCGGCTGCCGCCGCCATCGTCCCGCCCGCCCTGAGCCGCGGCCGAGCCCGGGCGTCACCCAGGATCTCGCGAGCTTTGAGAAGAGGCGGCGAGAGAGGCGCTGCGCGTGCGCGAGGCGGGGCCGCGCCCCCTTCCCCGGGCGGGGGGGCCCCCCGGTGGCCGGGAGGAGGGAAGGAAGCGGGCAGTCTCCCACCCCTTCCGAGAGGGCTCCACTGGGGAAAACCGCGCCGGGCGGGAATGCCCAGGCCCTGCAGACACTCCCGGGGGGGCTCACGGGCTACAAATCAATCCGGTTTATTTAGCATAAAATACAAACGCTGAACAACGTAAATGAGATTCGTAATACAAGTTCCGCGTGTAAAACAAACGCTAACAAAGTAATGAAATGTATAACACAAGTTCCGCGTGTAAAACAAAGGCGCATGCAAAACCGTCTCCTTAAAAATAGAACACGCCGTCCTACCTAAAATAGAAGCCCTTGGGAAGGCGGGAGTGTCCCCGCGGGTTGCTCGTAGTGTTGCCAGGTAATTGTGCGGAATGAACGCAATTGGTGGTGCCGAGGTGCCCCGGACACGGGAACTCCACGTGCATTTCAGTGGGGATTCTTTAAGCTTCTCTGCAAAGGCAGTCGAGAGAGGTTAAGATGGAGGGGTCACTCCCCGCCTCCCCCCCCCCAATTAATGCAGTAGCTACTGTAACAGAAAATGTCTGATCCCGGTCAGGATTGTCCACCAAGTGGCTAGCAGTGGCCACGGGGAAAAACTTCAGGTTACTCTTGCCGCTAGGACCTGGATTCAGTGGAAAACATCAGCACAGTTTAACAAAAAAGATGTGCAGAAATAATATCACGGGTTTAAATCTTAAATGCCAGCCTCAGAAAAAAATTTAAGGATTTTGTCAAGTATTTTAGCAGGATTGGGAGCCCTTCTCGCCATAGCTTACAAAGGCCATGATAGAATTGCCCTCCGTCTTTCAGTCTTCTTTTAAATTTTAGCATTTTTCTCTCATTGCTTTTGCATTATTATGCTAAAGAAAAGTCTTAGAAAAGGATCTTAAATTCAGTACCTTAAGGAAAGTACCCATTCAGCTTTAGCATTCAGCTCCCCCTATGCCAAGGAACCTGTTCTGTGCAGCCCAGACATTCTCTATTTTTAAAAATTAATAAGGGAAAGTGGAAGCAGGAGGTGAAACAGTCCAAACCTGAATGGCTAGAGAAAAACCCATGTGTGGCAATTAGTCTTTTTTGCTGCCAGGGACGATGTGCAGTGAAAACTCTCTGCCTTTCCTGTAATGATGTCTGCCCGCAGACAGACAGGATGCTCCATTAGCCAGCTGCATGTGCAACTTCAGGAACCTGAAATCCCAACCTCCAGCCTGCGAACTGCTTCAAAGACTCTACCAGCACAACCAATTCTCAGCTGTGCTGGTTTGATAGTCTCCATCTCTGAGGAGGCAGAGGGGCACCCAGATGCTTCCTGCCTAATGAAGCAAGCAGCAACAGTCATTAAAAAAACCCCATATTCCCATACAAATTTGGGCATGACTCCAATTATGGCTCTTTTTACTCAGAAAAGGGCCAACCTTGCTATGAGAACGGAATAGTGAGGAAGCCCCGATCAAGTGCATCCAAAGTCACACAGCACTTTGGAAACCTAGCAAAGGCCCATGGACAGCTGGGCTGAGCACAAATGAGGATCAGGATTCAGCCATTTTCTTGTCAGTGCTGCAGAATAAAACACAAAATTACTCCAAATGCGATTAGACAGAAAGCAGAGCGCAGCGCCTCATTTGCAGGATTTAGGATTTAGCTGGGATATGTGCTAACGCAAAGGTAGGTAGCGTGGAAATTGTGCCATTTGAATGGGACAGATTAAAGCATTAAATATAAGCTCTTTAGTAGTGTTATGAATACAATCCTGGCTTATTAAAACAAACTCAGCTTCTTAAAAGTGAAACTGCCCTTAAATGAATAATACTGCTTCAGTCCCAGTTCTGACAGAACTGGCTTTGTTAATTTATTTTCTTTTTTAAGTCGTTCCCAATTCTTGGATCTCTTGTAGGAACTGCCACTACATTTTGACTGGTTTCAGAAATTAAATCTTTACCGTCAAACTGCCTTATGTAAGTCTGAGACATCGGAAATATTTTTCTCTCTGTATTACATTTAAAAAAATAAACACAGGAAAATGCTTAACAAATCTGACCTTGGCCCCAAAATACCCACGCTCAGAGCAAAGAGGCACTAGGTAGTGTGATTCCCTGATGCTGCTGCCCTGGCATGGGGAAGGGAACGGGTTCACAGCCAGGAATGCTGCAGTACTGAACTCTTCAAGCTGCAGGTAGGGAGGCAGAACTGACCCCTCTGTCCAACCAACTGGGCTGCTGACAGAGCCTGGGGCCTGACCCATAGCCACCCGCTCCTGCTTTTTCTGAACTATTTTCACTTGAAAACAGAACAAAAATAATCCTCCCAAACCTGAAGATCCTTACTGTGAAGAAATACAGGCACAAACTGGAGAGGACTGGATAGCATCACTTGTAAGTGAAGGTTACACTGTCACTGCCTGAAGTCATATTGCTAAGATCTGATTTAAGATTTCCTCTAATACACTACTGAGCCATAATTAGGCAGGAGGCTGGAAGCTCATCATCCAAAACTACCAGAGATTTATATTTTCAAAGGCACCAAGAGTTAATGGAATTAATTTGATTTCTGCACTGGCATTCTCTACTGGCTATTGCAAAGTATAAAGCTGAGTGCATTTAACTCCAGAAAAGCAAAATAGGTTCCAGCCAGTCATGACCTGAAATGGCCTTTTGCTTTCCCAGCAAGGCTCCTTAATAAAACAGGGCAATAAAACCAGGTTTTTCCATTTTTAGATAGGAAGCACATGACTACATCACATATATTTTTTAATCTGAAAAACAGCCCTTGCCAAGAGGATAAGGGAGATTTATAAACCCCAACTCCAGGGTGTTCTAGTCCCTGGACTTGGCATCCACATACTTGTACCGTCTGCCTTGTGGCCAAGGTTTCTGACCTACTGATGGACAAGTCTATTTCTGCAGTGAGGTGACAGGCATGCCTCCCTGCAGCCCTCCCAGCCCGCTGGGAAGATGGGATGTGCTACAGGAATGAGCCAAGCAATGCTGAGATGAAGTCAGAGGGAAGCACAGGCAGGCCAAGTGCTGGCTTGGTAGAAAGCAGCGATATGGCTTCGATGCTAGAGAGGCAAGCCCAGACACCACCAACACACAGTCACTGCTACCTGTAAATCACTCCCACACCTTCACTTTTCCTCCCGAGACCAGCTCTCTCCTCTTCCCTGCTCCTCCAAAGCCTCTCCTCTGACTGTGCAGCACTGCCAGGAGTTGGGCAGAGCCACAACGAGAGGCCCAGCAAGGGTGTGGCTCTGGACACCCTCTTGGGCAAGCAGCCTAATGAGCTGACTGAGCCCTATATGGCACTTCGCAGGAGCTGTGGTCTGAACAAAGGCTGAGAAATTTACTCTTGGCCAGGTGAAGAGGCTTTAGCATCCCTGTTTTGGAACAGGGAAAGCTCGAGCCTGAAATAGTAACAGGCTTGATTACCACTTGACAGAGTCCAGATAAGCCCTGGGGAGCTCCTGGTCCTCACTGTTGCTTCAGGCCACGCTCTGTGTCTCCATTTCAGCCCTGTTGTTGAGCATGAGCACACAAAGAGACAGATGCAAGCCCGTGATATCCACATCCTGAAGAATTTAGCTGGAAGAAGGGTCAGTAAAGAAGTAAAGAAAAGTAAAAAAAAAAAAAACAGATAGTGCAAGAGCCCCAGCTCCTGGGCCAGCCACAGCTGCAGTGGCTCACACATGTCCTGTGGTGAGAGAGGCACAAGGCCGGAGGCACACGCCAGGGCCAGTGGCCCGTTGGAGGCACTTCATAAGAGCCCAGCCTTATCTGCAGCAAAAGAACAAAAGCAGAAGGACTTTGGCGCAAGACCACAGATAATAATAAACGCTGACCCGTGCAAACTTCCACACTGAGAAACAAAACCAAAAAAAAGCGGTGAATGAGAGGTGGGTGATGAAGCATGCCCGCCAAGACGGCAGTGGGCCAAGCCTTTTGGCTGAGGTTTGTTGCATACATGCTGATTTGTGCCCCCTCCACACCTCGTATCACCAACAGAGGAGAGTTCAGAGGTGGCTCTCCTGGTATTACACACTCCGGCTGTACAAAGCCTCATGGAAGTGAAACATGAAGTTTGGGGAAGACTCGGATGCCTCCCACACACCCTCTGAAGCATACACACACTGCACACTCAGCCACTGAGTCCCTTGCTCTGCTCTTCCCATGTGGGAGACAGGCTGACAGGCATCAGCTGGCTGGTGACTTGCGTCCTGCGCCCTCAGTCACAGGTGTCCCCTCTTCTGCCTCTCCTGCCACTCTCGTCTCAGCACCACGATCTCCTGCCCGTACCAGTTGTGCAGCTTGGAGAAACAGATCGTGTCTGGCGACACTGGGCTCTCCAGCATGGCTGGTGAGAGGCTGGGCGCTGAGGACCCTGTGGCGCTGCCAGTGGCCGAGCGCCGGCGAGGAGGCAGGGGTGGGGGCTTTGCTTGCCCCCCATCATGGTCAGGGCAGGCAGCCCCACCGGGGATACAACCACCACTACCCCATGTGGAGTAACCGTTCTCCAGGATGGAAGGCTTCTCCTGGAGAGGCAGCAAGGCTGGGTTGGAGAGATGCCTCTTCCTGCCAGAGGAGGAGGACCTCCGTGGAGACTTGCGGCAAGCGGCCAAGCTCTTGCAAGCCTCCTCCAGCTGCTTCTCCAGCTCCTTTACCACCAGCCGCATGTAGTCGAAGCTGGCCCGCGAAAGTGCCTTCACCCAGGCCTCCATGGTAGCCTGCCCGTCAGCCACCAGCACATAAGCCCTGGCGCCAGCATCGTCAAAGCGGATGGCAAAGGCGAACTCCTCAGCAGCCTCACACAGCTCCACGGTGCAGCCCTCCAGGACCACCAGCCCCACAGGCTCACGGCTCTCCCGCTCCTCGAAGTAGAAGAGGAGATTGCCCTTGAGGACAAACCAGCGGCGCTGGTAGGAGGTGCTGTAGTGGTGGGCATGGTGGTGGTGCCGTTCCACCCGCTTGCGCAGGAAGCCGGCATGGTCAGCGGGTGAGTCACAGGTGGCATAGTGGGCCACGCTTCGCTCATTCAGCTTCATCACCCTGCCTAGGAGCAGAGGAAGAGAGGGGGAAGTTGTCTCAGTGTGTGGAACATGTCATTGGCCCCACCAGAAGAGGCCTGATCCTGCCCCTAGGGAAAAGCAGGACTCCAGCAGCCAGCAATGCAGGACAGCATCTAATCCAGTAGGCACCCCTACAAAGGGCAGGCTGGTTCCTCACTGCTGCAAAGAGGAGGTCATCATCAGAGCCCCACCACAAGACACCTGCCTTCTCTGGGAATGCCAACATCGCAGTTTAATTTCTTATTCCATGAGTATCCTACTTTGCTGGTTTTTTTATGGGGCACATCAAAGAAATTGGCCTCTGTGTCTGCAAGGCATTCATTTTGCTCTCTATTAGAGGGCAGGAAAAGGAGAATGTTTCAGACCCAAGGGGTCTGAAACTTCCATTTCAGCACCCTTTCCCCACTCCCTGTCTCCATGCAGGACCACCCACTCCCAACAGCCCTCCCGGCAGCAGAACGCTCAGTCCGGGCAGGTTCACCAGCAGTGGGGTGCAAGGTGCCATACCAGCTGTGTGGGTCAGACTGCAATCCCTTGCTGTCTTCCTTGGTTGGGCTGCTCCCTCGTTGAGGGTCTCCAAAGCTTCACTGTGATGAGCCCCATCCTTTGTTGAAGAAAAGGTGGCAGAGAGGGAGTCATGAACCAGAACAGTTTGGACCAAAAGAGCTAAGAGCTGCACCACTCCCACCCCAGAAAGCCAGAGTCCTCAGCGCAGGCAGGCAGCTCTGGAAGCCATGGTGGCAAAACTGGGGGCACATGTTTAGCTTCAAAGCCTGAACTCCATCCCAGCTCAGGCCAGTGCTCCTGTGGGTTTGTTTTCTGGCTCCTGAGGCTTTGTTTTGGTTTTATTAAAAAAAAAAAAAAAAAAACCATCCCAGCTCAGGCCAGTGCTCCTGTGGGTTTGTTTTCTGGCTCCTGAGGCTTTGTTTTGGTTTTATTAAAAAAAAAAAAAAAAAAAAGAGGCTTTGTAGAAGCTGTCACTGTCCCACACAGCCTTTGTGGATTGTACAACTGCAAAAGGATGTCCGACCGCTAAAACTCCACACACAGAAATATGCAGAAAACAAACCATAGCCACCACTCCCTGGTCAGATCCGGCCGTGCGGAGCTCCCTACTGCTGAGCAACCTCCAGAATCCCTCCCGGAGCCCTTCTCCCCCATCGGGGCTTGCGGGCAGGGCTGAGGATCTAGGGGCACGGATCTCGGTATGAAAATGCACAAGACACAAGGAAAGGCGGTTCCCCGGGGTTGCCCTATCCTCGGCGCGGCACCCTGGGGAACCTCCAGCCCGGCACACTCTGGCTGCGGGCAGCCGGGGCGGCCCTCACCAGCCCTGATGCGAGGGGGCTGCGGGGGTCGCAGTGTGCAGTGCTGGGCTCTGTCTTTGTGTGCGGGCGCACGCCTGTGCAATCGGGCGGCGTGTCTTTGTGTGCGTGGGTGCCCCTCCGTGTGTGTTCGCCGTGTGCCTCCCACCCCCGCGGCCCCGCGCCCGCCCCGCCGCCGCTCGGTCCCGGCCCCGCCGCCACCTGGCCCTTGCCCAGCGGTCCCTTGCCCAGCTTGTCCCGACAGCGGGACAACGGCTCCCGGTCCCGGCCCGTCCCGGCTCACCTCCGGCCGCTCCTGCTCGGCGGTGCGGTGCGGGGCAGCCCAGCCCCGGCCGCGGGCGGGGGAGGGCTCCTGCGGCCGCTGGGGCCGTCCCGCCGCGCCGGCAGCACCGCCCCGCCGGCGGCCGCGGCAGCAGGAGCGGGGGGCGGGGGGCACCGCAGCCTGCCCGGAGCCGCGTCCTCCCGCACCCCTTCGCTCCTCCCGACACTCCTGCGGGGTCCCAACCTCGGGGGGACATAAACCTCCCACTCCCAGTGTAACTATTGGGATGCAGCAGCCGCGGGGTGCGGCGGTGATAGGGTGCCAGCAATGGGGTGCGATGGCAGTGGGGTGCAGTACCGGCTGGGCGCAGTGCTGGTGGGCAGCAGCTGCGCGTTGCAGCAAGCGGTGGGGTGCAGTACGGACGGGGTGCGATACTGACAGGGTGCAACAGTGCGGGGGGGGGATATGAACGGGATGCCCCGGCTGTGGGGCGCAGGACAGTGCTGTGCCATGCCGGCGGGTCCCGGTGGCCCCGGGCCGGGCGGGAGGCGGGGGGAGGCAGTCAGGTGATGTGGGCGGCATCATGTGAGCGGGGCCGGGCCGGGAACGGAAGACTCTTTCTGTGCCCCGGCGGCAGCTGTGGGCACGATGGTGCCGAGCGGGGTGGCCCTGGCCGTGGCCGTGGCCGTGGCCGTAGCCCTGGCGCTGCCCTCCGTGGCCCTGGAGAACGGGCTGGCGCGCACTCCCCCCATGGGCTGGCTGGCCTGGGAGAGGTTCCGCTGCAACGTGGACTGCCGGGCGGATCCCCACAACTGCATCAGGTCAGCGGGGCGGTGAGCGGTCGGGTCGGACATCAGACCTGCGACAGCTCTGGCAGCGTTTGTGTCCCTGGGATCCCGGGTGTATGTGCGTGGGAGGAGGGGGACTCAGGCGCCCGGTGCTGGGCTGGAGAGCCCCCGGAGCTGAAGGATGTGGCCAGGCTTTGCGACGTGTCGGGAAACACTTTCCCTCGGTGAGGTCAACGAACGGGACCCTGACGGGGTTTAAACAGGAGCCCTTCCTATGGCCCAGACCAGCCCAGCAGCGATCAACCCTCCAGAGTCCCCAGCTAACCCCAAATCCCTTTGCCTACCACAGCTAGTGGGGCACAGGGGTTGCAGGGTCTCAGCCTGCCATGTCCCCTCAACCCACAGCGAGAGGCTCTTCTTTGAGATGGCAGACCGGATGGCAGAGGATGGATGGAGGGTGCTGGGATACCAGTACATCAACATTGACGACTGCTGGTCTGCCAAGCAGCGGGACGCGGCAGGACGGCTGGTTCCCGATCCTGAGAGATTTCCTAGTGGAATTAGGGCTCTGGCTGACTATGTGAGTGCCTGCTGGGGTTTGTGGGGATTTCTGTGTCTCCCTGCCACCACGGTGGGAGAACTGGGAGGGGATGGAGGACCCTGGCACCTGGGAGACACCTTGGATCCCCGCATCCACTCCTTGCAGCTCTCCTCTCCTTACAGGTCCATGCCAAGGGCCTAAAGCTGGGCATTTACGGCGACCTGGGCAGCCTCACCTGTGGGGGCTACCCGGGCACCACACTGGACTATGTGAAGCAGGATGCCCAGACCTTTGCAGAGTGGGGTGTGGATATGCTAAAGCTGGATGGGTGCTACTCATCAGAACACGAGCAAGCAAAGGGTAAAAGCTCATGGGCCATCTGGTACTTCTTCCCTTGCTGCTTTGGTTGGGGCAGCTGGCCATCTGCAGAAACATTTGGCCAAGTGGTTCTTTCCTTGTGTCTCCTATTGCAACTCCTGGGCAAAGCGGAGGGAGTTTGGGTGCCCTGGAGCTGGTGTAAGGCAGAAAGCCATGCTGGCCTGGGTTTCCCCTTGCTGGGTGGGCTGCAATACAGGCTGCTGTTGGGACGCAGGCTGCTTCCAGCCACCCTCTTCATCAGTTGTCATCTTCTCTCCCTAAGGCTACCCAGAAATGGCGAGGGCTTTGAACGCCACAGGCCGCCCCATCGTCTATTCCTGCAGCTGGCCAGCATACCAGGGAGGGCTCCCCCCCAAGGTGAGGGTTGTCCTATCCAGTGGCAGTTTCCTGTGTCCCCTGTGTGCTGGGGGAGCTCTTGTTGGAGCCACAGGAGCCAGGTGCTACACCCTGCTTATCACTCTGCCCCTGAGTGGTGCTGCAGAGGGGATGTAGCCTCCCTGCCAGGCATCTGGGAACGTTTGGGGTTTCCAGCGTGGCTAAGTGAGGGGAGTTTGTGGGAAGAAGGCCCTGGGGTATGCCATCTCCACCCTACTCAGCTGGTGTGGAGTTGCTCCTGACGGTCTGTTCTTGTGAGACAGGTCCTGTCTGGTTTCGGTGATTGAAACAGGATATTCCTCCTAATATATCTTTCTTGAGAATTGGTTGCATTCATGTACTTCCTCTTTCACGTTTTGAGTCAATCCCAAGCTGCCCTCACTCTTGTAGCTGATAGCTGATCATATTTCCCCAAGGCCTCTGTGGTTGCTTTGCCAGACATCCTATCATACTGGCATGTGCCCAGTCATACTGGGACATGACTTTGTCCTCCCTCCCTACATGATGTTGCCCTTCTCCAGATCCCTCCGTCTTTGACACACTTTCTGGACAGTGCAGCTCTCAGCAGTTTGGGCTGCCTCTTCTCCCTCACCTTGCAGACCAGTTCCATTTTCCCTGCTGCCTGACCCCATTCTTCTCCTCAGGTGAACTACACCATCCTGGCAGAGGTCTGCAACTTGTGGCGTAACTATGATGACATCCAGGACTCTTGGGACAGTGTACTTTCCATCCTGGACTGGTTCTTCACAAACCAGGATGTGCTGCAGCCAGCAGCTGGCCCCGGTCACTGGAATGACCCGGACATGGTGCGGCTGGGTGGTGGGTGCTCTGACTCTGTCTGGGGATGAGGATTTCCAGAGATCCTCTTCTATGGGCAGGGCAAAGGACGAGTGCCAAGAGCAGGAGTCTTGTTGCTGCAAAGAGGCAAAGCTGGTGTTGCCCTTGGCTAAGCTCTGGGAAAACCGCATGGTTGCAATGAACCCTTCACTGTTTGAGTTTACAAGTCATCCACGTGTTCTTTTCTTCCCTGCACAGAGGGGGAGTATTGGTGAAATGAAGGGTGTTAGTGAGTGCATTTGAATGTGTGCTGTTGGCAGAGGTGGGATCTCCTGGTGGTGGACTGCTCAAGAGGAAGCAAAAGTGTGTGTGAGGTTTCCCTGGCAAGCTCCCTCCCAGGAGGAAGCAGCATCAGCAAGGGTGACAAACAGACAAATTCCTAACCTTTTTCTGCCTCTCACATCTTTTCACTGTCTCCCTTCCAGCTCATCATTGGAAATTTTGGCCTTAGCTACGAGCAGTCACGCTCTCAAATGGCCTTGTGGACAGTGATGGCAGCTCCTCTCCTCATGTCCACGGATCTCCGCACCATCTCCCCAAGTGCTAAGGAGATCCTGCAGAACCGCCTGATGATCCAGATCAACCAGGACCCCCTGGGAATTCAGGGGCGCAGGATTGTCAAGGTTAGGAACAAGGCAGATACATTTGGGAGAGCTGACAGGAGCAGCACAGAGCATCACAGTAAGGAGGGAGAGGGAAGTGATGCAGAGAAACAAGAGCGGGAGAGCTGTGAAAGCTGGGGGCCTGCTGGCGTAGCAGCCCCACAGGGCAAGGTCAGACAGGTTATGGGCCAGTGCTGGTCCCAGCAGCTCTGCCTCACCCACCTATCCCCACTCCTAGGAGAAAACCCTCATCGAAGTGTTTCTGCGCCCACTGTCCCAGGCTGCCAGCGCCCTCGTCTTCTTCAGCCGAAGGACAGATATGCCCTTCCTCTACACCACCAGCCTCGCCAAGCTCCACTTCCCTGAGGATGCTGTGTATGAGGTGAGCCCCACTGACACACTGCATAGCAGGGCAGCCCTATGGCACCTGGATCCCCCTCTTCCCAGCTCTCTATGCATTCTGGGAGGAGTGGGAGGGAGGACTCACACTCTATGCGTCCAGGATGAAGGGGCAGCTGCCCACTGGGTCACCCTCCTGTTGCCCACTACTGTGCCCTGTCCTGCTATGCTATGTCAGTGACCACAGCTGGACCCCAAGATGAAAGGTCTGTGGAAATCTCTCTCTTCCAGGTACAAGATGTGTACAGCGGGAAGATCACCAGTGGCTTAAAGACAGGAGACAACTTCTCAGTTGCTATTAACCCCTCAGGGGTGGTGATGTGGTATCTCCGTCCCACGGCACTCCCAGTGCAACCCTGGCATGTGGTCAGAGAGCAAGCCCATGGCAAGGGTCTCCGCCCCATCCTCCTGTGATGAGGTGCAGTGGGTGGGGTGTGGGCCAGTGCCGGGGTGAGCTGGGAGACCCTGGGACACGTGGCTCTTCACTGAACAAGTGCCTTTTGCTGGTGTGCCCAGCACTGCTAACACCATTCCTTAATACCAGCTTGATGATGTCTGCTCAGTCTGTGTAAGTCAGGAATTCTTGTTACCCGCCTCCTAAGGGTGTGCAGAGCATAATTCCTCAGTGACTGCAAAGCCCTTTGAGATCCTCCCGTGGAAGATGCCATATAAGCAGAATCCAGCCACTGTTGGAGTTTGTCAGCTCTGACACCTGAGAACTTCCCTGCTTTGAGCTGGGTATCACTGACCATTGCAGGGGCTGTTTGAACTGTACCTGTAGAAGGGCTTTGGATGCTTTACTATCTTCTAGGGTTGCAACACCGCCTTCTCCCTTCACCCCTCTCCTCCCCAGGCCCAAATGTGCAATGGCGTTAATCTCAAGGATCAAACCTGGTCACCTTTCTTTTGCTATAATCAGCTTGGCTTAGAGTAAGGAGTTGTCAATAGGGCTGCATCCCTCTCATCTACCCCCACCACTACCAAGAACTTCTGGAGGCAAGATGGTGCTCTGCAGAGAGGCTTTACTTGCAGGCCTGATCCTGCTGCCAGAATCCTAGAGGCCAGCACTACTGCAGCCTAGCATCCATGCTAGCATTGTATTAAAGCTTCTCTGGCAGCAGTTTACAGCAGAGAGCAAAAACTTCCATGCATGATCCCAGCAGCCATGCTGTGGTACAGCACCAAAAACTGAAGAGCCATAGTATGTTGTGTAGAAGTGGTGTTGGGAAGATGCCAGTACTCAAGTTGAGGTGGTCACCAGTGCCTCCAAGCTCCAAGTTGCATCCTGTTCTTTCTAGGACATTCCTGCTAGGAGGCAGCTCAGGTCCTCCAGTAGGTTTAACACTCAGAGTTTCTCAGGGAAAGGCTCCTCCTTCTCCCAAGGGCAGCTACATCCACAGCTCCATCCTGAGGAGGAGCCTGCACTAATAAACTGGAAGTGAGTGGTGGGACAGACTCCAAAGCCCTCAAAACTGCTTCACTTTCATACAGCACACATCCTATGGAAGAGTTTAGGTATGACATGGCCTACCCCATCTCCCACAGAGAGGGGTGCAGCATTCATGAAGATTGCAGCCCAGGGCACTGACACAAGATTAAGCCTCAGGCTGGGGAAATACCACATTTTAGATTAGGCAAAAAAAGTTCTGGTTTTGTTCATCTCTCCAAAGGGTTTTTCATCTTCTGCCCACTCTGGTTCCTGCAGGACCAAATGGCTGATTCTGGCCACTTCCAGAAACTTTCTCTGAGTGCAGCATCAAGATACTGAACACAGTGATTGCAGTGCTATTAAGGAAGGACTTGCTAACAAACAAGGAGCTGGCTTTGTTCATGGGAAGTGATTGAGGCAAATAAATTGAAATAAAGGGAAGCAGATCACAGACTCTGTCTCATGTTTGTTTAGTGTTGCTAGCTATAACTGCGTGGTTAATGCAGGATTACAGGGTCATTACCTCAAAACAGGAACTATGCTAAGAAATAGAACTGCTTTCCTGTCAGAAATTGAACTGATGCAGAGTGGGAAATGGCTTTCCAGTAGTTACATCATGTTCAGCAGGGCAACGGCACTGCTTGGCACAAGGGGAAACAGATTTTACAGTCCACAGCTAAGTGCCATTTTCCTTTATCATATATTTATTTTTCCCTTACTGGAAAAAAATTGCTAGTGAGGAGCTCCTCTTAAAGACAGGCCTTCCCTGTGGCAGCAAATGTTAAGAGAAAAGGTGCAACAAATACAGCTGTAGTGAGTAGCACTGTGGTGACACAGCCCTGCTAAATGCAGTGTTGTGCCTGCCTGGAAGGCATGAAC
The DNA here is from genome assembly GCF_001604755.1 of Lepidothrix coronata. Lineage (NCBI taxonomy): Eukaryota > Metazoa > Chordata > Aves > Passeriformes > Pipridae > Lepidothrix > Lepidothrix coronata. The sequence continues at coordinate 1,305,959 of NW_016690321.1, forward strand.
ATGTGCCAGTTCTGGATACCTGGATGAGAGCAAAGGCACCAACCAGCTTTCCACCCTTCCCAGGCAGCAAGGGGATAAGCCCCACCTTTTCCCTCTCTCCAGTTACTTGATTCCAGATCCAGCATAGGCATGTACCAGGGGGAGAGAAGGACTGGCTCACAGCTGACCTGAGAGAACGCCACCAACCGAACCCATTCCAGCCCTCTGTGCAGTATACAAGAATTAAGGTCAACACACACAACAGTGAACAGGCAACTAAAGGTATCAACACTCCTGTATTAAAGTGCAATTCAAAAAGTTACAAACATTCATGGTTGATTTTTTTTTAAATACAGAGTTATTAGAATATCTCTAACTCAGACCTAAAAAGTGTTTATAGATAAGGAAATTTACTTCCCCCCTATGTGGAACTGCTTGAAATTGTGCAAACCTGACTTACAGGAGAGCCCTGGCACACAGGGAAGTAAGAGGCAAAACACTCCTTCCCCCTCACTGTGAAGGTAGGGGGCTGTAGGAAGGAGTACAATCACCCCATAAGTAAAGGATCACAAGGGTCTCTACCAGACTAGAGACTCCCTTCAGAGCAGGTTTAATGGCACTATGTCCTAAGGAAAAAGGAAAGATTGTGGCTGAGCAGCCAGAGTTTCTGCAAGAGAGCTGAGCGATAGTAACACCCACCTCAGACAGCGGTTCCCAGCTGAGAGGACACTGCACTCCTAAGCAATCCCACTCTGGGATTACAGTGCCCACCTGCCCACGTTGCTCAGATGTGGGCCTAAAGGAAAAGATGAGGGCCAGTTTTCCCCTGTGGAGGTAGCACACAGTGCAAGCTTCCTCAGCAGAGGGAGCCAGGGCTGAGAGACCTGTCTGCTGACAAGGCTAGTGCCAGGTCATCTTCCTAACGTAACATATTTCGCTCCAAGGCAGGCAGCCTCCTGTGCAGCACTTGACTCCATTACACTTGAAGAACAGCTGCTTGACACAGGATCATTGCACAGATATGGGGCCTGCTTCTAGGACAGGGAAGGGAAGACTGATCCGAATGCCTGCCAGTCTATCAGCTCATTGGCCTGTGGCACACCTTTGTTTGCTTTTCTACTCAATGGCTACAAAGGCAGGCTGGTTGGTGCCCATCCCCTTCCCTCTTGCGTAGCCAAATGCTTCAGTGTCTCTTTAGAATGCACTTCCCAGGTCATCACCTCATGACTGTTAGTCCAGGACACGAATTGTACACTTCCAGCACAATACAGGATTTCCAGAGTCCCATCTCACGCTGAATTGTGCTAGAATTTTAAGAAATTTAACACCTTTCTGGGACACCCAAGAATCTATGCAAGGAACCTCATGGCTCTCTACACCTTTCCTCTTGGATGGTGCTTCAGAAGTAAAAAGTTTGGCACTCCAAGTTGTTTTACTCCAAGATCCCAGAGCCTTCACATTTTAGTCCTAGATTAGTCATGTGATATACTGGTGGTTTAATAAGAAGTCTATCTCTCTCCTCAAGCCAATGGCAGAGCAAAAGATTAGTGCTTTGACCCCATGAGATAAAGCAAATAAGCAGGAAAGTGCTGTTGTTCTGCCTTGTATTGCCACTGACTTAATGTTTAAGGAGGGCAGGTGCTCAGCTGCCCAGCACTACATCTATCAAATAGAAACAGAGATCCAGAGATATGTTAACTCGAGGGGTACTAATAGCCAAGTTGTCTTCAGGGAGAGAGAGTGTGGGAGGCTGATTGGAATTTCCTTCTGTTAGTTGTTCTTCTTATCCTCGGGAGGTGTATAAGGAGGTGGCTGATCCTGGAAGGAGATACAGTAGAGTCAACAACCCTGCTTGTTTTATGACAAGCTCTTCCAGGCTTGGCTCACAAGAAATGACTGCTCTGCAATGAGCTACAGATAGAGCCAGGTGCTACGGTTTAAGCTGTCATTTCATCACACCATTCCTCTCTAGTGTCAGCTATGCTCCATGATATACACTGTCTCTCATAATGTTTCTAGGGAAGGTCCCCTCAAAATCAGGTAACAAGTGGTCTACTGTAAATGAACCATTTAATCTGCTTTAACCATCATCCTCCCTCCTCTTCCAGGGCTTTGTCCCTGTTGAGGCTCATAGCTCTGACCCAGCAGATAGAAGGCTCCTGGGCTGAGGGCCAGCTTTGCTGCTCCATCACCCTCCAGCCAGCCAGACCCACACAAGGCAGTGAAGGGCACCGGTGGACTGTCATGTACCAGGTGTAGGCTACAGCCAACCTACTGGCTCCACCAACAAAACAGTAAGAGACCTTCTCATCTCCATACAGCCCAGAAAAAAATGAAAGAGAAATCCACATGCTCTCAATCCTTAAGTGACCTGTTTTTCTTTAACTCTCCCCACTTTCACGCCCAATGGATGCAGGGAGCTCTGCATGTTCTCTGTTCTCTGTTATGCCTTTAGGAATAAGACAGGTAACAAATGGCTGTTACTGGCAAATCTTAAAGCCTTCCTCCTTTCCTGACTGAAAATTTAGCAAGCCTTCCTCGTGGGACCAACATCCATGCCTCCCTCCCAGAAAAATGCATACTTTCTGTGCATGTTCAACATGAAGGTATGAAAGCAAATTGTTATGAAAGCAAACCACTGTCTCTGCCACTGACAGAGGAGGGAGCAGCTACAGACCAGGCACAGTACTCACCATGGGCATGTACACGTTGTGTGGGTTGGCAGGATTGTAATATGCACTGGAAGCAGCTTCCATGGCCTTACTGCTTCCTGAAAAAAAAGGAAAGCTACCTTAAATATCTTAGGCAGTGGTCCCAGAGCCTCCTCCCCAGCCATAGCTCTTCCAAGGAGGCAAGAAAGGCCCAAAGAGTTGACAGGAACTGCAGCAAGCTGGGTTAAAATTCAGAGCAGCTCAGGAAAGCTGGCTAGGGCTGACCTTAAGCTGTAGTCAGCTGCAGGGCTGAGCAGCTCCCCACAGATGACTTTGAGCTCCTGCAACAACAGGTTCCCCATGCTGTGCCCATGACACCCTCAGCCCAAGGCCCCATGCGCCCTTTTGCAACCGAACCCTGGTCAGCCCCCAGTCCCATTTACCTGGCATCCCGGGGCTCACCCAGGATGGGGGAGCTGAGGGGGCTGAAGGTCCCGCAGGAGATGGCCCAGAGTAGGGTGGTGGAGGTGGCACATATGCAGGGTTCATGTTTGGAAGTGGCGGGTAAATACCTGAAAAAGACAACATCAGACTGATGCTTTGGACTGTGGCAATGGGACAGAGGGGAAGAGAGCTCACAGGCTGGCAGCACATTAGCTCTGGAGAAGAGCAGTGTCCAGAAGGAAGCTAGGTGGGCTTAGCAGGGATGCAGACAGCAGGGATTTTACAATTTGCTAATGCCTGTCATGTCAGCAGTCAATAATTCTAACAAGCAGCAGCACAACTTACAAACCACATTTTCATATAGCTGGAACTATAGCAACACACGGGTGTGATCAACAGTATGAGAGAGATTTTTTCAAGGACAAGGATGCTTGATGGAGACAAAACTACAGTAACCCTCACTGTACCACTGTCATTTCTTTACAGTTAATATCAAACAGAGTCATCGTTACACAACTTCCAAACCTGGAGTCTGGGCATATGGATATCCCATGGGCTGTGGAGCAGGTCCATAGGCATTCATTGGAGGTGGTGCATAAGGATATGGTCCGTTTGGTGGTGGAGGGGCAGCATAGCCTCCTGGCACAGGTGAATAACCCCCGGGGGCAGGTGCATAACCTCCAGGAACAGGTGTATAGCCATAGCCGGGGTTCTGGAGAGGAACGCCACTGGAAGCTAAGGAGCACATGTTTAGTAAGCCAGACATCTTCTCTTACAACTAAATGCACAAAATAAAAGGTTTCCCTTCATCTAGATTCACTATATAGTCCTGGCATAGTAGTGTGCTTGAAAAGCATTAGTCACAGGGTGTTAAAGGGAACCGCTGCAAAAATATTACCTCATAGCTACCAGTCCCACCATAAGACCTCCCACTGCTTGAAGAAAAGACCATGCTAAAGCAAGCATCAGTAAAGTGTTTTTTCCTTCTTTTTAAACCTTCTTTCTGAAAAAAATGTACATTTTAAAATGTACATTTCTTAAAAAAAATTGTATCAGAAAAAAGGTACTTTTCCTCCCATTTGAAACTTTTAAATAGAAATTATTTTTCTAAAAACTATTTTTCCCCTCTCCAACGTGCACATTAACTTCCCCCATCTTACTGAGCTGAGGATGGGTAAGGGAATCAATTTTTCACCATCGCATACTTCAACTTTTTTTCCAGGAGGAATAAGGTTCTGCAGAAAAAGGTGGTCTACCTCAGAAGCACAAACCCCAGAATATTTTGACTGCACAAAGCACTAAGATGAACTAAAGAAAAAGGACTGGAAGGGAAAACAAAAGTTCCCCTGAAAAGAGAAAAAATAGTTTGCTGTGGAATAGGGTATTGGGTACCCCTCATTCTATGAAGTTCAGAAAGAGCACTATTTGCTTACTAGCTCAGCTGACCATGGGGGAACAACAGGTTCTGAAAACCCCTTACCACTAGAAGCAGCTTTGAACATCAGCTGTCCAAACTCAATGGCTCCTCCACTGTTGAAAGTCAGTTTAAATGTCCCCTGTCCTTCCCAGCCACCTAGGAGAGAGAGAGAATTAGAACTGAAACAGACTATTAACCTCCTCAGTAGCAGCCAAGACAGCAAAATTGTTAATACTCCAATTATTTTTTTCTTTTTTATTTCAAAACTATTTCGCATCCTATTACCAGGTAAAGTCACGGCACTGCTAGCAGATGTCCCCCAAAATAGTATCTCAACTTCCCTAAGTTATTTCTTCACCCTTTAAAAGTTATAGTCATGTAGAAGCAGCCTACTCTAGATACTAGGCTGTTTTGTTCTTTCCTGAAAGATTTAATAGACCCTAATAATGAACACAGTGTAAAGATAGAATATTTATTTCACTGAGGATTTTAATCAAAAGCCCTCAGATGAAGTTTTATTGCTGACCCCAGTGGACTACAGACTAGGATCTGCAACTCAAGCTAGGATTTAAATCAAATGTAGCATTTTTAATCTCTTTGACACATAGAACCTCAGACAGGTTATTAAATGCTGAGGTATAATAATTTTTCAGAAAAAAAATTCAAGTAGGTGATGTATTGCAAGATAAGTAAGACTGCTTTGTTTTGCCAGGAATTTTGGTTTTTGTTTTTTTTTTTTTTCCAGGGAGTGCTTTGTTTTTGGGTGGTTTTAGAAAAAAAAAGGGGTCATTTAAGTAAAAGATGTCATTTAAATAAAAGATTTCATAAAATAAGATTTATCTTCCTTGTCTAACAATGAAGTTAGTAAAAAGAGAGATAGTCTCTTGGGGACAAAACAGAAATAAAGTATAGAAAGATAACAAAATAATCCATCATGGATAAAGTCATCCCTTTGGAGATTCACCTCTTTCAAAGCACTGTCTTAGTATGACTTCAGCCCAAGAAAGTGGGCTGATCCACATTCCCCAGACAACCCAATCACTTTAAAACCTTGTTATGAACAGAAAGCAAAAAGTATAAGCTCTCCAGATGCCATGAAAATGCACATAAACTAATTCCAAGGCTGGAGAGGGAAGAAATTTGAACCAGAAGCCTTCTTTTCAATCCCTGTTTATTGTTTGCAATTCCACGTTTGGTCATGAACACCAGTGTAAGTCTTAACACAGTTTTGCACTCAGACTGGGATCAAAGCTAAATCAAAGATGGACAGCAGCTCCCCAGATGCTCAAGTTGGTAAGTTGCTGCTGACCTCCCGAAAACAAAAGTGGTTGCTAATTCTGTCTATCAATAGCATGACTTTGTCATTTAGCCACACTTCCAGGTCAAAGACAGGAGAAAAACAAGCACAGGAGGAAACTGGGTAAACACGGTATCTACAGCAAGACAGAAGTTACACAATTAAACAAAAGTCATCCTGTGAAAGTCAGTTCCTAGTTTGGGGGCAGAAAGTAACACAATAGCAGTGCCTTAAAGTTCAGGAGACAGGAGTCATCTCAGCCGATATCTCACACGAATTACACTGCCACAGCTACCCTGTGCTGCCTGTGAATGTAAGCCATCTGTCTGGTGTTCAGTAAAAAAGTTCTTGTGACACTTGGGAAGAGTTCAGTCTACAAAGCACGGGCACTTACCTCCTGCCTCGGCCTGAATCTGTCCTTTGATGTAATTGGCAGAGAAAACAGGCTGCTCAATTGAGCATCCTTTCACCAAATAAAATGGCATCATGAAAGACTGCATAGGATCCTTGCCCTTCGACACAAAGATCACCTGCAAGACAGGAGGGAGCACTTCTGAATTACTTGAATTCGATATAGTGGATGATTGTGGAGTTCTAGTCATATCAGCATACAAAATGAGGGTAACTTAAGTCCTAGTATGAATATGCATCGTGTTATTTCACAGCTTTAATACAGCAGAACCCCCATGGATCTGATGGCACATTGCTCACTTGCCTGAAGCATGTATGTTCCAAAAAAATAAACCACTTAAAACACGCACACACACAGTTACATAGTTTTATTGTTCTGCTTTTGAAGGATAAGTTATGAGAGTTTTCAAAAAAAGTAATACTAAATGACACATTATATGAAATATATTCTCTAGAATATTCTCTAGACAGTGATTTCCAGGACTGCATGTGCCTTTGTAGGGAATTGGGATTGTAACACAGGCATGCACTATCCTATCTCCACCTTCCCTTTTCCTACCTAGTGCTGTCAGTGGTTCCTTCCACAACAAAAATCACCTCTACCACCAACTAAGTTTCTGGTCTAAAGTTCACAAGATCCCCTGAGAAAGAAACAGCCCTGGTGGCATCAGACTTACCCTGTAAGGGGTGAGATACAGCATCCCTTTCTTGGTGCCCTTGAAGACTTCAGGCTTGCCTGTCACGTCACTGAAGGAGAGCTCCACATCTTTACACTGTTTGAGAACACTACAGGAGAAAATCAGACAGATTGGAGAGAAAAACTCAGCAACCGCTCTGACACACACCCTCATCACACAAGGAGGGGAATAGCACACCAAAACTCTAAATATTATCCCAAAAGTTCTGCTGTGGGCCCTGCCATTTTGACTTTGAACAGAGAGGGATGATTTATGTGGAGTGGAAGAATTCATCCTCTCACCTGTAACAAGCCCTGCTCCTCCTCCACAAAGGAAAGCTTTAAATAACAGTTTCTCTTTCTGTCTCAAAAAACCTGAGAAATTCAGGCTGAGGAATTCTGCTCTGCACATAAAAAGCCTCAGCCCAAAGATCAGGGAATAGAAAAGGTTGAGTTGTCAGAAACCATCCCCTTGATGCCAAGGTGTAATCGCACAGCAATCCTCTCTCCGCAGTCCATGCTCAAATCCAGGCCACTGCACTGGAAAACAGCACTGCTGTAACACTGCACCGACTGTGCAAACTGAGGAAGTGGCTTTACTAACACCCCCTCTGCTGACCCTGCTTCACATGACTTAAGTAAGTACTTGTAATAAACAGTACCACGCTAAGGAACAAAACAATGAGCCAGTAATGTCAGCAATAAGGATATTATTGTTGGATATCTATGGGAACATTAGCAGAGTTTGCTAATGACACAAAGCCAGATGAGAACTGTGAACACTGCAGGGTTAGGGGTATGGAGGTGCCTGGAAAATTAAGGATCTTTTCAGAAAAAAAAATTAAAGAGTTATCTTGGAAAAGTATGTCACTGAATCTAGGGGGCAGATCCTAAACATACCGCACAGTAAGAAAATTTGCAGAATAAACCAAAGAGCCTCAGGGGTGATAAACTGTCAGCATGTTACAGTGGCAGAAGATGCTGAGGTGTTTTATGGTTCAAGAGCATGAAAAAACAAAATCACAAAACCCTAAACTAGCACAAGCCTGGAACAGGTTGCATCTGAAGTAATCCTTATTCTGATCAGCATATTGTAGAATTCAAATAAAGTCATGAAACTGCACAATTATTTGGGGAAAGGAGGAGTCTGCAGGGCCACCATATAGGAGAACAACCAAAAGCCATGTAGTTTCAGGTTGTTTGCTCTTTAGGGAAGAGAAGGACATTGTAGATGTATCTGAAAAATGCACCTACTTGAGAATGAAGACATTAAAAAGTCTACCTTTAATGAGAAATAAACAACCTCACCAAGAAATTCCACTGGGACATTACTTCATAATTGAGCTAGATGCAGATTCTCAGATTGGCTGGAAGGGAAAGACTGACGAGGCAGAAGAGCTCTTCCCATTTCCAAAAGGCAAAGGGGGAAACATTTCTTCTAAGCTAAATAAAACCAGCTTCTTGACAGCTTTGATCCTACCAGAACACTTCCTCAGCCATGTCCCTTAGCAGCATTTCACATCAGTTTGCCTCACTGGGAAGAATTTCTATGTAGTCATTGTCACGTTTACTCCTTCACAGCTACTCACACAAGCAAATAACAAGCAGCCACCACCACTGGGAGTAATTAGGCTGCTGAACTGGTTTGCACCTTCATGCCTGTCCAGGGCTGTCACGGGAGGGCTGCACACCCTGTGGACTGCCCCCACCTGTGGCTAAGCAGCACCTTGAAGAATGGCCTGAGATCATAAAATCACAGAATGTTAAGGGTTGGAAGGGACCTTAAAGGTCACCTAGTCCCAACCCTACTGCCATGGGCAGAGACACCTCCCACTAGACCAGGTTGCTCAAGGCCTTATCCAATCTGGCTTTGAAAACTGCCAGGCTTGGGTCATCGACAACCTCCCTGTTCCAGTGTCTCATCACCCTCACAGAAAAACAATTTCTTCCCAATGTTTAGCCTAAATTTCCCCTCTTTCAGTTTGAACTCATTACTCCTTGTCCCATCACTACAGTTCCTAACGAAGAGTTGCTCTCCAGCTTCCCTGTAGGCCCCTTCAGATAAGGCTGTTGCCAGGTCTCCACAAAACCTTCTCCAGGCTGAACAGCCCCGACTTTCTCAGCCTGTCTTCACAGGGGAGGTGCTCCATTCCTCTTATCAACTTTGTGGCCTCGTTTGGACTTGCTCCAACAGTCCCATGTCCTTCTTATGTTGGGGACTCCACAGATGGATGCAGTACTCCACACAGGGTCACACCAGAGTGGAGCAGAAGGGCAGAATCACCTCCCTTGACCTGCTGGCCACACTGCTTTTGATGCAGCCCATGATTCAAAGGACAGAGAGATCTCCTTTAAACCAGCATGAGCTCTACACGTCAAAGGACTTCCTTGACTGAAGTATTAGGAGTCAGCTACAAACTCAACACAACTTGGAGCATACTTTTGGAGTGTATTTTTCCTACTGACCACCGGCTCCAAACGAACTCCTTTGATCTTTTACTTCGATCCTTTACTGGGCCTTCAGTTTCTAGATGTGTCTTGCCAGGATGCTGGGAGCACCCGAACACAACCAAGCCGAAGCCCGAGCCCGTTAAGCCGGTCTGCCAGTCCCCACTTGGAGCGAGGGCAGGCGTCGAGCTTCCATGGAGAGGCGCTCCTCCGCACAGAGAAGGAACAAGGGTTTCTGACTTCGAACTCAAGGGATCGAGACTCCTACCTTAAGTGGTCTCTGCCTCTCTGACGTCACTAACTGCATGACCTTAAAAAAAACCCCAATTCCTTGAGTTTTACAGCGATGGCAGCTCACTCTTCACGTACGACGCCCGCTGGAGCAGCACTAAGGACCACCGAGCTCCCGCGGCGAATACAGGGCAGCTCTGCGGACCCCAGCCAGGCCTGCTCCCCGCACTGCCCGCCCCAGCCCGCTCCCACCCTGCCAGGAGCCCTTTAACAACGCAGACCCCAGGCCGCGCCGGGCCTGTGCGGGCAGGCAGGGGACAGGGGCTGCGCCAGCAGAAGCCTCCCACCCTCGGGCCCCGCCGGTCCGGCCCCGCCCGGCCCTGCTGTGAGGACAGGGGGCGAAGAGGACCCCCCGGCCCCGCGGTACCTCTCGGCATTGGGGATGACGACACCGCCCTCCTGCGAGTGGTTCCTGTTCAGCGCCATCTTGGCCCCGCCAGCCCCGCCCCTCACCCGGGGCGGCTGTGACGTCACTCCCGGCTGACCCGCCCCCACAACGCTGCCCCGCTGGCCCCGCCCCCCGTGGCGCGACGTGCCCGTGGCGGGCGCGAGACGGAAATAAGGCGGGCAGAGGAGGCGGATGAGGCGGTGCCGGGCTGGTTTAATGGCCGGGCTGGTTTAATGGCCGGGCTGGTTTAATGGCCGGGCTGGTTTAATGGCCGGGCTGGTTTAATGGCCGCCGGGAGAGCGGTGGCACTGCCGGCCCCCAGCTCTGCGCGCCGCGGCCGCCCCACGACGGGCCGCACGTAACGAGTCGCGGGCATTGATGCCTTCGCGCAGCCCTGCTCGCTCTGCTCGCTCGCTCTGCTCAGCGTAACCGCGCCTGTCCGCCGTCGTCTTGGCCTCAGTGGAAGTTGTCCAGGATTTGCCGTGTGCTTGGCAAAGTTTTTCCGGCGAACGGCGTGTGTGGTGGAGAGTTTGTGAGTCTCTGAACACGCTGAGTGGGCACCTGTGGTATAAGGTTTCGACTCTATCCCTCCGTGATATTGTTCAGGGGATATTTCGGGGGAACAGCTGGCTTGCTGTGGTCATCCTGGAACTCAGCTGGTGGCGCACGATTCAGGCTTTTCCCAGCTTATCCATCGACAGAGACTTCTTCCCCACAGTATCTCCCGTTGTCGTGCAACGTGGGATTTTTTTTTTGAATTTGCCATTTGTAGACTTCCTGGTAGATACACAGCTGTCAGTAGGATATTGGCATGAGCAGATGGCAGTGAGGAATACCTGAGCTTGCGTTTGTCAGCGAGCTTTTACGGATCCTTTAGAAGTAGTCCATGATCTAACAAGAAATTACAGAGCAGAGCATAAAAACCACCTTATTACAAACAAATAAAAATTCCTAAACCTACAGGGCGAAACACACTGCCTTTTCCTTGCAATCTACATTACAGGAAAATATCTCTCTTCTGTTGTGTGAGCCTGCTTTGCTTGCTTTAAGCAGGGCAGCATTGTCTCTCTGCCATAATTCTTGTTTGGGCCCAAAAGTCTTAGAAATTACCACAGTGCAGCCCAGGGCGATGAACATAGAACATGGCTTCGTGCTTCGGTGCTGTGAAGAAACAGCCCTGATGTCTTTGATGAGGATGTCTTTGATGGCCTTGGGCTGAGGGTGGCTCGTTGTGCGGCAGGATGGGGAGCAGCGTGGCAGGATGGTTTCTGCAGGGTCCATGGTACGGCTGCTGGCACTGGTGACAAGGCTCTTGTTTCTTGCAGGCCTGAGGAGGCCTGGTGCAGGGGGAAGGGGGCTGCATGGCTATGTGCACACACTGCATACAGGAACACCGGGAGCTGTGAACGTGAGTGGTGAAAGCACTACGGGGAGCCGGTACGGCCCCCGCATCCTAGTGGTGCTGAGCATGGCTGATTTGCACGGACAAGTGAGAGTGAGAGTGAAGAGACATTTGCTTTGCAGTGACAGCACCAGAGAAAGCCACAAGATGGATGGATATGTGCTCTTAGACAGCTTTGCTAAGGCTTGGAACACCCTGTTTCCAGCCCTGGCCCCTGTACCACTCTGTCAAGCAGCCTCGGGCTTGACTTGAGTCCCCCTCTGCTACTCATTTGCTGTTCCCTCTTCCTTCCTCCCTCCCTCGTCAGGCATTCCAGCCTCCATCCCAAACCAACCGCACTCCCCCTTACTCACGGTGCTGCCATTCCACACCGTGGCATTCTGCCCATGTATTTTAAGTTGTCTCCTGGAGGGGACAACCCCTGCCAGCCATGTGACGTGCAGAGACAGGCAGACACTGCCAAACTCAGGACATCTCTGATCTTTTCCACCCCCCCCTCCTTTCTGCCCGACAGACCCAACTTTCCACCTCACTCAGGGACATCCAGAAAACAGCTCACACCAGCTAGACACAGGCATGTAGTCTTCAGTAAAGCTGTGCCTTTTTCTACTCTGGGGAAGGTAAAATGACAGCTCCTCAACAGGGCACAAAAGCACATTATTAAGAAGATATGGGAGCTTGGGAGAGGGAGGAAACAGCCTGGAGAAAAGGAATATTCAAGTTCTTGGAGAAATGAAGGAGAGACAGAAAGGGTAAAGAGCTGAGAAAGTGAGATAGGGAAAGAAAGGAAGGAAGAAAGCTATGGAGGGCTAAAAGGCAATGAGAATAAAAGCACAGGAGTTGAGGAAGACACGGGACAGTAGGAGGACAGAAGAACAGCCCTGAGACTGCTGCAGTAAGAAGTGCAGCCATATCTATGAGGAAGAGGTATCTCTTGCATCTCCACCATCAGTGAAGACCCAGGGAGACACCCTGGCCCAGTGCTTCTCAATCCATAGCTCTTCGCACTCCTCTCAAGATCCTCAAGGCCCTGTGCCGAGTGGAGCTGTCCCTGTGGGAGCTCCCAGCAGGGATCCCCCGTGTCACTATCTGTCCTGCACTCTCACAGCAGAGGGGCCATGTTGGGTAAAGGTCAGAGTAAGGTTGCCTGGGGTGTGTGCTCACTGCTGGTGGAGAGACCACTGCAATGGGGGATTGCAGCAATGGGATGGGGTGACCCCAGGAGGTGAGGTGACCCCAGGACAGCTTGGTCTGATCTGCACAGAGTCAAATGCCTGTGACACAAGCATGGCTTTTGACTTTAGCACTGGGCAGGGCAAATGCACCCTCTGCAATGGGCACATGTTCTTTTCTTCTGGGTTTTGCTTCTTTTCGAAAATACATATATTTTCCCCAAGTACTTTGATGCTTCTCAAATAGATGCTACAGCCCAAGAACTAATTTGTCTCCTCCCACTAATCACTTGCTCTGAACCATAAAACGTGTCAGTCTTCTCTTACCTATCCACTTCCAAGGTGCCATTTCCCCTTGGGAAGCCACAGCAAGAAATGGGGATAAAATGCCAGGCCACCATGCCCTCAGAGCAACCAGCTGCCTTTACACCCATGGAAGATCCAAGAGAAATCTCTGCTGACGTCTCCTGGAAGCGCTGCATGCACTGACTTCACCATCTCTCCTGGAGTCTCTCCTTGCCATGTCTCCAAGTGATAAAAACAGGACCACAGCATGCCCCACACCTCCCACCTCCAATATCCATGCGCCCAGAAATCCTCCCCCCAACCCTATTTGCCCCAGGCAAGACACACAGCTGAGACACAGAAAAGAGAGAAGGGAAGATGACGGACAGTCCACTGTGCAAAAAACAAACTGAGAATGAGGACACTCTGGGAAGGGTGAGGGAGATGCCCTTGGTCCCTCTCCGGCACACAGGTGGGCACATGCACGCCCGCACACACTCACACTTGCATCCTCTCACGCCCACGGAGGATGTGCCACATGCTTCAGAGACAGGTCCATGGCAGAGTCAAGGATAGCAGGGGTGGGATGTCATATCCAGAGACACTGGGTGATAGCGGGGAGGAGGATCATTCACAGGTTACTTTCATGGTTTTCCTCTGTCTCGACAGTCATGGGGGGCAGCCCTCCATTGTCATTCAGCCGTTTGGCCCTATAGGTCTCATAGTGGATGTTGTGGGTCACTTCTTTTAGGTCCTGAAGGTGGGTCCTGCAGAGGACAAAGTGAGGTGGGAAACAGGGTATGATAACCAATATCAGCACAGTCAGTATTAATTTTCTGATGATAGTTTTATTCCCTGAGATAAATGGGAGATTTTTTCAGTCAGTCTTGCTAATATCATACCCCTCTTTCTGCATGGTTGGCACGGGTGCCATCATACATAACTGAGAGCTGGAGCATCAACATTCAAGGGCACACATGCAGGATGCAGGATACAGGCTGAATTTCCTGGCTATGCTTGCCAGTGCCCTGCCCCTCTCACACCCGTGCCACCAGGACAGCTACTGGCCATCCTGGTGTGTCAGAGCAGACAGGAGCTTATCGGAAGCAGTGGTGAGACAAGGAAGCATCAGGAGGGTGTATCAGGTCCACTGCAGACCATAACCTGCAGAACACTGCTGTAAGCATCATCTCTAACCTTCACAGAAAGCCTGTGGGCTTGGATTGCTATATGTTTTGTGATGATCTTTTGGGTAGGCTGTTTTTACGGGAAGGCTTGGGGAATGCATCTCTGCTGCTGAAGGTATTGCAGAACAAAAAGAGGGCAGTAGGGTGATGTCAAAGCATTGTACCTGGCCAAGTGTCTTGATACCCCCATACCCACAGGTGGAATGAGCCACAGGCCTCTGGATTTGAACTTTGTTTCCTTTATTTTCCTTATTTTTGGTGTTGTTTTAAAACCTTATTTTATTTATAGGGAATAGAGGTGACCCTGGATCTACAGCTCTCCTACAGAATCTGGGGCAGATATCAGTTATACTGAGGCAACTTCATGAAACAGAGTAGAAATAAGACAGGATTATGAAAGCTGAATGAAATATGGAGCTTTTCACTTCCAGTTTATATGTTCCAGCACATCCTTCAACCTGGAAGGACATGTGGTCTACAAGGGGGTAGTGACCTCTTGATCACTGACCTCTTTCCAGCAACAAATAGAAGGTTTTGCAACCTTAATGGGATATAGGTGATGTGGTAGTACTCTGTTTTATTCCAGGTGTCCAGCCCATACACGAAAACTAGCACCTACTTGACATAGTGGTCATGTCTCTAAGAGAGGCACTGGAGTATCTACCCCTTAACTCAATCCAACCCTACCCCACATAAGCTTCCACTGCCTGAAATTTACTCCGTTCTCCTTTCCATAGGGGCTATTTCACTCTGAGTGGATCTCAGGAAGACTCATGGGTAATCAAGAGCAAACTAGTGCATGATCATGGCCTTACCTGATGACAAAATCTCGAAGTAGAGCAAATTCACAGTGAGAGAGGTTTTCCACTGAAAAGAAAGCAAGCAGTTGCGTTACATTTGATTTTTTTTCAACAACCCCTTTGTAGGTACAGAGCATGGGAAAGTCACTGCCATGGGGCAGGTTCCAGGTGGGTAGAACCTGCATACTTCAGAAAGGACAAACAGTTGTCTGAACACCACACTGTCGAGCATTGAGGAGACATGAAGAGATGCTGGGCAGTCACACATGAATTTTTTGACTGAATATTTGAAAACCAAGGCAACCTCAGGAGCTTAGTTTCACACACTGTGGTGTTCAGAGCGGCTCCAGCTTCTGCCATGTGGTGGTAGTGGCACTGCATTGGCCATGGCAGTTTCCTTCTGGCACAGCTATTTGAGAATTCTCCTCCTGTTTTGTTTCAAAAAGTTTATCACAAATGGGATGGGAAGGTATCCATGGGACATGTTATCTGGACTGTTGTCTATTACTGTGACCTGCAGACATACTTTCAGCTCCCAGAAGCAAGTGGTTTTTTTACCTTCAATGATTCCCCAAGGTGTTTTCCTGCCCAGGACTCTTTTGCCATTCACTTGGTACTCCTTGTCGCTGCCCACTACTGCAAAGGGCATGCTTTCCTGCTGGGGAAAGACACGTGGAAAGACCTATTGAACCCATTCCATAGAGCAGCACCACAACTGTTCCCCATCCACCTTTCCTCCTCTCAGCTCAACAAACACAAGGCCTTCTCCAAGGCAAGAGATTCTCCCGAGGAAAACTTTACTGGCTGTCCTCTTCACCCGTTAGTGCTATCCCTAGCATTTTGGACCCTTGCTTTCCAGGTATCCTTGCACCACCCCAAGCCTAGGGGGTAACTTGCAGCAGTGCCAAGGGTTCTGGAGCAGGAGGCAGAGCTTTTCTGCATCCATCACCAGCATTTATGAAAAGGGAGATGACCAGAGAAGAAGTACCTTGGTATTACCAGGGGAGGGTCTGTCAGACCAGGGCTGCTCATACGGATAGTTTGAGGTGAGTATTTCTCACCAAGTTTGTAGTTCTTCACAAGAGAAAAAGGAGAGGACTCAAAATAATCCTCCCTAGTAAGACGCAGGAAAATTCAACAAGTTTAATGGCTGAAATGGCTGTACCAAGGAAGGCCAGAAATGGAGTAGGGATGCAGCTTTACTGGGAAGTGGGACACTAGGTGAGGCTATTGGGGACCCAGATATCTCTAAGCACAGGGAGAAACTGTCTGTTTCCAGAGCACGGGGTACAGGAGACCCTGCTATCCGTAAGGTTGTGCAGATGTTCATAGATTTACGCAGCTTTATGGATATCCCTGGGCCTGGGAAGAGACTGCAGTTACCACAGGAATGGAGATTAAAAAGCAGTTTATTTACTATGTGTGAGGGCAATGGTGCTGAGTGCAGAACAAAATGTGGTGCCCTCCTCATTCCCCCTTCCCCTCCCACAATAAAGTGTTTCATACCCTGATTTTGTCGTTCTCTGTTTTATCCTCCAAGTCCTCATCAAATTCTTTCTGGGGATAAAACTCGATCCCATTTACTTCGAGTTCTTTGCGCACCTAAGCAGAGAGACATTTTGGAGCATAAAGCAGCACAAACCTGAGGGGAAGGCAGTTGAGATGGCCAAGCAAACACATCTAGGACATCCTTCCAGTGGGCAGGGGTTGGAGGGATTGCCCCAAGGAAGTGCACAGCAAAGTGAGGACACACATCAGCAATGATGAGTCTTTCTTCCCGACCCCAGTTACATGTCTGGCTCTCCAGTTCCCTTAACACAATGTATCAGAAGATGTCACAGGAATGCACACATTTCTTCCTTCTCTAAAGATGCCCTCAGAGCTATAAACAGCTGCATCTTGAGGACTTACCCACCCACCCAGTGCTGGACTGCACTGCAATCCCAGGAAGGATACCACTCATTTCTCCCACCTCCAAGCCAGGGCAGGGAAGGATCCCGTGCAGGAGAGGAGATACTCACTCTTTGTTTGAATTCAGTCTTTTCCTCCAAGGTCATGGTGTCAGCCTTGGCAATAACTGGGATGATGTTCACTACCTTGCTGAGATGTTTCATGAACTCCAGGTCCAAAGGCCGCAAGCTGCAGCCCAAGAGGGAACAACATGGAAGGGGTCACTTTACCCTCCTTGCCTTTCATCCTAGTGACTCTCTCAGCATCAGGGCATCAGTGAACCCTCCCTTGTACATACTCTGCTTGCTGCCACCATGCTCTCATCTCCTTCTTCCCATCCATCTTGCCCTCTCCCAAAAAACACAGTGGCATTTCTCCTACTCTTGTTATCCTAGACCCTTTCAAGCCCCACAGCACCTGAAGTTAAGCTAAACAGTGGCCAGCTCTGCTGGCAGGATCCCCAGATCCATGTCTGAAACGGAGGGTATATATCTGGCACAGAGACACCAAGGGCTTGAGGAAGAATGAGGGACTGTGTACATACGAGTGGCCTGTAGGGGAGATGAAGTAGAGGCAGCAGTGCACTCGCGTGTCTGGAATTCGTTTCTTCCTTGCAATATTCACCTCCTCTTTCAAAAATTTTTCATATTGCTCATTGATGTATTTCTCAATAGGCTCCCAGCTGTTAAAGTGGGAGAGAGAGATGAATAGACAGGTACAAATCTCTTCATGTTTCTACCTACCCAGCTCTGACAGCAGCAAAGCAGGCTCAGGCATAAAAAGTATCCACCTCAAGCATCTTGCTATCAGCAGAGATGTTTAGAGTTTCTGTAGCTGGGCACAGAAATAACCATTCACCACATAAAGGGTACATACCCCCAAGCATGCACACAGACCCATGGTGTTCACAATCTCATGGCTCCACTACCAGCCCCCTGAGTGCAGTAGGATCCCAGATGCTTTCCAGGGCCCAGTAGATGAGACTCACTTCATATACTATCTTAATTCCAGACCTTCCTGAGACACAAGGCCTTGACCTTGTAAAACTCACCAGTTCTCATTGTTGATCTGGTCCCCAAATCCTGGCGTGTCAATAACTGTAAGCTTCATTTTGACACCACCTTCTTCAATGACTGGAGGAGAAATTGCAAACAATCATATTTCTCCCTGGAGACCTGTTTTGTCATGAAACATGATTCTGTGTCCTACAAGGGAACAAGAGGGCTCAGGCCTCATCCCTGCCCAGCAAGTATGACCAGACAAGGCTGGGTCATGCCTCAACAGTTATGAGCCCCACTTGCATGTCTAACCCCAAATTTTGGTAACATCTGCACCAAAGCCACCTTACAACACTCTGACACAGGAAAACAGATTTGTGCTCAGTTTGTGGCCCAAAGGTAGTACCTACCTTACTTACACAAATTCTCCTCCCCTCTAATGCATCATCCTGAATCTGAGATGATGCTCATTACCCTGTACCACTGTAGGAGCTGTACTGATGCTTTGCCATGAGGAGATGTGCTCTGCTGGGCTTGGGATGGGACCCATGAATGCAACTTGTATAGATGATTAAGTGTCTGCAGGTGGGAATGTCTTACAGCAAGGCTTAATCGACACATGCAGACTACTGTCTTAGCAGAAGAAAAATCTATAACTATTTTTCTACCCCTCACTTCAAGCTCTGGCATTAGTGGCATTGCTGTTTAAGAAAAGCCTTGTCTGGCTCTGAGGCCATCTAAAACTGTCCTTTAGCTTTCCATGGAGAAAGGGCTGCCTAATACCAAAGAACTATTTGCGTAGACTACTGGGACCCTCTCCAAGACTGCGCTGAAGCATCAGTGTTGCTTCCACACCAGCCTGGCTCTTACCATGCCCAATGGCTTTGATCTCCACCGTCTTGGGGATCTTCTCCTCACGGTTCCAGCCTGAAGATTTGCGGCTCACCTGGGATTTGAAGAGGGTGTTCACCAACGTTGATTTTCCCAGTCCGCTCTGACCTGAGGATTGCAGAGAGGAAGTTTGTGACATTTGTCACAGGCTGGTGATGGCAGCAGGCCCAGGGGATGGAGCCAGGCTGGCAGGGGAAGGGGCTGTAGGTGTCTCCTTGCCTTGTGCAGGCTCTCCTTTCCCTCAGAGCAAATGCTGTCTGTTCCCTCGTGCCCTCCCCGCAGGGCTTGCTCTCCCACCTGGCCTCAGAGGACAGTCCCTGGCCATGGTTCCCAGTTCCTCATCTGGTCCCTGCCTACCTACAACCATGATGTTGAAGTCGAAACCTGTCTTCATGGTTTTCTTGCGCATCTGCTCAATGATGGTGTCAATACCGATGTAGCCCAGCAAGCTGGCGTTGATGCCCATGGGTTTCATCGGTACGACTGGTTTTTGTCGTGGCTCTGGGACCAGCTCAGACATGGCTGCTTCGTTTTTGTTCTCCACTGGTCCTGCATGGGAAGAAAGATTGAAAAATCGTCAACGAGGTGTAAAACAACCTCCCTTCTGACCTGTCACAGAGGCTGAGGGCAACTTTGAGCAATTTCAAGGCCTACTGAGGATGACTGAATGGCAAGATTTTAGGGGTAAGGCTCTTCATGGAGGAACATCTACTATGCACGACTCCAGACGAGGAGGTGAAGCGGGCTTCATTGAGCATGCATTGATGGCTACTTCCACATATTGATGGCTACTTCCAAACAGCAGGAACAGACCCAGCAAGCCTGGCTGGGCTGCTAATCAGGTGCCCAAAGCTCTGTATGTGTCTCCTTATTTTTGTCTCTCAGTTCTCCACAGGATCACCAGTGTTTTGCCACTCCAAGTTTACCATAAAATTTGCGATAGAACAGACTTTCAAGAACTATTGTGTGTCAAGTCCTGGCATTGAAACAGAGTTTGGGATGTACTGTGGGGACTTGTAAGCTTAGCCCTTGCCAGGGGCAGCTGCATTACTGGCCATGCTGGTGCTGTGCAGGCTGAGTTCCTCAGAGGAAGGCAGTGGTGGAAGTGAAAGCATGGCTATAATTTCTGTGCTTGCCTCCCATCCACAAACCAGTGGTTTTTGTCATGTTCAAGAAACTAATCATCATGATCAAAAAAATTATTATCTGCATCTTTCCTTCCTCACCTCTCCCTCCTCACTTCTTCCATGTAAAACGAACAGGCAAAAAGAAAGGCCCTGAGGGCGTTCTAGCCTCTCTGACTCTTTTTCGGGTGATGGCACACATTGCTTAGGGCAGGCCTTGCCCATTTATCTCCATCTCTTGTCTCATTAGTGAGCAGCTCCATGCCACTGGGAGGAAGCCAGAGGTTGGGAGAGGACCGGGCATTGAAGAAAAGCTGTAATTGTTGAGGAAGGGAGGCATGAGGGATGAATCTAGAAAGGAGGATGAAGGGGATGGGAATCAAATACCTTGCATATACAATCCATCTGCAAACTAGAGCCTCTCCCACTCTAATTACTTGACTCCCCCACACTTTGTCTCATTAAGTGGTTATTTTTCCAGGACAGAGACAGTGTGTGGTTTTGCTTGGTAAGTACTCTGTTTGTTTTGGATGCCACTTCAGTTGAAGTATCTCACACTAAATTATCCCTTTCCATCATTTCAGCAGAGTTTTTTTCTCCTTTCAGCAGAATCCACTGGCTGCAGAGAAGGACATGAGCAGCCAGGCAGGCGACTGCCATTTGGTGCATGACACATGCCCCTCTTGGTGAGGAACATGACTCAGAGACCATCAGGCTCTGAACACTGATGGCACCAATCCACAGTCCCTGTGACAGCTCAGCCAGGCCAGGCAGAGGCAGGGTGGGGAGAGGTCAGAGAGATTTTGTTCAAGGACGGGTTAAGCTGCAGCAGGCTCCATGGCTAGCTGGGGACCCTGCCTGGCATTCCCACGTCAGAGCTTCTGTGCAAACACAGGGCTGCTCTACATGGTGAAGATCTTACATTTTATATAAGCTGTAACATCCTACTATCATGTGCTAAGGAAAGACCTTGTGGAAGGGCCACCCTTGTCAGGGAGAAAGGTGCCTCCACCCAGCTCCTTCTACACTGCTTTGGAAGTCTTTGATTTTAAACTGGGAGAAGGGATCTTTCCTCTATGTGAGAGGATGGTAGCACAGCCACTCCTGCACAGCACTGTGAGTAACATCTGAAGGCTCTTGTACCAGCTCTGTTCCACCTTGTCCATAAAGAAAAGGTCGGCAGGAGGATGGCCCCCCTACTGCTCTTCCCCACTGAGCAAGGGCACCCTGAGCTATCATCATCCTCTCCTGAAGCAGTGAGCAGCACCCTGGGGGGACCAGAGCACAAGATGGATCGTTGGCTTGAACCAGGCTGGCAATTTGGAGCACCTCACACTGCCGGGCAGCTGCTGGAGGAGGCAGCCTGCCGAGCCGAGCACTTCTCAGCTGCAATCCTCTCTTACACCCATCACAACTAGTCTGTGCCTTTCTTGCTGATGAAGCACTCCCTGAGGCTCCTGTTGTCTTTTTCCAGCTTTATCAAAGCTGGTGCCAGCCAGGAAAGCCCAGATTTTTCGTACAGCACAGGGGGCCAAGCCAGCCAGCTCTCCTGCACACTGCCCTTCACTCATTCTCTCCCAGGCTGCCCCACACCACCTGTATCATGGTCTAATGGCTGTGCCATGTCCGTCATCCTGCTGCCGCATCCACCAGCACACACCCCATACAGCCCTGCTGGGTTCCCACCTATCCCAAAGAGAGGGACAAGAGAGAGACAGGTAATGATGAGAGCATGTGGGACAAGGGGCTGTGGCCCCAGTGAGGCACTTGGCTACTGCAATATGTGGGGCCAGATAAACCCTGGAGAGGTATAGGAACAGGTCGAAGTGAGAAGAAAGCCCAGCTGACCAGCTGCATGGGATGGGTGAGGACCTGGGCCATGTGGGCTGTGACCTCTTTGCTTCCTGGGTAGTAGCTTGTCCTCAGGGAATCTGTTGCCCTCTCCTTTATTCCTTCCACCTTCATTCTTGCACAGGAAGGATGAGGAAGGAGGGAAGTTGCTGGCAGCCTCAAGGCTCACTAAGAGGTTCATTACTCATCCCTCAATTTCACCAAGGGAAGCTTTGCCCAGAGCCAGCAGATGTTGCTGACTGCTGTGGACATCACGATATGTGATACCATCCCTTTGCAGCTGGAGCCAGATATTTCAGAGTCAGGTTCCTGAGCAGCTATAGAAAACCTTGAGATGAGGAGAAAAGATCTCCAAAAGTCTCCTTAAATATATTTCCTGGATTTTATATCTGGACATCCAAGGTGGCAGGTAAGCAACCTCCCTTTATCCTCTCAGTCACTTGCCTTCCTCTCTGTGTGGGGTGCCTTCCCATTCGGCCTCAGTCAGGGAAGCTCCCATTTTGCAGACATTACCTAGGGGTTCAGCTTTCTGCACATGATTTTCCACCTCTTGATTTCCACAGATGAATCCAAGGAGCCAACTGAGGAACAACCTGCTAGGGAGGTCAGGGTGTGCAAAACAGGGACCAGAGCCATAAGAGGCACCCTGAGACAAGAAATGTGCCTTCCTGCTCTCCTGGGAGTGGCTGTTTTATATGCATTAAAGCTAATACTGCTAGGAAGCCTCCTGAGCGCTCTGAGTGGACACATCATGTGTTCTGGGCACATCCCATAGCCCTTCCAGCTGTTCCCTGTAATGAATACATGATAGGACACTACAGCCAGTACAGCTGACAATGAGCAGAGGGGTAGCCAAGGTTAACCACTTACATCCGCTGCTCGCAGGGCCCCTTTTTTCTTTGCTGCTTTGTTCTACATGCTAACAGAAGCTCATTTAAGAGGGTGGTTGCTGGCAATACCCCTGCTGCCCAGATCCCGTAGGGGGTGGCCTGGGCTGGGCTGGACTGTCAGGGAATATTATCTGGCTCACAGGAGATGCTCCACTCAGCTCTGGAGCAAGGAGAGGTGCAGTGCAGCATCTGGGGCCAGGACAGGCAGGACCAGAAGCACACCAATTGCCTAGAGAGGTCCCCACAGTCTCAGCTAGCTCCTGCTTCTGACACCCATGATCCACCCCAAAACCTCTCCCTGGAAGGCCAGCATACGTGGCCGGCAGCAGACACCACTACTGCAGCTCACCCTTCATGTCTACCTCTGAGGTTCTCAGCAGCTGTCTGGGGGCAGAGGTGGCCCTACAGGTCCCTTAGGGGCTCAGGTAGTGGGGACTAACATCTATTATGTTCTGATAACCCAGATACAGTCGCATCCCCTCCCCCTGCCTTTCCATCCTTTGTCTGAGTGGCAAGAGGGAGGGAGGACTGCAAACAGTGCTCACCACAAGCCAGCTTCCAGCAAAGAAAAGCTATTTAACCCCCACGTAACACATGGATGGCCTTGCAGCAGCTCTCCTCCCATGCAGCACAAGGTTGTCTCGCTCCCGCTGGAAGCGATGATCCACACACTCATCTCACCCCAGCCCCTTCCACCCATGTGGCTCTGGACCCACAGTTCCACTGCCTGCAGACATGGAACAGGGAGGAGGGACGGGTTCAGAACCTGCAGGAGCAGGCCCTCAACTGGTGATGATGCCAGGTCCCTACAAAGGAAAGCAAGCAGCTGTTTGAGTAGCACAGCCTCCCTGGAGCTGGCAGGGATCAGGACCTGCTCCTTGCTTCCGATTTGCAGAGGTTCTGGACTGAGCATCTCTCCACTGGAAAAATATCTTTCCCCTTCAGTTTCCATGATGACCCCAGGGCACTTCTTTCAGCTGTGCAGGGCAGCGGCTGAGCCGTGATGGCCGGATGCACTGCCTGACCTCCAGGTATAGAACAGAGTCATTCTTCTTACAGGTCTTTTTGCCTGGCTTGAAGATCAACCCTCTGGGCTGCCACAGCCTTCCCGGCAGCAACCTTTCTTACCCTCAGCACTCTGCAAAGGGCTTGGGCAGGAGCCCGGCTGCAGTGAAATCTAGGGCAGTGTGTGCCGAAGCCTCTCTGGAGATGCAGAAGCTGGAGGGGAAAGGACTGGCCACATCCCCTGCCCAGCCGCCTCAGCCCCAGCCCCAACGAGCAGCCCTCAGTGCTGCTCTCCAGCCCTGCAATCCTTACCCCATGGCCCAGCTCACACCTGGGCGGCACAGGCGAGAGGATGCTGAGCACCCCTGGACCAGGGTACCCACACCACCGCAGCTGCCTCTCCCCCTGCCCTCATGCCTGCCGGCTCCTGCGCAGATGCCCAGGGAGCAGCACAGGACACCCCCGCTGCCCCCGCAGCGACTGCCTGTCACTGGCAAGGGACAAGCCAGGAGCCGAGCAGCTTGTGGGCTTTCCCCAGCCCTGGACCAACTGGGATTATCTGTTTCTTTCAGAGCAGTGCCTGGCGCCAGCTACTCCCCATCAGCACCACAACCAGCCCTGCTCCTTCTCCTTCATACGAGACTGCTGCCACCAAAAGGAAAAAGACAGAGGAAAGTCAAAGCCGGGACCGATTTCCCCTGCTGCCCTTCGGGGTTATCCCTCCCCCGTGCCCAGAGCTAGGAAACGAGGGGGCATGGCGTAGGATGCCTGCACAAAAAGCCCCAGCGGCATCCCTCTGGCGCTGCCCAGCTCTGCCAAGCCCGGAGCATCCTACCTTTGAACATGAAGCTTCCTTTGTCTCCGAATCCTCTCGCAAGGGGGTGGATCTCCCCCCACTTTTCTAGCCTGATGCTGATGAAGTAGTACGGCGGGCTACAAGGCTCTGCTTGCTTTTACCTTTCTCTTTCTTCCCTGTGTCCTGTTCTCCCCCACTCCCCTTCCTTCTCCAGTGGCTATTTCAGCAGAGCGGGGATGCTGGTGCTGCTCCTGCTGCCATCGTCATGTGACCTGAATATTAAACATCTCCGCAAAATCTCCCCCCCCCCGCGCACCCTCCCCTGGCTCCATCCCAGGCCCCCCGAATCCATCCCAGGCCCCCGCCGTCCTCCCTGCCCCGGGGAGGAGCATGGCCGCGGGGTTCGAGGGGCCACTGCCGATGGCCCCCCTATATGTCCCAGAGGGCCCCCCCTTGCACACCCACCCCACACAGGCCTCTTCTTGCCCCTTTCCCTCCCAATTCCTCAGCGTTTGCAGCATCTCTGCTTGTTTAGGGAGGGGCATATTTAACCCTTCACAGCTTAGCTCCAGCAGGACTGAGAAAGGACACTCTTTGTTCCTAGGTAGTTTTTGGGTTCAGAGGATTGCAAGGTCTCCTTTTGCTTTCCTGGAGGGAGGAAATTAGGACTGTTTTGATTCATCAAATGTGATTTGCCCTTCAGCTCTGCTTGTGGAGGTGTGAGAAACCTTTTCTACTCTGGCACAGTGATTCCTGGCTGCCAGCCCACGGCACAGAGGCAGAGCCGGCACTGGCCCCTCTGTGCACGTGTGTGTACATGCATGTGTGCATGCGGGTGTGCATGTGTGTGCCTGCGGGCGAGGAGCAGGGAGAGGTCGTCCCCCTTGGGCCATGTTGGGGGACACAGGTCACATCCCCATGTGCCCTAGCAGGCATATGTGCCTGGCAATGCCCACCTGCCCAATGGATGTGCCTGTGCCTGGAGAGCTGTGCAGATGCCTCTGGCTGCTTGCGCCTTTGGATGGGGATGCCCTTCCCCCCCCTGCATTTCCTTCTCCTACATTTGTGAGCCCTGGCCCCACCAGGCACCATGGCCCTGCCATGCTGGGCTAGGGCACCAACATCTGGGAATGCTCTGACCCTCCACTCGGTGGGATGACAGCAGCACCCTTTCAGGGCTCTCCCCATGTGTCCCTCCACTATGAGGCAGCTCCCTGGGTGGAGGCCAGGCTGTTGGATGCCTGGCAGACTCAGCAAGGGTTTGGAGGGCCTATTTTTGCAGTGCTCTGGGGCAAAAAGGAAACTGCACATGCTGCAGATTATTGGAACGTTTAGAACATTTAGAAACCACCACCAGCAGTTACCCAGGCTAGGCTGAGCCATTGACAGGCTGGCTGCCTCCAGACAGACGGACAGACAGACAGGTATCTTGGCATTCACATCTCCTGACATGGCGACCACAGCTGCCTGTTTCCCTGCTGGGTGCCAGGCTCACAAACTCACAGGTGCTCCTCCCACCTGCCATTGCCCACCCATATTCCCACTGTGGGTCAAGGGGAAATCACTCCCAGGGAAGGAAGCCCCCATCCTCCCCCACATCATCCCACCTCTCCTAGGGGTCCTGCCTCATGCTGGGCTCCATGCCAAGGGGCCCCTTGGTGCCTCCCTCCCCCATGCCCAGCCCATCCCGTCAGCGGAGACCCACCGGAGCGTGGTGGGGCACATGACACCCCCGTCTTCGCCACCAGGGTGGCCTCGGCCCCTCCAGAGCTGCCATGTTGCTGGGGCCCCTTGGCCGCTGTGGGCCGGAGGCGAGGGGCGATGGGGGTGACAGGGGCAAGGCCTCGCAGCCGCTCCCATGGGGGCCCCCCGCCACCCCCACCAGCCCGCCGCAGGGTGACGGAAAGGCAGCTCCGCTTCGTGGAGGCAGTGGCACCAAGGGGGCTGTCTCGCTGCCATGGGGAACCCAGGACGCGGCTGGGGCTGGTGGGGCTGCCTGGGGCGGGCAGGCAGCTGCGATGAAGGGCGATGTCCTCCTCCATGGCGGTCAGCAGCAGGCTGCAAGCAGCGGTGTGAGAGCGGGGAGCTGGTAGTGCCAGACCGGGCTGGGGGCCCAGGCCTTCCCCGCTGTCAGAGATGTGGTGTCTCGGGGTGCAGACCTCCCCGGAGCTGCCGTCATCCACGTGCTTGAGCCCCCACCTCCAGCCCTGTCCAGCCAGCCAGCCCGCCTCCAGCTGCGACAATGGGGCCCTTGTGGCCTGCATGGCACACTCCCACGCTGGGTTCCGTGGCTGCTCCTGCCCCTATCCCAGCACCTTCCTGACCTCCGCCACCAACAGCCCCACACTCTGGGCAGCCCTGCACCATGACCCCCTGCCCTGGTCCCATGGGGGGAGGTGGACTATCAGTGCATACCTGCCACGTCAGCCCTGTGCTACCTGCTCCCAAGGACATCAGGGATTATTTAAAAAAAAATTAATTAAAATTTCTGAATATTTGAAATGTTTTCCCTTCCTCTCTATTTTATTCCCCCTCAAATGGCATATTCCAGTCCAACAATTTATATCCCACTGTGGAAGTTCAGTGGTCGTTTGCTGGGTGTTCATCCAAGTTGATGCTTCCTTCCCTTATTCCAATTTTCTTATGCTTCTTCATTATTCTGATTGTTTCTTAATTTTGTCAGTTTTGGGGCATTTTCATGGTCAAGAGAACACCTATTGCAGGGATCAGCTTGCTACTCTACACTTTCCTTACTATAAAAGACATTGAAGGGCAACACAAGGAGAAAAGGAGAAAGGTGTTTTGGTGGGATAGAATGAGAACTAACATGGTTTGGTGGGCAAGTGGGAGCAAAGAAAAGGAGAGATGGGCACCCATAGCACCCACAGCACCCACAGCATGTCAGGGGAGATGCTTGCCTGCCTTCAGGTGGCCAGGACTGAGGGAAGTGAAAGGGGAATTACTGTCCAGTGACCCACAGCAAGCCGTGGGGAATGCTGGTGGAAAGCAGTGCTCAGGGCAGTTTGAGTTCTCTGCTTCTTTAAGGGCAAAGAGACAGAAAAGTTAGAAAAGACCAACCTGATATTGTGTAGTATTTCCAGCACTAAGTATCTTCTCTGATGCTTTATGCATTTTAATTTAGTATCTGTGACTATTTCCCTCTCCCCTGAGGTCTCTCTGCCTATACAGATCCCAGAGAGGAGAAACAGTCTCAGTTTTCAGGCAGCATTTGCCTTTGGCTTAATTGTTCCCAGACAGCTCTGCTGTAGCTGGCACAGGAACCAGGCAGATGAAGACCTACTCTGCTGTAAAGGAAACCTCACTGTGGACTGGTCCTTGCTGCCTGTCCAGAGCTGGAAGGAGGCAGCTCCAGGGGGGAACAACAGGAAAATAAAGCGTCAGCCACACAGTTTGTCACACGCTTTTATTCCGCTGGGGAAGGCTTGATACTGTTGGCCATAAAGTCTTTTATAGCCATGGAAAACACCTGGCCTAATGCCGAATGCATCAGTAAACAATGCAAAACACAAGCCAGAGGAGATGAATAATTAGTTTCTCTCTAGTCCATCCCCTGCCTGTTTGTTGTCTTCTTTTGCTCAGTTTCTATACTGAGTTGTGGGCAGAGTGTAAACAAAAACAGGCAGGACAGCATGCAGAGGAAGACACGGAGGAGGGGAGAGGGGACCCCTGTGGGTGCAGGCTCCCCTTCCAACAGGGGAGGTTTACCCTGTCCCTGACTGCTCCAAGCCCCTCAGTTCCAGCATAGAGGTTTTAATTGCTGCCCCACAGCTCAGCTGTGTCTGTTTGCAGGACAGTCCTACCTATGACGGAGTCAAGGTGAGGAAACAGTTTTCCAAGCTGGTGCTTAGAAATATGGCTGTGATGTGCCAGTGGGCAGGGGAAGGGGGCCATGCAGCCATGAGTGGCATGTCAGACCATGCAGCCCAGCTCCATGGCATTTCTCTTTCACAGCCCCAAGTCAACAAGGCACAAAAATTTACCTGTTTCAAGCTGCACCTGCTCTTTGAGTCTTTGCTTGCCAGAGTGAGTGTAATTTCAGGCACAGGAGTAATCCCACTCACTGCATTTCCCTGATGAGTGAGACTCCCCAGTTAGGCTACTTGCATCATAGTCACTGTTATTTGGCTGAATGAAAGGACTCTTGATTTGTCCTCTGTCTGAAACAGAACCAGAAACTCCTGCCAGTGTGCCTGGTTTTGGTGTGGAGGAGAATGGTAATGCATTTCCAATCTGGTGTATGAAATATTCCAGGAAAACCCAGGATATCTGTAGAATGTCCTGACCTATTCCTTAGAGCTAAAAATTAGCTTTCGTCCCTAGAGAATGACCAAGTTTCAGAACACACCTGTGCTTTGAGCCTTTGCTTGACAGGGCAAGTGAAACTTTGGGCACAGGAGTAATCCCGCTCAGTGCATTTCCCCACATCACTCACTCTAACCAGCCAATGAACTCTGCTCCTTTCTTTGGGAATGGAGGACAAAACTTCCATTGTTGGGTTTACAAGTGAGGCTGAGTGACACGAGCCCATCCAGGAGCTGTAGAAGATTTGGGCAGCTGGCCTGAGGAATTTCTACTGCCAAAAGGAGAATAGAGCCAGCAGAATGGAAGGACAGTGGACATGTGCGTCATCAAGATACTGGTTGGCCCAGGGGATGGCACAGGATGCACAGACATGCACATGGGGTGGTGGCACTGGCTAACATACCTGGGATATACAGGAGTGGGACACACAGGACCCCTCTGTTGCCAGAGTGTTCACAGGTAGCACTGCTGCACCTACTGCATCCAAAGGGTGGGTGTTGGGGTGGAAAGAGAGGTAACACAACCTCCTGCCACAGGCTCAGAGCTCTCCCAAACCTCCCTGTGCACACTGAGCAATGCACTGGGCAGGCAGGGAGGGAGAAGGTGTGCATGTCCCTCTTAGCCCTAGTGTCACAACTTCATCCAGCACTTTGGTGGCCAATCAGGCCCAGGACAGTGTAGGAAGTCTATAAACATGGGATTCTGTGCCCGACCTACATTATAGAGCTTGGATCCAGAAAGCAGAGGTGGTATAATGGGCCCATGTAGATGGCAGGCTCAGTGTCCCTTCTCAGAGACATGCAGAGAAATACAGGGATGCTTCACAGCTTTGTTGGGGTGACAGTTAAAGGAGAGCCTATCTATGCCATAGGGCTCTGGAGCACAGGGTACTGAACAAGTGTGAGATGACTCCCAGACTATCCCATCTCACTCCACGACAGAGGAACAGAAGGTCAGGCAGATCAGGAGAAGCTTACGTGATAAATCTGGCAACACCCCTTCATGGAGAGATGCAGAATATTCTCAGCTTGACACAGGACTTGGATAAACCTCTTTAGTAAAGACCTTTAATTTGAATATGGTGCATCTGGAATGGATGGATGGATGAATGTTCTCCACCTCCTAAACAGAAACAGAAGTGGTGTGCCTTTAGCAGGGATAAAGGCAGTCAGTCTCTGGGGCTCGCTGAGCCCTTGGCCTCTCTGTACAAAGCTTCAGCAAGCTTACCATCCCAGCACCAAGGATGGATGCTGTGAAGAGCTCAGCTGAAGCAATGATGTGTTGAAATCCCATTTACTTCCCCCAAAAGACCCCCTGGACTTAAACAAAATGGGTTAGATGTAACTTCGTGAATAGGAGTAAAAGGTTCTTTATCCCTTTGCAAGACTGCTACCCTGTTGAGAACTTTCCTACTGAAGGTTGTGTTGAGATGCCAGACAGCTCAAACTCAAGTGATTAACAAGAGATGTTTCATTTGAGTGGTTCATCAGTCTTGGCCATGGGGAGGAGCAGAAGTCTTTGTCTTTGGCTGGGTGAAGAGCTGTGAGCACATGGGAAGCCCAAGTCTACAGTGTCACACAAACCTTGACTAAGAAGCAAAGGGGCAGAATGGTGAGTGGTGAGTACACAACCCAGATCAGCAAAGTGCAAAGTGATGACCAGCCTCGCTTACACCAGGGCAAGACTGTCATCCCTACTGAGGCTTGTGATCTGCTTCCCACCCCGTAGAGACTCTTCTGGATGCGATGGGCAGCTTGTCAGACCTCAGGCACCCCAAAGGCCAGGTTGTCCCGAATCATCAGTGTCTTCCGAAGGTCTCGTTCCATGATTGGCCTCTGTGTTCGCCACTTATGGGCTTCCTGGAGTCCTGGCTCAAAGTAGTAGATGCAAGCTCCAAAGCCCACCAGGATGAGAATGGAGATCATCAGATACACGGGCACAAACCAATCCAAGAAGTGGGGCATGGCTGCCAGAGAAAAGGAGAGAAAGCTCATACAGTGAGAGCACCCAAAAAACACCTCCACAAAGATTCCTCACAAGACATCTGCCTCATCAGGAGTGCACAGCCTCTCTGCACCCCTCCTTGCAGCCCTGCTGCACCCAGTTCATGCTCAGTTGCACACCAAGGCACCTCATCCATTGGGAGAGGTCAATGCTTTTGAGGTCATTGCTGGGAGCACCTCATAGAGCAGGAGTCCTGCTTCTGCCCATAGAGGTGGTTGAGCCTGCATGCCTTCAGCCCTGCGGCCAGTGATTAAAAGTGGGCAGCTGCTTCTCATCTCCTGCTTGAGGGAAAATCTGCTTCTCCTGACTCTCCATGACCCCTTTAAATTCCCAGTTTGAGCTGGTCTGGCTTGGGACTGAGCCCTCCCTTGCTGCACCCCTATTTAGTGTCCTGCTTTGTGAGGGCTCAGGGACCTTGCAGTGCTTGGTTCAGCACCAGTCCGTGAGCAGAGCTCAGATCCCTCCACCACATCAGCCACGGGGCAGTGGGAGACACTTACCGAGAGCGGCCGATCTGCCTTGCCAAGAGGTCCTCACCACCCAGGAGCGAGGTGAGTCTGGAGCAGCGTTGCCCTGGGGAACACAAAACAACACACTGCATGATTACTGTTGACCCAGTGCAAAAAATGAGCAAGCAGGAAGGAGCAAAACATTTCCTTGTCCAGCTGTCACGGCTGAAGATTTCTGGAGGGATGGACAGATGGGGTCCCAGCCCCACACCCTGCTGGTGCTCTGGTACACTCTCCCCACCATTATGGCCCTGCTGCTGCTGTGCTCAGGGCATACACCCTGACTTGAGGCCATTTAAAATGACATCACGTTTGTGCCCATCCTTTATTCCTGTCCTTTGGGAGGGAGGGAGCAACCCACATTGCAACCCTAGAGGCGCCCAGTTTCTCCAACTCTCCGCTGCTTGCCCCTACCAAAACACCTGCCAAGCTGTGGCTTGTGCAGGGACAGAAAGGGGGATTGAGAAGCTTACCCCCCTAAAAGCACAGCTACGGCCTCCCTGGGTACCAGGGCTGCTGGGTTTTGTACTGTGAATGTGCTGCCTGTCCCAGGCTTTGGTGGATTAAACCAGGGACCCTCGGGCTCTGGAAATCATAACAGTGGACTCAGGCATAAAAATGCTGTCCTGAAGGGAGGCTTTCTCATCACCCCCCTCAGTGGGGGTGATGGAGTGCCCCTTGAATTCAGCTGGGACAGAGTAAGGGCAGAGCTGCACCCATGTCAAACTCTTGCTTTTCCAGACAGCTGAAAGCTGTCACCTGCAACTGTCTCCCAAGTCACCCCTCTGTCAATAACCATGTGTCCCCACCTCCCTAGCATGGGGGCAGTTAAGTGGAGGCTGGGGAGAGCCCTGAGTATATTCATACTCTTCTCTGCTCCTGCCCTGTAACGCTGCTGCCTTCTCCCACAATGAGGGCTGGGCTTTTTTCTTTTTTTTCCTTTTTAATGCCACAGCCATCAGTTGTTTCCAATATGCCCAGCAGCATTTATTTGCTGGACATCTCTTGCAACAGGAAGGCCTGTAACAGGAAACATGAGGTTCATCTCTACCCTCTGAGTGACACCTTTTTTGTCACAGGATTAGATCTGAAACAAACTGCAATTCTTATTACCATAAGCAAGAAACTACCAACACTGAAGAAAATGCCTGATTTACTCCCACTGATTGGCATGGATGTTGATATTTATCTGTTCTCCTTGCACAACAGGGAGGACCTCAACGGATTTTGCCTCCTCCTACCATGTTCTTTGATTTTCAGCAGTCCTCAGTTTTGCTACACGTGGTGCTGCCATTAACAGAACTATCCAGAACTAAAGTTCTGGAAGAGTTCTTCTGTCTCCCTCTCAGTGATTCACATCTCCCTTTTTACAGGCCCTTGCTCCACCTGATCAAGTGCAACAGGAGTAGAAGGCTCAGCACTGGCCACCATTTGACCAGAGCAAAGAGGCAGTGTGAGTGCTGCTCCTGCTTCTTCATGGCTGCCTCTGCCTTCCTCAGGTAAGTAACCAGTGAGGAAAGCTCCCACCACAGCTTGCAATAACTGCACAGACATGTTGTGGGGAGCTGTGGGACTTCCCTCACTCAACTCATCCTAAGGGATGAGGGAGGGAATTCCTCAAAAGGAGCCAGGTCTGAGCTCCGTGTTTGGCCAGAAGCCCCTCAGCATGGCTTTCCTAAGTGCTCTGCAGAAGTAGCTCCCTCAAACCCTCTGCATCCCCAGCTGCTGCTGCAAACAGCCCAGGGGGCCAAGGCTGCTGCAAACCCCTTCTCCAGAGGTGCCTCAGCTGTTGATACCCATCTCCAGCTGGAACCCCTGGGGTGTCGGTTGGAAAGCCAATAGCCTCATTTCCTTCCCTGATCGTCTGCTTTCAAAACATGGGAGCGAAGCTGCCATCCAAAAAAGCACCAGAATAAAAAGCAGCCCTACAGACTTCCCAATTCATCCTCCCTCCATTACTAGCAGAGCCAGCATTTTCCAGCTCCTCGCCAGCAACCTATTCTTCAGTCTACTTGCTATGCAGCCCTCACCTTGTGCTGCAGCCCCACACTGCTCACCCATCCCTGCTCCCGCAAAAAAGGGTCCTCGCCATGGCCAAGCTGAGTGCTGGACAAGGTGTCAGAGCATCCCCCCAGCCTCTGCGGGGCTGGCCTGGTGAAGCAACTTGCTTTTGTCAGGTAGGTGAGCAGATTTTGCCAGCAAATGCTAAAAAGAGGGAGTTCCATTCAAAGACATCAGCTTTTTGGAGCAGTTCTGCAGATACTAAATGTGCCTTAACCCTTGCTGGACCTCAGCATCCTGATGCTGATCTCACCATCCCATTTTGCAGTAGGGCATCCACATCCCCTGAAAGTCACAAAAGAGTCTTTGGTCTTTCATCTGAAAGAGTGTCTCATGTAGGTAAGCTGACTGACCCTTTATAAATCCATGTTACACTCCAGCTGCTTGCCTTCAATGTCACCCCTGGATCCCCCATGCCGCCTCCGCTACCCCCAAGGTGCCATGGGTACACTTGTGATGGGAGCCCCGGGGGGCACACTGCAAATGGCAGGGCAGAAACTTCTTGGGAGAGGCTGGGAGCAGGGTGCCAAGACACAGGTGACTTTGGGTACAAAACCCTCCCGTCTGCACGGTTGGAGCACAACCCAGGCTGCAGTGTTACTAGCCGTGTGCTCACCCTGACCTCAGGACTGGGCAGGTTGCAGCTTGAAGCAAGGAGCTGCTGATGACTGGGGACCCAGAGATGACATTGCTCCCGTGCACCACATTCCCGACAACCACCCGCTACCTGCCCTGCTACCTGCCACCTGCTTCCTGACACCTGCCACCTACCTCCTTCCACGGGCGTAGGGCAATAGGATGGGGCTGCTCCCTCTGGCATCTGCAGGGGCCCGGCCGGGATGAGTCAGGCTCCTTTCCCGGCCAGGCAATGCCAGGGAGAAGGGACCCGGCTCCGGGAGAGCTGGGCGACAGCGGGAGGCGACAGGCGCGGATGGGCGGGAGGCAGGCAGGGAGGGAGGGATAGCGGGAGCAGCCGTGGCGGGCGGTGGGGAGGACACGGAGCCAACACTGCGGCCTCATTGCCCACTGGGGCTCCCAGGGGCTTCCCCCACCGCCTCCCCGGCAGCGGCAGCCCCGCTCCAGCCTCCCCAGGGCACCCCATCGCCGGCCTCCCCCTTACACACAAGGAGGGACCGTCTGCAACCAACTGCATCTCGGCGCGAGGAGGGGGAGCATTTTAGCAGCGGTCGCTATGGCAACCAGCCTCCCCAGCTCACCCGCACATGGTACCCGGGCCAGAGCCACGGGGGAGGTGACCGCGGGATGCTCTCCCTCCTCCCGCATCATCCGCAGCCCGGGCTGCAGCCCTGGAGGAGGAGAAATGCCTGGGCAGACGTGCGTGATCTTGGGCTGATTTAGATGGATGGGATGTTAGGGCTCCACGGATTTACCAGTGTGTCCAGCCCAGGGTCTGGGGGCTGATGGTTTGTCAGCAGCAGGATGAAAGCAGAGAGAGAGGGTAGAAGGGGCAGAGAGGTTAGTACTCCTGTTAGGGGTTTCATGTAAAAATAAAATAATCAACACTTTGACCAAAAGTATCCTACATCAAAACCCAGAAGAACATTGCTATCTGAACCATTATTTTTGCTTTCAGTGAAATACCTTGTTTCCTGAATCCACACCTCATTCTGTCATTGCTGCTGCTGACAGGAAAGGTTTTGTTAAAACATTTTCAGCTTTTCAGCAGCCCAGAAATAGGAATAAGGAAACTACTTTGGTTTTTTGATATTGTTTGTGGGTTGGGTAGGTTGTGGGGGATTTTTTGTGTACACATGGAAATTTTCACCATGACCCATAAACTGTTTAATGAATTTGTCTTAACAAAATCAAAACTAACTGTCTCAAGCCCTGAGAGTTACCTGCTGTCCTGTCTGTGCTCTCCAGCCTTGCCCACTTAGTCTCTGACAACTAAAGCCCTGCAGATGTGCCACAGGGAGTGGTTGTAAAGGCTTGAAGGGTTAATAGTATCCACCAAACTGAGCCCCAGGTTTGTGGCAACTACACTGCTATGCCCCAGGAGCTGTGAGACAGGAGGTTTGGCTTCCCACTAGGTTGTATTTCAGGCACAAATGGCTTCGTCCCCTCCCCGGGCAAACCTATGGATGGTGACAGAGCCCATGTGCACTTGCTGGCTCCAAGAGTAATGCACCCAAAGGGTCTGTCACCTGGTCATCCATCAGTGCAGAGACAGGGCTGTGCTGAGAGCTGTGGGAGCTGGCTGGCATGCTCCATGATTTCCTCTTCATCCTCCTTTTTTCCTCCTGAGCCCCACATCTTCCTGACGTAACTTCATAATAGTTAGAAGCATTGAGTATAGGTCTGCAATCCCTCCGTACCTAGCAGAATATCTGCATAGAGGATCAGATCCATTAGGTTTAGCTAGCTGCTTCCTCATTCACTCCAGCAAGGTGGGCACTCCAGATGATTGCCATGTACTTCCAAAGTGGAGCCTGCAATTGTGCCTTAATTTTAACCTCATTGACACTCAGTCATGATACCCACCTTCACCATCAGCACAGTAATTGCTTCACTAATCCCACTGCAGGGGGAGGAAAACATAAGCCTCACAGTTTTGACTGTACTGGGAGAGAAACATGTGGTTTAGAGAAATAGATTTTTAAAAAATAACATTGAAAGGATATTGTTTATTTTGCCCCCAGAGCAAATGCTAAGGGTAGGCAAACACGCAGTCCACTTGAGAGGTCAGAAAGAAAACCCTTTTCCACATATGCAAAGGAAATAGAGGGACATCAGAGGTGGCTGGCACAAGGTAGATTATTCATTTTTCCAGGTAACCAGTCAGTGGCCAAAGACACAGGCCACCAGTAGAGCCTGCTGGGCCAGGCATCCTCATGGACACTGAGCCAAAATGTGTAAGATCCCCGCAACATCCCCAGCCAACTGTCCCAGCTCCCTATCCTAGGTCACCCCAGGGGGACACCAGAGCCAGTGTGTCCATTGGTTTGCAACTTCTCCCTGGGTTTAAGCTCAGGCTTAATACTAGCATGCTGGTCATGCAGCCAAAGCCCCAGAACAGCAAGAGTTCTGACTCACAGGGTCATTTATTCCCCTAGCTCACTTCCCTGCCACACATGCACTCAGAGAGCACAACAAGGAGGGGGGATCACCTCTTTCTGCAATCACCACCACAGCGGTGGGCTTGCACAAGTCATGACATGGCAGCCTCTCTTGCTTCAAGCAGAAACCCCCCCAGATGAGTCTGAAAAACCTTTGGAGGCAGGAATAAATAAGCACTGGGCTTTGTGCTGCCAGAGCTGGGACACACTTGCAGACCCCGTGTCTCCACCACAGCTGCTTGCTGCCTGTGACAGGGCTCTCAGGTGCTGTCACATCCCTTGGTTTCCAACAGGAGCTGTAGTGGCGAGACAGCTCCAGTCATCGACGTGCCAGTACAGCTCAAACTGCATGGAAACGCTTCAGCTGCACTTCAGCTTTCACCTCGGATAACGCTGCTGTGTGCCACTCAGATCTTCCAGGCATAAGCATGTGTGTATCATTCTGCCCAGTGCCTGGGAAGCTTTCAGTCCCCTCTGCCTGCCTTGGAGGAGGCCCCTGAGTGGCTTTGGACACATGAGCCCCTCAAAGCCATTTACCCCAGAACATTTGCTTGCCACTGAACTTATGACTACCCTCCATATCTCTGGGCAGCTACAAATTCACCTGCATGGGGTTGGGTTTGATGTGAGAGGGCCACGCAGCCAGAGTAGAAATCATGAAACCCTTCTCAGACAAAAGCCCTGCCTGGAGAAAGAGGAGACTGTTGGGCAACTCCAGGCACACATTTAAGTGTTAAGTGTGGTTAAGTGTTATTCTAGTCTTTCCTAACAAGTTTCTTCACTGTTCTTTAGTGTCCTTTATGCTTTTATCAGCATTTTCTGAGATGATCAAACACAAGTTGATGCCTGCCTAAGGTAACACCAATTTCCCAAATATTACTTTCCCAAGGTAGGTAGAGGCATGGGAGAAGACTGAGTTTATTAAACTTGCCTCTCCCAAGGTCCACAGTAAAAGACAAAACTCCAGCAAGACTCACAGAAATGCTTCCTTGCTCAGCAGCTGGAGGTGAGGGAGCTGCTGCAGGATGCAGAAGGCACAGTGGATGCATGGCAGAGCATCAGACAAGGATACTCTGGTGGGAAAGCAGAGTAACCCCCCTTCTGGGTGCTACTGCAGCTTCAAAAAAGGAAACCCACAAGAGAAGTTTAACTGAGTTGATCAAAAAGCTAAAGAAATGTGTATGGCAAGTTAAGTTAAAGAGCAGAATGGAAAAAGATTACTTGCTTTGGGTCTAACAATACCTGGGAAAAGTCTTTGCCAAAGGAAGCTGAAGTTGCCAGCAACATATGTGGAAATGCCATTAGTTTCTCTAATAATTTGCACTTGCTGCAAATGATATAATTTTTTGTCTATTAGTGAGAGAACAAATCCAATCAAATACACATGAGTTCGTATCCTGTAGGCTTCCCAAAAAGGACTGAGAGAGGTCAGCCTGGAGCCAGTGATGTATGGCCAGGCTACCTCTCAAGAACTTGTGCTGAATGGGGTTGGAATGAAGCCACCACTGTCGGGAGGTCTGGGAGCAGGTGCTGAGATAACTGGGACCATGCTGGGGCAGTGCTCTTCTCTAGACCATCTCCAAAGCCTGTCTCCTTCATTCCTCTGGCTGCTCAGGGAGAACCAAGAGAGATATCCTGAGATGCAGCCACTGGATGAGGCATACAGCAAACTGGTCACGGATATACAAGGTCAAGGTGTGCTGTATAGTATTTTTTGTAGTGGCTGGTGCTGTCCTGCTGCAGGAGCAACTGCCCCAGGAGCAACCTGCTCCCAGGGAGCACTGGTGATGGCCAGGTCAAGTCTCACTGACGTTAATTGCCTTTGTTGGCAGCAAGAGAGCATCTTCATGTACAATACACTTCTACCTATTTTTGGAATGGTTTTGTGCTACCAAAGCAAAATCAGCCCGCAAAGTAAAATCAGGAGCTCTCCATTTCCATGTCCTGCCTTGGTCTTGTCCTTCTGCTTTCACTGGCGGCCAGTGCACAGACACCTCTGTCTTATCTCTCCTGCACCACTCAGAAGCAGAGATAGACTCATTAGTCCCACTTTGCAAACTGGAAATGGGGTGGTGAGAAGTGAAACAGCCTGACACAGTCACACAGTAATATGTAAACACACTCCAGCCTCCAACACCAACTGTGTCTCATCCAGGCACATTGCCACCCTGAGTCTCCACCTCCTTACACCATCCTCTACCATGAAAACAGTTTTTAAATGCTACTCTTTGACATTAGATGTGTTTTACACCTCTCGGCCCATGTGTAAATAGCCAACAAAGGTGCAGGATGATGACTCCTGTTCTCCTCTCTAGTTCCCCACTGAGCTGAGCTTGCACTGCAGGCTTTGCTGTGGAGCATCCCTGGCAGCATTTCAAAGAGAGAGGAAAGCAAAGCGAATCTGCCTGGCTTAGCTCACTGTGCCAGCTGTTAGGCAATGGCTTTGCATCCCAGGAGGAAACTGGCTCTGCCAAGCCTAGACTTTGAGGCAGGGACCATCAGCATTTCCACTGCCCTGCTCCAAGTCACTCTGAGGTGGTCTGTGTACTCAAGGATCTTTTGTTGGTAAGGGGCTGGGGGGAAGGCATCCCCCTGGCAAATGGGCACAGTGAAGATGCACACAGAGGAGTGAGCAGGATGAATCTCTGTGTTTCCATGGGAAAGTGGATGTCATCTCTGCAGAGGTAAGTCTGCCAAGGAGCAGCCAAGAAACCTGCTGGGGACAAGGAATAATTGTGGGATCAGTGGTAGCTCATCTGGACCCAATAAATCTCCACAGATACGGGTGTTGTGAGAAGAAGGAAGCCTGCAGTGACAGCGGACAGTGAGCACATCCCCAGCCAGACACTGAAGCCACCCAGGTCCTTCTGTGTGGCCAGAGAGCAGGCAACAGGGAGTAGCAGGAGGCAGAAAGAGGACAAACATGTTTTAGGTGGGTGCCAGATCCTTCCACATTCTCAGCAGCCGGAAAGGAACATTGTCCCCTTTGTGCTCTACATCCCCCCAGCCTGGGAACTGGCTCTTGTTATTTATCGCATCTGCTTGCCTCCCATCTTTAGGACACATCTACCCTGGATTTATCCTCCCTTCCCCCTACCAAACTCAAAACCAGCCAGAAATATCCTATAATCTCTTCTGCTTCACCTGTAATTTGTCTCATGCTGGCAACGAATGAAACCGTCTGCCTTTGTCAAGATCAAAAAAGCCACGGCAGTCATGTGATGTCAGCTTACATTAACCCACCCCCTCCCCTTCATCTCCCTTCTCCAGCTTGCTGCAGAAGGGGAGATATGTCTTCGTTCTCCTGCAGCCTTCTTCCCTCTCCAGCATGTCTCCTGCCATTTGGAGGTGTCCTGGTGTAAGGGGCAGGGAGAGCCAGCACCAGCAGGCAGCTGAAGGGGTCCTGGACCCCCTTTCTCACATTGAGAATTTGTAGCCAAACACAGGGATGAGGCAAAGAATAGGAGATGCAGCAAGGTGGACCACAGGCCATCGAGGTACACTGGACCTCTGAGGGCTTTACATCAGTGCATATCATCCTCCTGCTCTGACCTTGGAGTGAGAAAAGCTCAGCCTCTATAACTGCAGTGCTTCTGCATAGCCTCCTTCGCCTGTATCACTGGCAGGGGAGCATGGGGCTGGGCAGAGGCCAACCAGCCAGGGAGGAGATGAGAAGGTGCCCAGGAAGGGGCAGGATGGAGGCTGACGCTGCTGGAGCTGCCAGAAAACCTTGCACAGAACAATTCAGTGAGCAAATCCAGGTGCTGCTGCCATACAGTGTTAGGGAAATTCCCTTCCTTCAAGCACTCTTTATAGGATGAGTGTATTAACTTTGTTAACGTTCTTCCCTCATACTTGGCACTGGTGAGGCCATACCTCAAATCCTGTGTTCAGTTCTAGGCCCCTCACTACAAGGATGTTGAGGTGCTGGAGCATGTCCAGAGAAGGGAAACGAACCTGATGAAGGGTCTGGAGTACAAGTCCTATGAGGAGAGGCTGAGAGAACTGGGGCTGTTTAGCCTGGAGAAAAGGAGGCTCAGGGGAGACCTTATTGCTCTCTACAACTACCCGAAAGAAGGTTGTAGTGAGGTGAGGGTTGGTCTCCCAAATAACAAGCAGCAGGATGAAAGGAAATAGCCTCAAGTTGCAGCAGTAGAGGTTTACAATGGACATCAGGAAGCAGTTCTTCACTAAAAAGGGTGGTCTGGGATTGGAACAGGCTGCCCAAGGAACTGGTGGAGTCATCATCCCAAAAGTGTTTGAAAAGGTGTAGATGTGGCACTTGGGGACACGGTTTAGTTTTGAACGTGGCAGTGCTGGTTCATTGTTTGGACTCGATGATCTTAGAGGTCCTTTTGATTTAACAGTTCTATGATTCTATGTATTAGTTCACATTATAAACTCTAATGTAAGGAGGCAGTTGAATCTTACTGAAGCCTTTGATATTGTTCAGCCTTGACCAAACAAATGGGCATCTGCTCATGGCAAGGACCAGGGGACAGCCCAGCCCTGGAAATAAGGGCTTTGCTCCTCAGAAGCTTAGGCTGTCCATGATGCCCCTGGACAGCCGAGGTGAGGCCACCATCCTAATCCTCAGCATCTCTCCAGCATTGCCTGGCACCACTCATGGGTGCCTCAGGCATGACTGACCCTTTGGACACCTGGATGCCACAGAAATACCGCTGCTTTGCAGAGTTTTACCGTGATTAGCCATCTCTGGTGGTCAGTCCCAGCATGTGGTATCCGAGTGCTCGACGGGGCCTGCGCTGCGCCTGCAGTCTACGACTTCCCCATGAGGAGAAGTGGAGCAGCAGGCACTAATCTCTTCTCTCTGACGATCAGCGATAGGACCCGCGGGAATGGCCTGAAGGTGTGCTGGCAGACGTTTAGGTCGGCTATTAGAAAAAGGTTCCTCAGGAACAGACTCTGCAGGGAGGCGGTCACAGCACCAAGCCTGGCAGAGTTCAAGAAGCGTTTGGAGAATGCTGTTGGGTACATGGTGTGACTCTGCGGGCCGTCCTGCGCAGTGCCATGAGCTGGACTAGCCGATCCCTCTGAGTCCTATCCAGCAGGATATTCCCTGGGTGGGTTCCCGGCCAGCCCCGCAGCGCCCCCTGCCACCGCCCCCTGCCCGCCGGCAACAGCGCGCACGCGCGCCGTTAGCCCCGCCCCTCCCGCCCCCGCCCTACGTCAAGGCGACGCGGCGCGCGGCCGCCGTTTGAATTCTGGCGGGCGGGCAGTGCCGTCTGTGGCGGGGATGGCGGTGCTGCGGCCGTTCGACAAGCTCCCGGGGCTCAACTCCGCCGCCCTCCTGGTAGGTCCCGCGGCGGCGCCGCGCCGCAGCCCGCCCCCCCTTCCCCGGGCCAGGCCCTGCGGTCCGAGCCCGCCCGTTCCGTGCGCTCCGCTGGCTCGGGCCGCGCCTCAGCGCGCCGGGCTCGCCCCTCCGCGGGGATTGGCTGCCCCGCTGCGATATGCAAATGTCCCCCGGTGTGGCCCCGCCCCGCGGCGCCGGGCCGGGGGTCTGTCCCTGACCGCGCTCTCCATCTGTGCCCGCAGCTGGTGGGCTCGGACGAGGAGCTCCAGCAGAAGCTGGCGGAGGCGATCCTCCAGGAGAAGAGGGACTTCAAAATCAGCATGTGAGTGGTGGGGAGAGGGACTCGCCGCCTGCAGCCCCGGGCTCATTCGGGGCCCAGATCACCCGAATTCACGGAAGGCTTCTGCTTCAGGAATGCACGCACAGAAATTGGTTAAAAATGCAGGTTCCACCCCCGTGGCGGTAGTCGGAACTGCAAGGCGCTCGGTTCGGAGAGCAACTTCTCTCTTGCGAACGCTAGAGAGCACCGCTGCCCAGATGTGGCC
Organism: Lepidothrix coronata; assembly: GCF_001604755.1. Taxonomy (NCBI): domain Eukaryota; kingdom Metazoa; phylum Chordata; class Aves; order Passeriformes; family Pipridae; genus Lepidothrix; species Lepidothrix coronata. The sequence continues at coordinate 1,348,145 of NW_016690321.1, forward strand.
ATATATGCAGCGGGCAAACCCTTCTGCCCTCAGGGCAGGCAGTTTGGGCATGCTTGGAAACGGGGGTGGAAGCACTTCCCGCGTTCATGTTCACCATGCGCATACCGTTGCCCTTCAGATGTTGCACAGATGTTTGATTACTAAATTGGAAGGGTATGAGAGGAACACAGATATTTTTTTTTCCCCACCTGAGAGAAAGGCATATACAGAAATTGAACATCCTGTGACAGAATGGGACAAGTACAATGCTTGCAAGTACTTAAAACCAAACAAGATGTCCAGTGCTTTTGGTGCTCATTGTAGCCATTTTCTAAGTTGTGTGCACACACGTGCTTTTCCTCCTCGAGCTGTTAAGATGCACTTGAAATTTTAGCTTTAGCTGTGTGACAAGTGCTGTCTTAAAAGCTTGATTAACTAACTTTTTATGATGAAATGTCCTTGACAGCTCTCTTGCCAAGACCAAATGAGTTTAGTCCAAGACCAAATGAGTTTAGTCAGCTCTTCAGAAGGTGTTTGTGTTATGTCGCTGCTGTAATCCATGGCTATGCAGTAAAAACAACCTGAGTGGAGTTGCACCACTGGCTAATTAGGGCGACTGTACTGCTCTGATTATGGCATCTTGGATGTTTGTGCCAACTAGTAGCAAATGAATTACCCCATTTTCTGTTTTGAACCTGCAGCCTCTGCTGAGCTGTGGAATGCCATAACTAGATGGCTGCTGGTACTCAGATGGGTAACTGCCCAAAGGCACAGAATCGTGTGCTTGTACTGCAGAGCAAGATAAGTCCCTGTGTTAATATCACTACGAAAGCGAAGTCTGTTACAGTGGTATTGGGTTTTTTCCCCCACTATATTACTTTGGGTTTTCCCCCCCCACTGTATTACTTTGGGATTATACACATTACAAAGAAATATGGTATCTTGTCTGGCAAGTTTGTCTGCCAGGTACAGCTGTTGGGAGAAGAATTGCAGGGCTGGTTTTTTTTGTTTCTCTTATTGCTGGGGAAAAAAAGGGTTTCTGCAGCACATATCTGGAGGCTGCTGACATCATCTAGTAATTTTGGTTTAAATATAGCAGAATTCCAAAAAAAAAAGCAGTGCTTTTTATAAGTTCCCTTTTTTTTTTTCCTCCAGAGAATGAGATCTGATGTTTTCACCACAGTGTCTCCCTAAATTTCACCTTAAATTAATACGCTTGTTTGTGTTGCAGTGTGTCTTTCAAGCTCACTTTGCTCATCTCTTCTGTCAGTTTTAGAATGGTTTTGTTAAATCGTACCTTCCTTATGTGTAAGAAACCAAACAGCTTTATTTGGAGACTGGCAGACAAAACTACAAACTACATAAGATTAACAGAAAGGAATGTGTACTGTGGTTTGTGGCTGCTGGTAAAAACTGTGAAGATTGAATTGCTAGAAGTAATATTCCCCAAGAAGATCAGAATCAGTGTTTCTCTCTTGGCTTCCAGAGAGGAAGTGGACTGTGAGAGTGACTGAACTTCTGGGATTTTTGTTTGTCCAATTTGTCTTTAAGGTGATCTTCCAAAAATGAGATGCTGATAATGTTCTTCCCTGTGGAAGGTCCAGTTATGCACTGCTGAAACCTTTTTTGTTGGGTTTTTGGTTGGTTGGTTTGCTTGTTTGTTTTTTGTTATTGTTAGTTAGTTGGTTGTGGTTGTTTGGTTTTTTAGTGGGAAGAGACACAAAAAGTCCCCACCCTGTATTTCTTTCAACAGCTGTATCAGCAATAAACTAACCTAGTTACCTGCACAGTAAAAGGGTTAAAAAGGGGGGTAATGGTATAATAGCAACTCTTTCTGAGTTATAACTTCATCTGTAAAGCTGTAGTAGTGATAAGTTTCTGGTTTAAGGTTTTTCTGTGCTTGGAAAGGTAGCCTCTCCCATGTGAGTATATGAGCAGAATCTCTGGAATGTGACAGGAAAGCACTGATGCATTTTAAATGAAAGTTGGCAGCAAAATATACCAGTAAAGCATTGGGGTCCACTTTGTTAGAAAGGACTCTTCGTGACAATTAAAGAAAATGACTTGCCATACAGATCTGTGCAGCAAAAATGTTTCCGTGAGTCTTGTTATGCTCTAATAAGCTTCCCATTATAACGAGCCTTGTCTAGTGATTACCACTGTGGCTGTCAGCAACTATGAGTGTGCCTACGATATGAGAGTACCACTTAAAAATCACTGTCTCTTCAATTACCACATATTTAGTAATTAGCAGGCTACCTGGTAACTTGCTACACGGTGAACTTCAATGTTGTGTGGTTACGCATAAGTGGATACTGTCTTGCCAAGCTATTTGGTTAAACTGGCAAATTTATTGTCTTTCAGTCACATTGCTACATCCCTCCCCTTACCTTCAGAGAGGGATCACCTTCGGCCCAGGATAGATCTGATTGTGTTTATGATTGACATCAAGAGCAAATGCAGGTAAAAGAAGGGCAAAAATATGAGAGGGGGAACTGATATTCTTTCTTGGATTAATGGCTGAATCTACATTACTGTTTTGGAATTGCTGAATAGTGAATTTCAAACCCAAGACTTGCTGTGGTGGAAGAGCTCAGTAATGTATACAGTGGCTTTCTGGCCTCCAGCAGTGGCTTAGGACTGAACTGTTCTGTGCAATAACATGCCTGTTGTGCACTAAGTTGCCGTAGCAGAGAATGCAGAATTTATTTCTGGATCTGGATATGTGATGGTATGAACTGAGCCTTAGAAAGATGCTGTCTGTAAAATTAGATGGAAATGATGGTGGTGCTGTGAAGTTCTGTAATATGCAGATGACTGATATGCACTGGGCAGTGCTACCTAGTAACCAGCCAGTTGCTGCGTCTGTGTCCCCTTTTCACAGGGGGACCCTCCTGGTCCCCTGGGATCAGCACTATTAATGTCTCTAGGCAAAAAAGAAAAGTCTTCAGGGATTGATCCCTTTTCTGTCATCTTGTACTTATCTTTGTAGAAATGATATTTGTGTCCCCAGGCCATAAGTAAAGACTTGCTAAGGCACAGAAGTCAGCATTTTATTACTTACTTAACTTGTGACTGATGATCCTGGGCTCTCATTTACCAAAAATGACAGGCCCAGCTGCATACTTACAGCACAGATGGTGCTGCAGAAATGTGTGGGCAAGCTCTTCCTGAAAGAGCCAAAGTGGTGCTGAATCTCATTGGATGTTAATGAATTCGGACGCTTAGTGTCTGCAAGTCATGGAGGACACTGTTCAAACAAAGACTAACTGTTGAGTCTTGAGTAGAAAGGATATGTTATGGATTATTCAACAACTGTGGGTATTACAGAGGTCTCTGATGTCATGCTTTTAGCATAGAGCAGAACTCTGCGAGCTCACAGATCAGCAGATGTTAACATCACTGGTTTTCTAATTGTGCTTCTGAAAGTTATTCCTGTTGTCCTTATGCTGCACTGGTTTAACCTCCCTGTCCAACTGGATTGTCTGTACTTTTCTGACAGCTTGAAGAATGTCGAAGCTTCCCTAGCTCATGTGGATGCCACCTTCTTCCTGGGGAAAGTCTGCTTTCTTGTCACTGGAGGTACGTATGGCACCTCTTCCTTCTCTCCAAGCAGCACCACGTGCTATTAGTCTTCTTAAAACAGGGCAGTGACTTAACTTGAAATAAACCAAAGGAAACCAATGGCTTTGTAAATAACTTTGTTTAAATTATGTCTGAACTCAGCTGCCTTTTTTTATTGTTTTCTTAGATAAAACATTGTTCTCTTCTCTCTTGCTCACTCCCTCCCTCATTTTTGATTCTGCCAGTCAGACCTCTCTTCTCTGTCCCTAATCCCTGAATATGATTTGTGTTATTGATTCTTTTTTTCCTGTGGCCCTGCAGAAGTCTGTTTTATCTGTTCTTGCAGATCTGCCTTAATGATAATCTTAATGAGCAGTGAGGAGCATATGATACTGTGATAATAAAGTGAATCTAAATGGATGAGCTACAAAACTATTAAGTATAGTTTTAATGCAAGACTGGTATTCCTGCTGTGTACTGTCTGGCCCTGTTGTGCCTCTAATCCTTCTATCTCCCTGCCTCAAGGAGAGAGGGTGCTTTCCTGTGTACCCTCCCTGCTTCAGCTCTGAGGAACTGGAGTGGCCAGACTGTACTCCTTGGTGTTGAAAAAGAGGTGCTGTATCCCTGGAGTTTGGGGATCAGGAGGCCTAGTTCTGGGGTAGTAAAGGAGTCTTAGCATTGTCTTGTCCTGTGGCTCTCCTAATGAAGTGAATTTCTTTGGTGACAAGACCACTCTGTGATATTACATGCGCCAGCAGGATTTCTGATAAGTAAGTGGAAGATTCTGCCCGTGCTGATGGTGCACTGATCCCTTATTCCAACTGTTAATGTTACATTAACAGTAATGTGGCAGTACTATTCCTGATGTTAGTATTATGAAATACTTTCGTGCTAATTCAAGTTCAAGTCATTTATCATTCTGTTTGTATTGCTCGCTGTTGCCTTACCTTCCACGGTGCTCTCAAAATTAGCTGTGGATCATTTTTTAATTGTGGAATTTCCTGGTACTTTTCTTCACTGATTGCTGATTATGGGGCTTGTAATGTGGAAAAACTTCTTTGTAGTTGGCAGGGTGAATTGTTGCAGCATTGAGACGAATGCCGTCTGTAAACTGGGAGAAGCCTACTGCAGTCCTGTGCTATTCTGTGAGCTGGAGGTAAGGTGCTTATTTGATGTCTGGAGGGATTTCTGAACTCCACTGCTCTGTGATCCTTAGGAACATCATTACATTAGTAATAAATACAGGTACATACGCTGCTGTCTTGCGTAAGCGTCAGAGACCAGACTGTTTTTACAAAAACACTAGAGGTACAGGAGTCTGTCCTTGAAATGAGCCTTCTAGTAACCTGCTCCTTACTGTGCTACTTCAAGGACTCAGGAAGCCAAGCCTAAACTAAAAAAGTCATCCCTGGTATGCAAACCCTTGGTATGCTTGTTCCTTGCCGCGTTTTTTCTTCCTGGGAGCCCCTGAGCTGTTATTTGCCAATGACTTCCTTTCCCATGTAATACTTCCTGTTAGCCAGACTTTGTGGCTTCACTGACTGTTTTGCCGTCTGATATGCCACTCTTTCCAGTTACCTGCTTGGTAACTCCAGCCTGAAAAGCTGGAGGGTGAGTTTGGCATCCAACGGTGGCACACTTCACTTTTGTATACTCATTGTTCCATCCTCAGAGACCGCTTCCCTACCAGCAGGTGGTACCTGTGCCTTTGGCAAGCCCTTCAGGGCTTTCAGCTGGCAATGCCGTACCTTCCTTGATGTTAGGGGTGTAAATAGGCCTGTTTGGGGTTTTCTGTAGCTAGCCACTTATTGCCTGCTCTGGTCCTTTCTTTTATGACTGCTTTTCTTCTTTTCTATTGATTAAATAATTTCTCCATTTTGTTTCCAGCTGGAAGGCGTACGAGTTGCCACTGCTCAACGACTTCTCCGAATGTTACAGATCTGTGCTGGTCTCGTACCGGGATTTTCTGCCTTGTCCTTTAGCTTACTGATGAGGAACTCTGCTGATGATTAGCTTCTCGTTGTGATAATTCAGCCACATTTGTCAGATTTTTTTTCACTTCAGGCATTCAAGCTGCTGCAGTTGGAATCACATTGGGGAGCCTTTTTGCCTGACTTGTCACAACCACTCATCCAGAACTGTTCCTAGTTGCTTATCTCTCAAGAAAAGCTTGATTCCTATTCAGTGGATAGCGTATAGGTGCTGTGGGAAGGGCAGTTTGAATTGGGGATTCTTGTCCTTTGTTACATCTGAATGCCATTTCATGATCAAGTTTGAGTTTCATCCACTTGGCCAGTGGCCAGGAGCTACATGTTTTTCTGAGAGAATATCAGAAGAATAGGCTACGATTTCCAAAGTCCTAGGGAAGAGGCAGCAGACTCCTGCTTCCTTCCAGTTGAAATAAAGCACCTTGGACTAATGTGAAACCTTGCTGCCAGGTTTTGTCTCTCCACCAAGAGAGGGATAAGGAAGGAAGGCTGGCCTGCAGCTTCTAGATAGACCGCACTTGGCAGTTAATAATCCAGCTGTGTGAGCATCTGCGCATCAAAGGGCTCAGTATTTCCATGTCTGATACTAACTGAGGAGGAATGGACTAAAGAAGATAATCTAGCACTTTAGCTTTCTTTTAGATCTTTGAAGAAAAAGACTCCACCTGTCAAGCCCAGGATAGCCCCAGCAACCCAGCCCCCAGGGCTGAGCAGAGTTCAGATGCAGCAGACTGGACCACAGCAGCACATAGAAAACACATGTCTGTACGTTTGGCACATGCTGTGTATAATCTCTTTACTAACAGGTTCTTAGCAGCAGTAAGTCATGCCTTATTCTTACTGCAAGTCACTAGTGTTTGAGAGTTCTAATTTAATAAAATGAGTAATATTTAATAGTTGCATGCTCTTTGTTATGTATGTGGGATGGGCACTAAAAGCTGTGAACACTTGCTCTGGTTTGCGCTGGCAGCAAGGCTGGACCTTGCCGGCAGCTCAAACTCCCAGTTAGTTGTTGTGCTGCACTCGTGGCTTCAGCCACGTGGTGGTGGCAAAACCTTTCCAAATACAGCTCTTCCGGTACACCGAGTTGAGCTACCTGCCAGAATACAGTGTTTCTTGAGATGCTGGGTTTTTCTTACCCAGAATTGCATGCCAGATAGAAATGAAGCCTAGAGAGAATGTGTTAAACTCCGCTCTGGCTCAATTTATTTAATCCCTAATAGTCTGCTTTAATGTTCCTAGGTGGAGAGCTCTAGCTGCGTGCGCTATTTCAGTTAGCTTGTTTCTGACATCTGTCTGTGAGCAGGAAAAGCAGAAAGCAGCACTGCAGGCTTAATCAGCTGTGAGTGTTGGCAGTCTTTGCAAAGACAGCTCAGCAAGGCACAAAGCCTGTATCCTTGCTCAGAGGACACACAAATCCCAGTTCCAGTTGTATTGTTGCTGGCGGGGGAGGGCTAGGTTGTTTTTCAGCTGGAACAAAAGAAGCTAAACCATTCAGCTGTGTTATGATGCCCAAAGGGGCTGGACTCTGGCTAAAACCCAAAGGAGAAAGACATGTGCAAACTGTCGTGGCTGTGTAAGGAAGATTGGAAGCTTAATGGGCATGCCCTACTTTCAGCTAGCTTTGTGATTCTGAAGGTACTAACCAGGACTTGGCCACCAGAGAGGGGAAATCATGCTGAGAAACAAGTTTTTGTGTTGGTTATGCTGTCTCAGCCTTGCTCTTGATTTGGATCCCTCAAAATAAAGGAGACCATGGTTTATAATAGACTGGTTTCGATTTGCTCTTGATGTGCAGGTGCACTCTGGGGGAGGGAAGGAAGGAATGTGGCATGAAATGAGCCACTCTTTCATGTCCTCCACAATTGCTGTAAGACAGGGAGACTTTTCCATCTCCTAGGTCACTCTCCAGTTGACTAATAACTATTGGACTGCGGTAAAATCCCTTTGGCCTCGAGTAATTTTACTGTGTTTTCTGAACTTGTGAAAATGAAACTTTTGGTCCACCCAGAATGCTTTGTAGCAACCCACACGTGCTACTGTCCATTCCTGCACCTTCAAACAGATTTTTTTCCACTGTTATGTTTCAGATGTGGTATTTCTTTCCTTCTACTACTTTCAAAGAAGAAAGATGCTGTTTTTACTTCCTACAGGTGGCTGAATCTCAGCTGGTACAAAATAAAATCTAGTTCCTTAAGAGCAGCATCTTGCTTCACCTTGGGGCAAATATTTTTCTTACTCTTAGGAGAAAGTATTTACTAGAACTGGCAGGGGAAGTGGAGCGTGTCTAAGAATATGACACTCTGTCTCAGGTCCATCATGTTTTACAACCCAAAGTAGTTGGGACACATCTAAAGCTACATCTTCCACTATGTAAATACCTCTAGGAACTGTCAGCTATTAGTTTAGACAGGCCATAACACTGCCCTTACTTCCAGAGAAGACAAGGCAGCTGAGGATATCTTTCATCTTCATGGGGTAGCCAGGGCTAATGTTTGATAAAGGTCTCGTGAAAGTAGTACTTGGATTGGGATCAGAGGCATGGAAGGCCTGAAGCTGAATTAAGGCTAATGACTCAGGTTCTGTTGTGTTCAAACATCACGAAAGAGCTTGCCAAGCTGACTGAGATCTAAACTTACAGAAACATTTTGGAGCTACTTGCTTTCTCTTTTCTCTGTTGCCTCAGTTCCCTATCCCTCTGGAGATTTTCAAAGAGAAATCCCCCTCTGTGACAAAAGTACCTATAAGCATTGCTGGTTCGGCTGTTTCAGTTTGTGGATGTGTTTCTCTTTGTCAGTTATGTCAGCAAAATTAGTGTAAAAGTGATTTAATTAGTATAGAAAACCTCACACCGGTTGCACTTTGGTCATGACTGATTTTTCTTGGATGGAACTGAATGAGGTTGTCATACAGTCTCTTCTGCTATGATAGGTTGACCCACAGGATTTTACCTTCAGTCCAGTCACTTGAAGAAGATTTTGTATCCTCAGCCTGCTGGGCAAATGGCTCATGGAGGTGCTCTGTGAGAGATTTCAGCACAAATCAGCTTGGTTGGCATTGTCTGTTGGGATTATAGCTCTCGACTACTTCAGGTTTTCCAAGGGAAGGGGTTTTTTTCCCTCACTTTGCCACACCAGCAGTTAAATTAGACCAACTTTTAAGCATAAGACATGATATGCTCAGTCTATGCCAACAGGAGAGAAAGTCTGTGTACTGATACGGCACCCGTGGTAATAGATCTCTCTGTCCTGGAACAAAGATCAGAGATAAATCCAGCCCTGGGGATTTATTTGTCCCTTCCAAACCTTGAAATTGGTGGTAGAGGTTTAGATTCAAGGCCACCTCTAATATTTGCTTTGGGGTCTGTTTAAAACTGAATGTCTTTGCTTGCCAAGACCTTTGTTTGAAGAGAGTGGCTGGGTTAGGTCAGAAGTGGTGCTCAGCAGCTGTGGTCAAGCTGTAAGAGCTGCTTGGTAGCTCTCATTGTGACCACTGTCCACATCAGTGATGGACAAGAGGACCCCTGCTCTGCTGCCTGGAGCTGACCTGCAGAGCTGTGGCAGAGGTACCTGCTCTCCTGGCAAAGGCAAGAGAAATGCTTCCTCCTTTGGGGTTTTTGACTTGATTTTCCAGGAGCACTGGGCTTTGCTCTGGCTGGATTCCAGCTGCTCTGTTTCCATTCAGCTGGCCCAGATCCCCTGGCAGTCTTATCTGTACTCTGAGTGTTCTCCACTTCCCACCCTAAGCTGGTGTGCAGCATGTTGCTGTGGGCTGCTGAACAACTGCCACTTTCCATTCAGTGGCCAGCTGTCCTTCACTGGTGGGGAAAAGTGATTTATGTGCAAGAGAAAGCAATAGCTGGCACAGCCCAGAGCTGGGAGCCAGAAACACTGGGTTCGTTTCACCTCTGTGGCTGACTTCTAGCATGACCCTGGGCACGCGTTGTATCAAAAATTCACTGTGCCTCACTTGCTCTGCCTCTATAGCAGGAGCTGTCTCCACTGAGGGGGTGTAATGAGGGCAAATTGACATTGCTTTTGGGTCGAAAATCTGGAATTGAGTGGAAACATTCAGAAGTAACCATTTTTTCTTATTCAGCAGAGTTTGACTTTTACCTAAGTTCTGTGGGGGAGAGTTTGGTGGGACCTGCCTGCTGGGCACCTCCTGAGATTGGCCGTGTTTTGTGCTGCTTACATGCCTGACTCTGCTGCAGGGAGGCTGCCTGAAACTGAGCTGTGATCCTTCTCAGAAGGCACTGCGGCATGGTTGGGTTTTGTTGTGAACTGGAACGAAACCACCCTCTGAAATGCTGAAATTCCCTTCACAATTCAATTATCCTTGAATTGGCCAGTGGGAGAAATTAAATTCTCTGGATCTCTTCCTCATTGTTAAATATTAATACAGCACAGCGATGCCAGGCAGGATGGCATCCCCTCGGGTCAGCTCTGTGCAGGAGGGGCTGTCTTGGCTGTGAAGAACCGGTGAGCGAGAGAGGTCGGGCACAGGGGACTTCGGAGTGATGTGACTTGCTCAGACTCCTTGGCAGCTGAGTAGTGTGGGATCCTGGCCCATGCTGGGCCACGTTTCCTTTGCCACAGGCTCCTTGTGTGAGAGCTGACACGTGCCACGATGCTGACATCCCTCATCCCCTCGAGCTTACCATGTGGTGGGGCACTTTGAGAGGAGCCAGGAAAGGCACCGTGCCCATCCTCCCCCTCCCCCTCCCCCCCCCCCCCCCCCCCCCCCCCCCGCCGCCTCCTTTGCCGAGGGAAGTCAGCGGTGTGTGAAAGAGAGCCCATGTTTTACATACGTGCAGGCTGCCTCCTCGCCGCGGCCCAGGTGCAGCTGCGGGCAGGGTGCAAGAGCCCCGTGGGCTCTCTGCGTCACGGGAAGGAGCGCCGAGGTGGGGCAAGGACAAAAACAATGAGAGAGAACACCTCCCCTTGGGAAACTCGGCCCTGGTGCGCAGGGGCTGCTCTATCCTCTGGATCCCACCACTCTCTCGACACTACAACAAGCTGTGCCAGGGCCAGCTGAAGCACCTGTGCTCAGGCACACTGGAAAAACCTAAAAATCCCAGCTACCATTAAACATGCTAAGGAGGCTTTCCCTGTTTTCTGGGGAGTATTTTCCTTTTCTCTCTTACTGTGGAAGTTCTCTGGCCCAGCTCTGTGCTCACCCTGCAGTGACAGGGTGATGGTGCCATGCTGCAACTGGGCCTGCCTTGCTCCTGCCCTGTGCTGGAGTTGTTGAAACACCTTGTGTGTTTGCTGAGGGTTGGCAGTCCTTGAGGCACTATCGTTGTCTGCACTGGTCAGCTTAAAGCTCTCTTGAACCTCTGTGCTGGCCATTCTCCTGGGTTTGACAGCAGCATTGGCATTGCCCACATTCAATTTTTGGGCCCCACTGCTGTTCTTTTTCTTGCTCTTCCAGAGATCACAGACATGAAGCCAGGGCTGCATTTGGCTCAGCTCAGTATGTAACAATCTGTGGCTCGTGCAGCAGTGGAGCATCTCTCTTCAGTGCAATGCACCAGCATCAACTAATTAATCCTCATTCCTCCATGGGACTGAGGGGTGACTCAGTGCCTCGTGCTGTTATCCTGAGCAGCAGAGGATCAAAGGCGTGTGAGCTGGGGAAGCCCTGGGATAGCACAATGTCACTCTGTGCCTGCACACCAGGTATCTGTAAAGGCTCAGTCTTGCACGCTTATCTCCAGGGCTCCTTTTTAGCCATGCAGGGGACTGAAAGCTCTACAACCTTAGAGACAGGGCTGGAGCTGCCTTTGCCTCACTCTTCAGGGAATGTTTTTACTACTTGATGTTCCCTTTTTACCTTTTTCTTCATTACAACCCAACTTGGCCGTCCTGAGCCATTCTTCCTTCTGACCTATAGGTCTTTCATGCCTCCCTGGCATCCCCCGTGTATGTGTCTGGGTGAGAGGCAGAGCAGGGAGGCTTAGGCACTCTCACAATAGAGCTGCGGTGGTGCTGCAGATCCCTCTTGGGCTTTGTGACCCTCAGCAAGCTGCATGCCAGGCTGTTCCAGCATGGCACGGTGACCCTGAAGAAGTACAAACAAACCCACCGCCTGGCCCTGGCACCCATACTACTGCTGCTTGAGTTGCTCCCTGGGAAGGGGAGTTGCTTGCACGCAGATGTTGCATAATACAGATGTAGTTCAAACACAAGTTTGCAGGCTGGGAAGTGTTTGCCTGGCCCATGGGGAAGAGAAAAACCCTCCAGGATGAGGACTGCTGCACTGCATCCTCTGCTCTCTGTTAGGAAGGAGATGAAACAGGAAGCGTGTGCTTTCTTCAAAACCTGGGTCTTCCCTCTTACCCAGGTTGCACATGGAGCATCACCTGTGTGAGTCCCCTCTGAGTGTGCATGAGCTGTGCTTTGGCTGAGCTCAGCCACTGAATGGGACTAATACGTAGTGATGGTGTCCTATAAATTATATAGTCGGAATGTTCACCATCTGCTCTGCACTGAAAGCTGAGTGTGATTGAGACCTTCCCCACTTCCCAAAGCTTGACTCTCTTGCCAAGCTTGAAGTGTGTGTGTGTATCTACTGTAAGTGGTTCTGATTGAATCAGGTAAAGAGAGAATTTTTTAAGCAGACTGCAATGTTCCCTGCACCCGAACTGAGAGCTGAAGCAGAAGCCACCATTCTATTATGAGGCGATGAGTAAAAGTGAGTCTGATTTCATGTTAATTAGGTTCTTAAGGGACTGAATCTTGATTGCAGTGGTCATATCAAAGATTTAAAATAGTAATGCAAAAAGCAAAGGAAACCCCACAGTGATTCATATAAGAAGAGGAAATAAAGACAGTCATGGAGGAAGAAGGAGTTTGAGGGGGCTTGAATTGCTCTGCTGCCCAAAAGCAGGAGGGGATTTGAATCAGATTATCCTCATTAGATGTCTCTTTAAAGCATCATCAAGCCAGATGAATGGTCTGGGGGAGAGCTTGCAGGCATGGTGGCTGTGATTATCACTAGGGATTTACAGTTCTAGTTATCTAGCTTAGAGACAAGATTATTAGGGGGTATAAAGCTGTTCCTGCCCTCAGCCTCTAATGTGCATTTTTAGGTTGGATGATGGGAGATGCTATGTTGCTGTATGGTCCCTCAGAAGCCTGCCGGCATCCCCTGGTGGTCCAGCCCTCTGCAGTGCTGTGGGTGCAGCATGGAAGGGGAAGGAAAGTATGAGCCAGGGACCTGTGCTGGCCAGATGTTCCACGGGGATGGATGGCCAGCTTCCCTGTGGGCTGTGGCAGAGGGCAAGACCTCCCCTGTAGGTGCTTACACTGAGATAGGAAATGGGGAAGAGGATCTTGGAAGAGGGTTTATGTCCATCTGCCTTAGCAGAACCATTCACTTCCCACAGCATCTCCCTTTCTGTGACAGCCTGTGCCAGTGCAACACATCCTTCCAGCCAGAGCCAAGGCCCCAAAGGCTCAGAAGTCAGTGTGGCTGTTACAGAAGGAGTGCCTGCAAGCTATGGGGAGGGCTGTCCCTTTGAAAGGGAATCAATGGACTTTGCCCACAGATTTCTTGGAGTCCATCTGCAGGGATGATGAATACAGGGCTGCTGGCAGTCACTCTCCACCTCCTCAGTCCTGCAGCTGCAGCAGCTCCTCATCCTCCCCTTTATGTCCCTCCCAACCCCATATGTTGCACCCCTGTTGCTTCTCTGGGCTTTGGCAGGATGACCAAGATGTCGCACCCAGATGCCAGCCAGAAGAGGAGGGGCAGGGGCCAAATACACCTGTCAGTTCTCTCCTAACATTGCATTCTTAATGTGCTCATGGAAATTCATTATTCTGCACTCAAGCCTGTGCGAATAAAATCACTCAGGCTTTTTTACACCAGGCTGGTACCTAAAGGTCCATGGGAAGCTGGAGAATGTTGTGGAGGTACTGGGACAAGCATGGTGATGCCACTGCAGCCTAATCAAACACATCTGAGTGCTTTGGCTGGCAAGGGAGGAAAGGAGCCACTGTCAGCCCGAGCCCTGCAGCCGGCAGCATGGCATTGAAGAGGTTGCTGCTGCAGGCACCCGACTGGCTGTGGGGCCTGCCTTGGCTCAAAGGAAATGTGCTTCCTTGCTTCTCATCCTGGATTGGGGCTTCACTCATGTGTAAACATGTGCCGCTCCTTCCTCCTGCAGCACTGCAGTCCCTCTCAATGCTGTGGGACTGAAACTAGCTGGAGTTTGGCATCTGAGGGACCAAGCAGCCTACAGTCAAAATACCACTGCTCCCTAGGGTCAGCTGCTCATGGGGAATTGTCCAGTGGTCACAAATGGAGTAGTTGGAGCTTCTCAGTGGTGGAGGTGAGGGAGGCTGGTCTTGAACCTACTGCCTCTTCCTGTGCCCAGGGTGGCAGAAGGCTGCAGAGCAGCCCCAGGGACTCACAGGGACCTGTTTGTAGAGCAGGAATTGGTACTGGAAACCACAAAGACTCTTGTACCCTTACTCCTGCTTAAGTTGTTGCAATCTACAGGTGCCACCAGAATTTTGGGGGAGGAGGTGTACTCTGTTTCCCATTTGAGCCATGCTTTTAGTTATCCAGGCATGCTGCTGGTTTTGAGCATCTCCATTAGGAAGGCTCCTGTGTCAGTGCTCAGTAGCATGGCTGTGGAGAGCGGTGCTGGGGCTGGGCTGCCATCTATGGGGTGTTATTTCTGTATGGGGAAGGGGGGTGGTTGTACAACAGTCAGTAGATTAAGTTGCAACAGATCATTACAATCAGGAAAAATGTTATTTATTCTGTGTTGGAATTTCATGCAAGACTCTCTGTATTTTCTCAGGTTGCCTTCTTGTTCAAATGTATTCACAAAACTATTCCCGTGTGTGAGCTGGAGCCGCAGCTCTTCTGCAAGCAACTCATTACAATGAAGCACTGCAAAGTGTAATCAGGGCTGGTTAGTTTAGTTTTGACCTCCAGGCTGACCGAAGCAATCTCCTGTCTTTTGCTGCTGGAGCAAGCTGCAAAGTGTTAGGGCTCCTCACCTTCAGCAGGCTTTGATTTTTAGCTCTGAAGTCATCTGCTGGAGATTCATGCCTTTAGAGTGCAGTGGTGGGGCTCCCCACTGTCAGCGCTGGGGAGATTTCTGCCCCAGTGTAGGGATGCCCGATCTGGCTGAACCCACCTGTTCAGAGGTTTGAACTCTGGCAGCACATCGCCCTCAGCCACTGACTGGTTTCTGTTTCAGTGCTGGAGGTGCTGCCTGGCCCTGCCACAGCACGTGAACACTCCCTATGACCAGCCACAGGCAAAACTGGGGGAGCACTTGGCCTCCCTCCAATCACTCAAGGGGATCAGGGCAAGATCCCACCTCTCCTCAGGATGAAGATGGGAGTAGCATCCCTGCTGCAGGCAGAGCAGGAAGGGATTTGTGTACTGTTTGCTCACAGGGACATCCAGGCAGAAGAGCCAGGCTCAGCTAACAGTGTGTTGCTCATGACATGGATGGGCTTGCTAGAGCTGGGGTGGTGTCAGGGACCCAAGCCTTGCTAAGAGTCCCACCACACTCTGCAGAACAGCAAGAACAGCCAACACATTGCCTGGAAACACTCCTTATTCCTCCCCACCACCCCTGGAAGGGGAGATCAAGGGCTCAGCTTCCCCAGGGCTGGATCAAGGAAGTGAAGTTTCCCCCATGTCCTCTGCGTTGCTGTGTCCCCTTGGACTCTGTGGAGTAGGAAGGGGTAGTGGGCAGAGGGAGTTTGAGCTCAGGCAGTGCTGACCCACCACTCTGTAACCCCAGAAGGTTCTTCAACAGGCAGCTCACTGAGAAGCCTAATTTGAGTGTTCAAGGACAAGGTCCAAGAACACCTGGCCATTTTTTCTTAGCCTCATGGACAAGCACAATTCCAGGGACATGTAAACAAGGAGGAGGGAGACAAATGACATTCAGCAGAGTGGGGCACTTCCCCACACCTAACTCCCCATGCTGGGGGTTGAGCAGTGTCACAAAACCCCTTGATAAGAAGCGGAGCACCTACAGAAGGGTCTGGGTGTTAGGGTGACTATGAATGTCTTGAAACCTTTGCTTTCCCACATTCTTCCTAAAATCTTCTTGGATTTCCCAGTCACTTTCCCAGCTGGCTTTGAGAAGGCAGAGCAAAGTGGGGTTGGGCCATGCTAGGGCATCCCAGTGGATCCAGAGGAGGAGATTTATGCTGGAGCTCTGAGAAACCTGCTCCTAAGACCATAGTGGGACTTTTTAGAAAGGGATGTTTCCCACCAGCCAGCACAGGGGTGTTGGGAAGGGGTGTGTGGATGAGATACCAAATGGGCTCTGGAGGTTGGCTCCAGCCAAAGCGTTCTTGTGGCACCATCTGGATGTGGGGCAGATGTCAGGCTGTGCTGAGATGTTCCCGAGGCATTGGGTACATCCTGTCAGAGGTTTGTCCTGGGGTAAGTGGGTCTGCTCAGTAAACACCTCACAGCTTTTCTGATAGACAAGCCCTTGGGTTTCCGGTGTGCACGAGCACAAGGTGAACTTTCAGTGGATATTTTCTGCTACGAACGGTTTTGCAAGTGCGTGCGTGAGTCACTTCACCCGCCCCTGACACCAGAGGAACCGCTCACACGAGTCTAGTCACTCATGAGTGCACGAGCACTCTCAGGACACTGCCATCCTTCCACACTCCTGGATCACCAGTACTGCCATGCCCACTTCAGGGATCCCAGCAGCCAAAGCCAGCCCTCCTTGTGTGGGATGGGAGCAAACAGCACTGGAAATCGAGCTCTCCAAGTCTGCTATTAAGACATAATTCTTAAATCGCTTGTTTGATATCTTTTCTGGTTTATTTGTTTAATAAAAGCACTTAGTTAGCCGGAGACCCAGGCTCCTGGGGCTTTCATTTCTCTGCAGAGAAGATAAGAGGAGCACATTTCCTTATCCAGTGAGTCATTTTTTCTGCTCTTTAATTATGCATTTGTGCGACTATCAAGCATATTCAGCTCTGAGATGCAAACAGTTCAAACTAGTCACCAAGCTTCAACTTTTGCTATTCCAGAGATGATCAACCACAGTTACAAAGAACAGGAGAGGCAAAGATGGGGGAGGCAAAGAGTGGAGTGGCCGATGCCCAGAGCCTGGGCCGTGCTTGTGAGCAGGCACACACGTGAGTGCTGCTGGGATAGTCAGCACTGATTTTCTCCATGAGTAAGTGTTATCATGTGGCCCCGGAGGAGGTGGACAGGCTGGCAAGAGGGCACAGAAGACCTGTAGAGCATGATAAAGAGGGCTGAGAAAATGGGGGGAACAGGGAAAGGTCAATAGCAGCAATGAGGCTGCAACATCCTTTCACATAGCAGGACCTGGGAGCACTTTATTCACAGGAGGACATGACGGCTGCCATTCATGGGCTCCCCACCATGCCTTTGCAGCTTCAAGTTTTCATTCCATGTACTGAAATGAGAGCCAAATGAACTTTATTGTAAACTTCACCCTCCACATCAAAAGCAATGTGTAGGTTACTTGATTTGGGCTTTCCCTGGTGAGCATATTTGGGGGGGTGACAGAGTTAATCTGTAAGCGTGGTACAGCAGATGTTGGGAACCATTTCCCACCCTGCAATTTAAGCCAAGCAGGGAGAGGAAAGGGGAGGAAGAGAGACAGGGTGACTGTCCAACGATGGGAATAGGGGCTGGGGGTCACTGAGAGATGACTGACATGGGGGAAGCACAGTGGGGGCATTTGATGAGGGAGGGCAGGAGGGGAATGATGGAGGATCATATCCCTTCAGGAAAAGGAGACTAGCAGGTGGAAACACCCCAGACCAAGAGAAACAGCAAAGCCTTTGGAGCAGGGAGGTGGTTTTGGGGCAGGTATCCTGACAGAGCAGCACTGGAGGTTTTGTGGGGATCTTCCACCTCCACGCATGGCTCCAACCCCACCAACCCACAAGGCAAGGTGTTTTCTAGGCCCCAGTCCCTACCCTTACACTCCTGCAAGCTGCCTTCTGGGGACAGTTCGGATTCTGGGGGCCTTCTCCTTGCCAGGGCTCTCCACTGTGAAGTTTAGATGTGGACTGGAGCAAGCCTTGGCTTTTCTTTTTCTCCCTGCTGTTGGTTGTGGCACTGCATCACAGGTTTCCATCCCCTGGAGCTGCCCTGGGTCCAGCGCCCTGCTGCTGGACATATGTCCCTCTGACTCCCATGTCTGTACCCTAGCCTTGCTCCTTGCTTGGGATGCACAACAGGCAGAGAGACAGCTGAAGTGGTATATGGAGAGATGTCCTACTATTTGACCCAGTCCCCCTGGCAAGTATGAGCAGGGGTGAGTGCAGCCTGTTCAGGGCTTCAAGCATCAAGGCAGAGGGTGCCAAGCTGACATTCGTGGCTTCAGAACCGGGAGCCATGCTGAGAGAGGAAAGTGCTTGGTGTGTCCCCACTTGCTTGGGGAGTTATATTTTGACTAAGATGGAGCAGAAATAACTGAGCCACAGGCACAAGGATGATGGCTGGGCTCTCACAGCTCCTCTGTGGAGCTCACAGCACCCTAGGCTTGGCAGAGCCATCCCTGCTGGCATGGCACAGGGGTGATGGAGCAAGTCTCTGGGCACACTGGTTGGAAGTGAAATCATGGCAAACAGGGAACTGGCAGGGAGCTACCAGATTTTGGTTGGGACTTTGGCTTGCCTGGAGCCCCGCCATGCTCAGTGAGGAGGGCTGAGACTGTGCTGGGGCCACTTCGGCACTGCTCTGGTGCAAGCCACCCTCTGGGGATGCTGCTGTCAGGGAGGGAGATGTGCTGTGGTGCAGCTCCTGCTGTGCAGGGCATGGGATACTGAAGAACTGCACTTGAGCTGAGATCTACTGTAGGGAGCTGGTGACTGCATCCCATCTGGGGCTTCAGGATGTGGGATGTGGAGGCTGTGGGCTCAGCTTGCCCAGCAGTCACTGGAGAGGGGAAGGCACATCCAGGGACCAAGCTTTCTGGCCTGTCTCAGAGGACCTCAGTTGCCCAGTGAGGACATCTGGTACTCTGTCAGCTTGAGCCAGAGCACCCTTCGGATTTTCTCCTCCTCTTCTCCCAGCCTTGGTCCTGGACAGTGAGTGGCAGAGGCATCACTAGAAAGAACCCAAAGGCTGTAGCTGCTGGAAGAATGTGACTCCAGCAATAAAACTCTATCAGGGATCTCTTGGCTAGGACAGAACACTTCCTTCAGCTGAGACCCAGCCAGCAACTGTAGCTGCCCCCTTTCTTTCCTACAGAGTGAAGAAAAAGAGGATGTGACTTTTGTTTGGTAGCAATGGAGGAGAGCCACCCACAGCACTGAAATCCACAGATCTCAAGCATCGGGGTTTGATGTGTGGGTACTGGCAGCAGGACATTTTCCTTCTTCTGGTTAGAAACACCTAAGACCATTAAGGGTGTTTTTAGTCCCTTCCAATGGTCTGGGGACCAGACTTGTTTGGTGTGACCTGCTTTGCCCATGCCCTGGGCAGTTACTGAGCAGAGCCAGATCTGAGCCCTGGAGAGTGAGACATGGTGCTGAGGAGCCATGGGTCTAGGTCTGTGATGGAGAGAATGGGGAGAGCAAGGTGGTGGAGAGCACAATCATTAGTAGGGGTGGAGAACACATAGCAGTTGGCCTGTCCACACAGCAGTCCCTGACAGGCCATGTCCTGGGGGCAGTGGGAGCTTTTAAAAGGGGAGATGTTAGTGCCCCTGCACTCTTTTCTTCTCTGGTCCTTTTATGCATTTTCCATACAAGCCAGTCTGCGGCCTTGGGATGGGGTCTTGCAAAGATCCAGGCACAGGAAAGCCTCCTGTAGACACTGAAGGAAGCTGAGGGTGCTTTTCACTGACATCAAGGGAGGGTGCAGGCTGGGGATTGTGCCTGGGGGTGACATACAGGTGGGCAGGGGAAGAGTAAGGATCAAGAAGGTCAGGCAGGGGCACCATATCATCAGGTACAAGGTGCTGCGTGGCTGAGGCACATGAGTGGCTGTGAGGATTTCAGAAGCATATTTTGGAGGAGAGGGGTAGTTTGAGGGCACGTTGCACAGGCAGGCAGGGGTAGGGCTTGAGCGCTTGCTCTCCTCCTCCCCGTGAAGATCCGCCCCAGGCCAAGTACAGCGATTGTGAGCCCCAAGGGAGACGACGCATCTTGACAGACTGTATCTCCCTCTGCCACGGGGCCCGGGGCGCTGCGATTTCACACTCGGGCGGCCCTGTCACTGCCGCGCCATTCAGGAGCTGGGCTCTCACTCCCACTCGGCCATGTCCTCATCAGGAAAAGCTGCCATTGCCTCCTCCTGCCTCTCCTTCGAGTGCTTCGACACCCTGACCAAGTCATGCATCAAGTGCTCCGAGTTGTACAAGGACAACACAAGTAAGGGGACAAGGGCAGCTGGGGTTCTATCTTCCCAGGGATGGGCGGTGGTGGGTGAAGGAGGCTGGGGACACCCCAAGGGTGGGCAGATGGAGGGCACCTTCTCCTGAGGATGGCTATGGAGGCGGCAATGGAGGATGGAGCACTGCCTTCACCTGGAGGAGAAGGAGAGAGGAAGAAGGCAACCAGTTCCAGGGAAAGGGACATGGTGAAGGGAGAAGCTAGATGATCCAGCCTGGTGTGGGGGTCACAGCCTTCCTGGTCACAGGCAGGAAGACAGGATGCCCTCATCTTCTACCCTCTAGGAATGGCAGGGTGTGGGATAAGGGTCCTGTCAAGCAGGGACACATTTCGTTGCAGGTGGGTAGCAGTGAAGTGCCACTGTCCTTCCGTGCCACCGCAGCCGCAGGGTTGACCGGCCAGGTGGGAAACACTGCTGCTCTCCTTCCCACCCCCAGCTCTCCCACTCCTGACACTGCTGGCATCTCACCCCACAGCAGAGCCCACCCTGGCACCCACCCTGACCAGCACTTTCCTGATCTTCGGGGTCCCGGTGGCAGTGGTGTTCATCCTGATTCTGGTTGCTCTCTGTGGCTTCCTGGCCTGTAAGGTGGGAAAGTGGAGGAGGAAGAGGAAAGCGGCAGATGAAGAGGCCAAAGGTAGGGGACCTTTTCTTCTCCCTCTCACAGTACCCTAAGGACCCGGGAGCATTTGGGATCACTTGCTGCCAGCTTCCCTGAGGCACATCCCTGTCGAGGCTTGCTCTTCCGCCTCGACATCAGCTTCACAGGCATCCCAGGACGTTTTGGGGCAGCTGAGTCACCACCTGAGGCACGGTGTTCTGTTCCCTGAGAAACTATGCATGTGCCTGACTGCCAGGGCAACACTGCTGAGCCATCCCTCCCTTTGCCAGGTCTCCCTGGTGCCTTTGCTTGCTTAGAGCATCTGCTGGCACCATCTCTTCTCCACAGGGGACATGTACAGAGCACTGGTGAGGAGCTCTGTGAGCTCACTGATGAGAGCCCTCTCCCCCAGTACCCAGAGGGCCATGGATGGAGCAGGGGTTGTGGAGGCAGTGGTGGACATCTGGTGACAGCTCCAGAAGCAGCCTCTCCCTGTGGCACTGCAATGGGTGTCCTGTGTTGACTGCCCAGCTTGTTTTTCCTGCTTGGGATGCCCAGTGTCCTCCAACATGCACCTCAAAGACACTAATGGGGTGTCAGAGCCAGCTCCATTGACAGGACATTGCAGCACTGCACAGGGTCATCCAGTGCATCAAAAATAGGGATGGGGGGCCAGGGATGAGGCTGAGCATTTCCTGGCAGAGGTACTCACAGAATAGTAAATCCACAGTGCCCCACAATGGCCCGTTTTGTTGGGGTGGCTGTTTCCTCCCTTGAGGGTCTCTGCACTGGTGCCAACTCAGCCCTGGGCACTCTTCTCAGAAAGGATCTTTCCTGGCTTCACTCCTCCCCACTCCCGGGCAGGGGGTATGGCTACCTGGGACCCTCATGAAGTATGGCTCCCTGGGACCCCCAATCTCCGGGCTGCCTCTGGGAGATGCTGGCACCCACCACTGCCCCAACATCCGGATTGGTGTCCATGGGGGGACAGCAGGGCCAGGGGCAGCTGGTCCTTGTACCCTGGCTTGCCTGCACACTTCTGGCAGTGCTGGCTGGTGACTCAGACCAGGGGGACATTACCCGGGGCTTTTCTGCCATGCGACAGCCCATGACGCACATGCCTAGGAAAAATACCGAGAACAAAAGAGAAGGGAGAAATCCAATGGCAAGAGAGATCTGGCTATGATGGAGAGTGTTGGAGGCACTGCTTGGATAGTCCCCTGCTGCATGCCCTGGTCCTCGCCCCCTTTGCCCCCCAAGGCTGCACCACAGCAAGCCCACTGCTGCGGCACTGGATGTGTGGAAAGTGTCAGGAGGCTTGGGGCTGGAGGCACACGCCTGCATTCAAAGTGTGTAAACAAGTCTATTTTTAAGCAGGAGGCAGTCAGGGAGGGCGAGCCGCCATGGGCTGGGCTGCTCTGCTGCTGGCAGGGTTTAACGAGAGGGCTTGAAGTGGAAGTGCAAGTTTCTGCCCTTCCCTGTTGTCTTTTGGGGGGAAAAAGCCCATCAGTTGTAAGCAATATCAACCCTGCAGCAGGAGAGGTGGGATGGGGACCTTGCAGGCTCCTCCTGTTCCAGCCCCGTCTTCCCCACAGGGACAGGATCCTCTGCCTGGGACCTGCCTGACCCCGCTTTGTGAGCCCAGTAACCCCCTTTTCTTGTCCCCTCCCAGCAAACATGGACACTGCCAGCCCCCTGCCCAGCAAAGACCCTGCTATGCCAGAGGGAGATGGTGCCCTGGACCCAGAACTATGCTCGCACCTTGATGGGGGCCTGAAGATGCTGGGGCCACCCGAGAAAGCTAGGGCAAAGAGGAGGCCATGCTGCCAGGGCAATGCTGATGGTGACATCATTCTGCTCTCCACTGTGTACCCCCGGCATGAGGAATGCAACCACAGCTTCCCACTACCTGCCACTGAGCTGGGGGCCACAGCCCTGGTCACCACCAAAACCACCCAGAACTGCGCCAGAGAGGAGCGAGTCTGAGAGAGGGGAAATGGGGCTGGAGTGTTCCGGCTTTCCCCGTGGAGACCCACAGCCTGTTCCTGGGACGAGCGAAGCCTTCTGTGGGCATGAGCTCTCTGAGGTCCAGGTTTTGCCCTGAGCAAGATCAGCCTTGTAAGATGACTGTCCTTTTCCACTTTCCCGTTTGTGCTGAGTCCCAAGTTACACCTGTAAGCGCTGGAAGAAGCCAAAATGGACCACACAGAATTGCAGTGAACTACTGACAGCTGCCATGGCTCAACTGTTAGGAGAAGGCAGAGGAGACACAACCAGTGAGGATGGAGCATGGCAGGGACTGCTGTGCCATTTGCAAGGCTGCCACTGTGCCAGGATAGGTCTGCTGTTGGATGGGCAACTTATGAGAACATGGAGCTGGAATAGCAGAAACATCAGGAGAAAAGGAAGATGGAGGCGGAAGCAGGGAGTTACGTTAGGACCAAATGCCACACCACAGTAGCTCCATTTTTGCTGCTGACCTCAATAAAAGTAGACTCGGGGCCATAAGGAGCAAGGCACATCCAGCATCTACTCCATTCACAGTCCTGCCACCCTGTTTTCTGCACTGCGTGATACCCAGGTCTCTTCTCCCTCTGGGCACTCTCACACGGGACAGGCATCTACTGGCACTCCTAGGAACCCCCCCAACAGCTGGGTACCCCAGAGATGGGAAAAAAGTCCGTCTTCCCAAGCAGTGAAGAGGGGAAAAACATTCTGTCCTTGCTCTGACCTACAATCCCTGAAGTTAGGGAGGACCAGGGGCAGGCAACAGAGACAGCTAGTCTAGAGGAGCTCCATGAACTTGTCATTACAGCTCCAGACAACCGTCACTTCAGCTCACTGTTGCTGTAGAAATACTGTGTGTCACTTGGGATGGATGTTTCTGCGCTGCAGAAAACCAGTCAGGGTGTGATGTGAGCGTAGGCAGGATGAATTAATTTATGCGAGTGTCCTCAAGGCTTTGCCTGTGTGCCAGATCTGGCCAGTGTTGCTGGTCCCAGGCATTTCTCTGTAAATGGTTTTCTTCACCCGCCTGCAAGTGGCTTTACTGCGCAGGAAGGGCTCTGTTTCAGGAACGAAACAGTGTGGGGTTGCTGTTTCTGAGTAATTACAACAGCTGATCCCCTTGGCTGAACAGAGACAGGCCAATGGGTTGGGTGAGAAGTGCTGATGACCCTGGAGGAGGTGATTAGGCAATTAAAAGTGCCTTGGCAGTGTTACTTGCATGAAGTGCCATCTCAGCGACAGCTTGGGCCTGCTGTTCCTAAGGTGAGGGGGCTTCCTCGTCCAGGAGTTTTGGACACTGAGGCAGAGGCAGCCAAGCAAGGTGTGAGGGCACTGCCACCAAGCACCAATGGGCCACCGAGTGCCATAGTTCCCAGTAGGGTCACCTGGTGGCACTGTGTAGAGGAGGTGTCCCTCTGATGATGGGAAGGTGACTCCCTGCCCACGCCTGAGTTCTATTCTGGGGTTGCAGGACAGATGGTGCTGTTGACGGGTGACCCTCCCTCTTTTCCCCTGTCCATGGCACCAGAACCAGACTTGTGGCACCAGTCACATAATAGGTGCCACAAGCACAGCCATAAGTGCCAAGGCCGAAATTCCTCCCCACAACTCCTCTCCCAGAGCTAAACATACTAGCAGAGATGAGCCTTCATCCGGCTGAGGCTCCACATGACCCAGGATTAGATGGGTCCTGTCTCGGTCTTGGGGCTGAGAATGGTGGAGGAGGTATTCCATGTGCCCAGTGGCTGTCTCCTGGGGCTCCAGGCATCTGTGGCTCACTAACAGGAGCTGTGGAGACCCCAGGTCTGGGCTCCTGGTTATCTACAATAGCCATGCTGCCCATTGCAGAAGAGGCATGAGTCAGACATCTCCTCATCTTCAGGCTCTGCACCCAACCCTGTGAAGTAAATTCAAGCAACCTTTGTGCATCTGGAGTGGGGAAATGAGCCCAAGACAGGTTGGAGGATGTTTTGGCACTGGAATAAGGACTACTCGTGGGAGGCAGAGCAACCTGTTTCATGGGAGATGGGGGTGAGAGGGAAATGGAGCAGAACTATCAGGACCACCCTCCACTTTCCACCCAGTGACAGCTGCAGCCCAGCCCTGCGGATATGCTGCCCACCCCAGAAAATGCAGTGATTTGAAAAAGAAACACCCATACAAATCCTATTGAAAAAGCCCCTCTTTTTATTCAGGTAAGGACTTCTGCTCTCATTTCTGCTGGAACTTATGCCAGGCATCTCCCCGTATAGGAAGTCACTGGCATTTGCAGTTTGCAGAGTAGCAATTTAATCCACATTGGATTTCTCAGCCAGTGAGTGCCCCTTGGCATGTGCAGTGTCTTTCCCACAGCCTGCCTGCCCAAATACCAGCTGTGGTGATCTGGTAGTGGTGGTGTGGCTCCCTTCCTACACAGTCTGACCGGGCCAGACTTGCAACCTTCTCTGTGCACCTCTCTATCCTTATGTATAGGGCAAGGGTCTGTTTGCCTTGGCTGCATAGAGAGCTGAGGGAATAGAGATGAAAAATATGGTTGTAAAAATTAAAGAATAAAGTGAACCCATTGTCAATGCATAATCAGAAGTCTGTATGAGGTCCCCATTCCCCTGGCTTTAGGGGTCTCTGACATGGTGGTCCTTGGGGTACAACAGGGCTTTGAGTTGGAGAGGCTCCCCCCTGCACTGGCATCACCAGCTTGTTCCCTGTGCACAGCCATCTGCATGGCCAGGAACCAGACAAGCCTGGCCACCTGCATCTTCCCATGGCCACGCCAGGAGCTGACTGATAGAACAAGGAGTGGGGAAAGTCTTTTTTTTTTTTTTTGGAGAGGGGAGGTGTTACCTTTCTTTCTTTGACTTTCCACAGCAGTTTCTCACTTCCCCCTGTGAGGCAGGAACTGTGCTTCCTCCCCAGCCCGGCACCCGCTCCACTGCCTGCACAACTGCCTAGAAAGGCTGGTGAAGCCAGGCTTTACCTGGCCACAGGGGCATGGGGTTTCACAGAGAGACAGGGGAAAGTCTGAAGAAATCCCTGGGCAGGAGGAAGGAGTCGAGGCTAAAACCCTCCTCACTGCAAAATCAACTGAGCTATCTCCCTAGACATTTCAACTCCACTAACCGCACTATGGCAGAGGTCACAAGCATATTTGAGTTCCTGCAGGTCCCAACAATGATGCTGGTGGTAAAGGAAAGAAGCCTTGGTGTCCCTAGGGATGGGGGTTTGTTTTCATCCCTGGTCCTAGGGGCAGGATCCAGCTGACCAACAGTGCATGGTGGCATGGAGAGGGGAGGCATTTGGCTAAGGGTCTTCTTCTGCAGCCACCAGTCCTGTCTGCCAAACCCTCCTCAAGCCTACAGGCTCCCCAGTCTCCAAAGTGCTCATCTTTTCTCCACCAGCCTCATCACCTGGTCCTTCTTCCCTCACTTTCTCCTCTCCACTCCCATTACTGTTTCACCAACAAGTTTAGCCTCCCGATTGTAGGCCCAGCTACTCCAGCTTAAAGCACCCCACACAGAGCTCCACAGACCCAACTTGCCCCTCCATGGGGTTTCTGTGGGTGGTAGACCTTGACAGCAGGCAGGGCAGGCAGGATAAGGTGGTCACCATTTCATCCCATGCACGAAGTAATATACCCTGATGACCAATGTCCAACAGGGACCATCTGTCTCTGGCTGCAGCCTCCGATCCCCCAGCTTGCTGCGAGAAGACTGGGGCTATGTGGCCACCCCATCACCTGCTTGAAGGACATCCTATCCCACAGGAACCTTTCCCATCGCTCACTTCCAAGTGCCAGTCATGGCATAGGGACATATGGGTGCCCCTGCAATCCTCGGGGGACACCTGTGGGAGGCTGTGGGTGAAGAAGAGAGGTCAGCAGGCCCAGGCCGCCTGCCACGAGGTGGCACTGACACCACACACCGGCCTGCACGGCTGCAGTGCCACAGGGGATCTGCGTGGGAGGGCGAACGCCCAAATGCAGCAAGGGGAAGCGGGGAGAGCCAAGCAGGCTAGTGACCAGCCCCACATTGGCCAGAAAGAAGGGTGACAGCTGGGTCTGACTATCCAACCACGCAGCTGGTCACCATGGCCTCTGGGCTGCCCAGGAGAAATGGTCAATGGTGACTGGACACCTGTGGGCAGAGCAGGCATGGAGTGATGGAGCAACCAGAGGCACAGAGAGCTGCTGCTCCTTTCCCAAACAGCACTGAGCACCTTTACCATTGCCCTGCTCCCTCGAGCAGCCCATTCCCAGGGTGTCAGGCCTCCCTGGGCATTCTATGGGACATGAACCTGCCAGCCAGCATCCCATTTCCCCATGCCCTCCCTGTCAGTCTGTACCAGAAAAGAAACTACTGTGCCACCCAGCAAGCTCCCCAGCTGGAAATAGCCCAGGGCTGGGGAAAAGGGGACGTCCAGCTCCCTGCATGATGCTGTCGGGGGACCACAGCCTTCCTGATGCTGCTCATCAGCATCCCTCCCTAATTGCTACCCACTGCCTAATGACAGTAATTAAGAAGACCGAAGCTGCCTGGGGACTGGAAGAGCTGACGGAGTTGGGGGAGACAGATGGTGTTCGCACTTAAGAAAAGATTAAAACAAAAAAAAAGAGAAAAAAATATCCCTCAGCTTCTATCAGCCTCTCTTTCCTTTGCTTAATGTCGGGATCGCTTTGGTCCACAGGCATGCCAGGGAGATGCTGAAATGTGGCATTGGTCACTTTCAAACACAACATCTGCTCCCCCCCATGTCCTGTATTTTAGGGTGTCAAGGGAGCTGTGGGAAGGGGCACAGTGCCTGCCTGGGTGCCTGTCACAGAGGGGGTTTCCTCACTGCCTTTGTGGGCTGATGCTCTCCCCTGGGGCCTCCCCCGCTGCTCCCCGCTTTGCTGGCCGTGCTCAGCGAGAAGTTTCCCAGGGGTGTAAGGAGAGGGGACAGCCCAAAACCACCTGAAGGGCTGTGGTGAGCAGGCAGCAGCTCTCCTGGCAGAAAGGGCTGGCCTAGGGACAGCCCCACACTCTCCCCGTCACTGTGGAGCAAAGCCACTACACTGACTGTTCCAGGGAGTACCCAAAACTGGACCTTGGGGACTAAAGTGGTTGGACAGGGACTGCAATGTGCTCAGCTTCACTTTGTTGGAGAAACCCCACCTGCAGAAAAAACCCTCCAAACCCTTTTCCAAAGCCCCTTCCCCATACCCTGGGGTGATGCCACTTGCCTCCAGAGCTACCTGCTAGGCTGCGAGTGCACCCTGGGCTTGGGGAGGACATGGGGGGGTGAGGGAAGCCCCTTTCCTGCCCCAGCAGCTGCCCCAAATGCTCTCAGGGTGCCCAGACCATTGTCACCCATCGCACTGTGGGGAAGCAGGGACGTGCTGGGTGAGGAGGATGCTCAGCCTTATGTAGGAGGATGCTCAGCCCTGTGCTATGGCATCAGCCTGGCCCTGCTCAGGGGATGCTCCAAGAAAAGGCCCCAAGGCAGGCATAGAGTAAACCTGCATGTCCCCTAGACTTTGGGGAATAATTTCCCCCTCTCCCACAACATGTTGGGTCATTTTAAGCCCACTCTTCTTCCTGGTTACAGGAGGCAAGGCGAGTAGAGCCTTGCCAAGTGACACAAACCTCATCTGACACCTGAAATGATCAGTGGCGACAGGCAGATTGTGCAGGGAGAGCCTCTGCGCTCCTTTTGAAGCTCCACAGTGACAGGGACTGACCCCCCACTACTCCTGGGGACACCTCCAAGAGATGCAGGGCTCTCCTCCTCTGGAAAGTTGGCATTCCCAAAGGGCTGTGGAAGTGGACACGGGATGTGGAAGACCCTGAAAGTAAGAGTACACTTTTGGACCCCCCCAAAAGGGATCAGCGAGGTGGGTGGTACCAAAGCTAGAGCACATGGCACAGCCCCCCCTGCTCCAAGCCCGCATTGTGTCCTCCCCTCTCTTTTCTCTCCTGCTTTATATTATTTCCTCTATTCTCTCCCTTTTTCTGAGCATGGGGCTGTGCTGAGAGCCCAGGGTGCAGCCAGAGGGGTGCAGAGGGAGGGGGTCACCAGCAGTGGGGTGTTATCAGGATGAAATCCCACCTCCTTCATCTACTGTCTCCAGTGTCGGCTGGCCACAGTGCACTGGTGCTGCCAGGAGCTATTCTGAGCCTGGACAAACGGGCAAGCGTGGGGGTTTGGGTGACAGCCACAGGAGGCATGTTGGGAGGAGGGCTGCAGGCAGGGGACAGCAGGTGGGATTTTTCAGGAGATTCCCCCATCTCCCCCCCACACTCTGCTGTCCTGTAAGGTTTCAGTGATGCAGATGTCTTTCTCATTTCCTTCCCTATGGGGGTTGCAGTCTGACTGGGTCCCGCTACTCAGATGTTGCTTCCTGATTTGAGAAGTGCCGGCATTTTGTGGAGTGGCAAAACTCCAGAATGAAGGCACCTGCAGCCAAAAAACTGTGGCCAAGACTGAGCTCAGGATGTCAGTTTAAATAGAGGGTTATGGTGGGGATGACACACAGAAGATCATCTTCCTCCTCTGCCAAAAGTAATTGCCATCCTTAGTCTGTGGCAATAATAATATTTTTGGTAAGGCTGTTAATTCTTTGTGAAGTTAGGATAATTTTAAAGATAGTGCTTTAAATGCAGCACTGTCCTTCCCTGAAGGAGATCAGGGGTAAAGGATGGACGCAAGAGGGATGGCTGCAGCTAGTCATCCTTGTTGGCCCCTTGTGGCCACCATCGCCCTCCCTTGACAGCTATCCTGGCTTATTTGCAGCGGTGAGACGATAAAAGCACTTCCTGCTCCAAATAAGAGAGACCATCATTTTGACACTGGACAATCGCATTGTGGAGGGTCAGAAAGGGCTGGAGCAGTGGGTTGGGATGAGGGGGAAGGAGAGACTCATTAATCCCCTCCCAAGCATCCCTCAGAGCCACAACCCCAGCCCGCTGCTTCCCCAGGCCTACCCTTCTTAATACCCTCCTGAAAAATTCCCTCTTGTCTCTGTTCTGCCCCCTCCACCACTAATATTAAAATTAAATCTATAAATGCTGCTGGGGTGACACATTTCTCAGTGTATTCCCAGTTGTGGTCTCTCTGGGTTTCTGGTTTGCTATTCAGCTCCTCAATTATTTATCCCTGCAAGGGAACAGGCGAACAAACTCAGCGAAGCAAACTTCATGCCCTGTAGTGACACCGTGAGTTATTAAAAAATATAATAAAAATTCCCCAGTGAGTCATTTAAGATGCATTTAAGCATCTCTAACCACAGAGACAATAGTCATGACTAACTGCTTACAGCCAGCATTGGCCAGGGAGGACCAGTGGCAGGAAAGAATCCGGATCCCCTCACAGCATTTCCCAACGGGGGTGTTTGAGGGGAATCGTGCCGGTGGACGGTTAACTCTAAATGTCCTCATTAACAGTTTAGGGTGGCTGGGGGGTAATTGTAAGCTCACTGTAAGCTGCATATGTTCTGGGGTGGCGGAATGAGGTGATGCAGGGGATGTGGGAGTTATAAAAACTGTGGTGGGATGCACGGGATAAAAGGATGCAGGAGGATTTGGGGGATGCATAGGGATGCAGAGGCATGTGGGGGATATAGTAGGAAGTGCAGGATATAGTAGGAGGTGTGGGATGCAGAGCATGCAGGGGAATGCAGTAGATGCAGGGATGAAGGAGATGGAGGGGACTGGGAGGATGCAGGGGGTGTAGAGGGATGTCCATGTGCATGGGCGCATTGTGCCAGAGGGCTGCTGAGAGCCCTTCACAGGGATTTGGAGGGTAGCAGGGTGTGTGCCAGGCCAGTTCCTCAGGAGCCCTGCTGAACCATCCCCAGCCCACCTGAGCCCCATTCCAACTCTGATGTCAAATGGCCATGGGAGCAGCACTGAAAGGGCCCCCTAAACACCACCTGCTTGTGATACTGCAACCAACTGAGCACTGACCCATGCTCAGAAGAGACCCCCTTGGCCCCAGGGGTCATTTCAGGTGGGAAACCCCCTCCACCTGCTGCCTCTCACATCATGGCCAGTCCCCTCTGCTCCTTCAGCCACAGGGACCTCATGGGGCATGTCTAGTTTTCCTGCCACTCTCCTGGCCCAGAGTGGCAGTGGCAATTCAGGAGATGGTTAAAGGCTGTGCAGGGAGTGTGCACAGCCCAGCGTGGATGGGCTTCAGTAGAGAGAAACCGTCGGGGGGGGGGGGGGGGAACTGCTGGCCTGGGAGGTGTTAAGAAGAGCTTCTCTTTAGCTCATCCCTTGCTTTCAGCCCAAACCCAGAGCCATCCGCAGCTAAAATGCTTGTGCCCAAATTGTGACGTACTTTGAACTCAGGTTTATGCACACTGTCATAGGGGAAGTGTTGAAGCCTATCTTGCTTGAAGGAATCCTCTGATCCATCCTCCTCTCCCCACTGAGGGCACCTACCAAGCCCAAGCAACAGGAGGGGTCCACGAGGACCCCTGCTGTCCCCCCTCTGCCCTGGAGCCGCCATCCAGCAAATGCTCACTTGGGCAGCGCTTAACCCCTCGCTCCCCTGCCCCCGAAGACAGGCACAGCCGACAAGCTGCTCTCCTTGCATGCCGCTGGCACACCAGGCTCTGCTTCAGCTTGAACGCCGGGAAAAGCAAAGGGCATAATTTTAGGAGAAGCGTGTGAAATGTGTTCTGGCAGATCAGCCGAAGAGCTCTCCAGCGCAAGGAAAGCATTAACATTTGCAAAAGGTCCTTGCAACAAAGCAAAAAATTCCCAGCAGGCAAATCCAGATGTGGGGATGTACAAGCCCTGGGATGCACACAGGAATGAGACAGGCCCACTAGTTTGGGAATGGTTCAGGAGTGTCCTGGGAAAGAAACATCCTGGGCAGGAGTGTTACATTGCTGGGATGAAACGGTGAAGGCAATCAGAGTGGAACGGACTGCTTGCTCCTGGCTGGGATTGATAGCATGCAGAGGTGCAGGGGGATGGGTTTAGACTTGGTTGGGACAGGATCTCCCCTGGGTCTGAGCTCCTTTTCTCCATATGCCCCTCTCCCCCACATGATGGATTTGCAGAGAAAGGAGGGAAAAAAACCCTGAAGCCTTGCAGCCTGTGATTCATCCTTACTATATTTGCACATATTATTAGAAAGATGAAAATATAGCCAGAGCTGGAATTACAGATTTAGTAAGCAGGACTGCCTATTTCAGCATATACTGCTTCTTCCAATAACTCTAAGTCTCCAGGAGACCAATTTACACTCTCACTAGCACTAAGGCATTGCCCTGCACAATCTACTTATATATCTGGGTGGATATATCAAGGAAGCAAGTCCTTCAGGGACAGTAATGTTTGGGTTCTTGGTGCTGCCCACTCAGCATGCTGTGCAACCAGATGGTGCCTGTAAACCTCTGCCTGAGTCTCCTGCTAATGCTCACCCAGATTTTAGAGATACATCATGAAAGCCATAGGCAAGAGAGTCTTGCTTGCCCTCTGCTTTGTAAGCCTTCTCCATTCCTGGCAGGGAGCTTGGGATGATGGAAGAGGGGGAGACCTGGAGCTTGCCAGATCCTTGCTTTAACTCACCCCAAGGCCCAGGCTTTTTATGGACAAATTATTAACAAACTCCACAAGGTCTGAGTGCCTTCTCCTTGAACCCACAGGTCTCGGTAACCATGCCTGGCCTCGCACCAGCCCTTTCCCCATGCCCAGTCAGCAGGCTTTGCACCCACCAGGGAGGGAAAGTGGCTGATGTCTCCCCATGACACCTCTCTGTGCTACCCTCTGTGAGGAGAACAGCTGCCCTCAGTGAGCCTGGGAACAGCACCCTCCTGCACAGGTTCTTCTTCCCTCCTGAACTGCTAGATGCAGTCAAGCAGATGGGGTATCTGCTGCAGCCTGGTTGCTTGGTTTAAGACCTTTTGGTTCATTCAATATTTTTCTGCCTGCAAAAGATGTTTTCCAAGGTTTAATAAAGCAGCACCCAGCTGCGTGATCTGAAGAAGAGCAAATAAACTGCCAGGTACCAGGTGTGGTTGCTGGTCTCTAGTATCTTGCTTGCAAAGCAACAATGTGCTGAGCCTACTCCAAGTGCAAAAGCTCTCAGGTATGCCAATGTGGAGGGGCCAGGAAGACAGAACCAGACTCGTGCTACCAACTCAGAAAATCCTGTGTGTTTTCCCATGAGATAGCAATGTGGTGCCTGGAGCAGCTCAGGCCAGGGAAGTGAGGAGAACCCCAGGATCTGTCCTCTCCAGCAGTAGT
The DNA here is from genome assembly GCF_001604755.1 of Lepidothrix coronata. Classification (NCBI taxonomy): domain Eukaryota; kingdom Metazoa; phylum Chordata; class Aves; order Passeriformes; family Pipridae; genus Lepidothrix; species Lepidothrix coronata. The sequence goes on from NW_016690321.1 coordinate 1,380,898, forward strand.
GGGACATATCCCCACAAGGATTGACCCCAAGGGGGTGAGCAGTGCAGAGACACAGACATTTCAGCAGCAGTGTGGTGACGTGTGTGGCTGAGGTCTGCAGGGAAAACATCCTTGTGTGATGGTTTCCTCCTTTTGCTGGAAGTAAGGGAGAACCACTGCTTTGCGGGTTTTTTTCTGATTGCTCTGGCCCCAAGGAAGGAAAGGGAGGTTACAAGGGAGCTGACTTTTGGGAGGGTGCATGACAGGAGGCTCTTAGCAGAGGAGACCCCGTTGTAATTGTGTTTGCTGTGAGAGACACTGGGGGACTCCACTTTTAGAATTGCAAAATACTGAGTGACCCCAACCACTCACCAGAGAGGTGATGGCACCCCTATTTCTGTCCTTGGCTTCATAGTGAACATGTGGAAGGTATTTTTATCCTCCTGACAGCTCCCTTAGTCACCGGTGCTTGCTTTAAATGGGTCAAGAGGGAATAAAGATGCAGCAGCCCTTGCTCCCTCACTGCCTGTCTTGGAGCACACGTACCAGCAGCACTGACTCTCTCTCCTCTTGCACTCCATCCTGGACAAATACTGTTGGAGACCCAGGAGGGAACTTCCTGGCTCAGGCAGTGTCGTCTGCAATTAATTCCTCATTAAAGCCTGGTGGGGAGGCAGCCCCACTGCAGAGTTGCTGCATGTCAGGACCACAAGGGCTCTCTCCTGGGACAGTGGGGAGGAAGGTGACTTCCCTGATGGTGGCAGAGGCAGTGTGTTGTAGTGGATGGATGCTCAGCGGAAAGAGCCAGAAGGAAAACTGCATTCATCTCACATGCCCTGGACACATGGGTACAGGGTGGCAGGGTTGGCTCTGGGACATTGGGGGTCCCTTTGAGCCACTTTGGAAACGAGATGAGATACACTAGGAGAGCCCATGAGATTTGCATCTGCTGCCAGCGAGGTCATGCAGCAGATGTAATACACTACATCATTTGACATCAGTGACCCCAAAATGGCAGTGATTTTCCTGGGACACGGTGCCACTCACTGCTGTTACTCCCACTGTCAGTGCCACACACACCTGTGCACCTTGTGATCATGGTGCCAGCACCATGTTTCATAGTCTCACATTTGGTAACCACCCTGAGAACTGCAGGAAACCTTGGAGGGTTTGGAGACAGGGCTCTGCCTGAGCATCTCCCCCTGCCCTGGCTCCAGCCCCACTGCCCTGGTGCAGCCTGGCTGACTCTGTGAGCAGCAATCCTTCTTCCAGCAGCAATGCTAGCTGGTCACCAGGCCAGGACATTTTACAGGGTTTGTTTATGAAGGGTGACAACACAGCTCCGCATCTGCTTGTGCCTAGCATTTCAAGGGTGCGATTTCCACTGCGGGCGCCTTTGTGGCCGACACCCAGTTTGGAGGGGACAACACTCGCCTCCAAGGTGACCTCAAGAGACAAGCAGGGGGTGAGCGCAGCACCCAGGGGAGATTTGGGCTTAATCCTTGTGACATCTTATACCCAGAGAGAGAGAAAAACAGCAGGAGACAAGTTGGGTGTGGGGGGAGGGGGCAGAGGGGGCAATGGCTGACAGAACCAGGCAGTTGCCTCTATCACATTTAAGGGAGTTCGTTTGCCTCCTGTCTCCTCAGATCTGTCCTCCTGCTGCTCTTGCACGGAGCCACGCGGCTTGGCTGCCCTGGGGAAGAGGCGAAGGGAGGGGGACCAGCTCATCGGGAGATGTCCCAGAGAGGACCTGCGGCTTCAGGCACACTGTGCAGATGGGAATGCACATGCTGGTGTGAACCAGATGGAGAGTGGGGGGCTGGAAGCCTGGCCAGGACCCCCACCATATGCAGGGGGAGAGGGATGGGTGTCACAGCCCAGCTCTTCCACTCCTGTGGGAAAGCATCTTTGCTGCAGGAGGAGACTGCAAGTCCTCTTAGGACACCAGCAGCTCTCCCAGGGGGTCGTGGCACAGTGCTACCCTCAGCACCTCGGGGCAGGATCCAGGCTGTGGAAAGCCAAAAACTGGCACAAAGATGGTGAGAGTAAAACAAAAAGAAGGAAAAAGTAAAGTTTTGGGACTTTTCTTATTTCATCTCCAGCTCCTGAGCCTCCAGGCTACACCCGTTTTACCTTTTCAAGTATTTTCTCTGTGAGCAGGATGATTAGAAATCCATGTCTTGCTGATGAAGGCAGAGCCCCATGGGCACTTGTGTGGCTGGGGAACCAGCCAGGGCTTTCAGAGTTCCAGCCCCTTCGATTTCTAAAGCTACCAAGCCCGCCTTGCACAGTCAGAGGGGGAAGTGGCATGAGAGTGGCGGTGAGGGCAGCATGGCTTACCATCCCCTGAGGTAAAGCTGGTGCAACAGGGAAATGTCTCTGGCGATGATGTGGAAGACAGCAGAAGGGCCACTCAGGTGTTGCTAATTTTTAAGACCGAGCTTTTTTGTCTTTGCAATTCAACTGCTCAGCAAGGCATGACATTTCCCTGCCGCCGCTGTCCCAGCCACCCCTTCGCCCGCTGCTCCTGCTGCCTGATGAGGGCAGGCTGGTGGTGGCCACTGTCATCATGCAGCCAGCAAGCTCCTGTTCAGTGCTGAAGGACAATCTGGAAATGCGACCTAAACATCTAAATGTGAGATCAATACTAAAACATCCCATGCCCCTTCAAAGAGCCCTTTGGTATCTTTGATGCAGCTACCACCTTCCTGCTGCACAGTGGTGCAAGTGTCTGGGCGTCTCTCCTTCTTTCCTTTAGCTAGAGCAGCCTTGAGTTGTCAGCCATCCCCATGATATAGGGACTCCAGCCTTCACTCAAGAGGGGCAAACCAGTGCAAAAGAGCTCCTACATTTGCAAACCTTTAGCAGTCTGTATCCTGCACACCTCCCAGAATCAGAGGCCCAAGGTCTGGTGTCAGTCTCCTAAATGCCAAGGGAGCAGAAATGAGGAGATGCTTCTGGCTTTACTGATGATCTGGATGAGGAGACTGAGTGTACCATTAGCAAATTTGCAGATGAAACCAAGCTGGGAGGGGAGTGTTGATCTGCCGGAAGGCAGGAGGGCTCTTTGGAGGGACTCGGACAAGCTGGAGAGATGGTCTGATTCCGGCAGGATGAGGTTCAACGAGGCCAAGAGCTGGGTCCTGCAGTTTGGCCACAACAACCCCCTGCAGCGCTACAGGCTGGGGACAGAGTGGCTGGAGAGCAGCCAGGCAGAAAGGGACCTGGGAGTTTGGATCGATAGGAAGCTGAACACGAGCCATCAGTGTGCCCAGGTGGCCAAGAAGGCCAGTGGCATCCTGGCCTGTATCAGGAACAGTGTGGCCAACAGGACCAGGGAAGTGATTCTTCCCCTGTACTCAGCGCTGGTGAGGCCACACCTGGATTACTGTGTGCAGTTCTGGGCCCCTCAGTTCGGGAAGAACATTGAGGTCCTGGAGCAGGTCCAGAGAAAAGCAACAAGGTTGGTGAAGAGACTCAAGCACAAGTCCTATGAGGAGAGGCTGAGGGAGCTGGGGTTGTTTAGTCTGGAGAAGAGGAGGCTCAGGGGAGACCTCATCACTCTCTACAACTCCCTGAAAGGAGGTTGTAGCCAGGTGGGTGTCGATCTCTTCTTCCAGGTAACCAGCAGTAGGACAAGAGGGTCTGGTCTTAAGCTCTGCTAGGGGAGGTTTAGGTTAGATATTTAGGTTAGATATTAGGAAGAAATTCTTTACAGAGAGGGTAATCAGACATTGGAATGGGCTGCCCAGTGAGGTGGTGGATTCGCCGTCCCTGGAGGATTTTAAGATGAGACTGGATGTGGCACTTAGCGCCATGGTCTAGTAACCACAGTGATGTTGGATCAAGGGTTGGACTTGATGATCTTGGAGGTCTTTTCCAACCCAGTTGATTCTATGATTCTATGCTGTGCTCAGTGACACATCTGTGATAACGTGGCAGCTCTGGGGCAGGTTGAGAAGCAGCTTCCTGAGCCAGCTTGGTTCTGCCCAGGGTGTGGTTCCCTCTTTCCAAGTCCCAGACAGGACTGTGGTGAAAGGACCCTCTGACAAGCTCTTCTCAGCATCCAGCTCAGTGTGCAGCTTCCCCTTCTCCAGCGCCGCCCCAGGGCCAGCTGCCCCATCCCTGCCAGTTGCTCCATCCTTAAAAAGGATGGCAGCTGGGAGTTTTTACACCTAATTCGGACCTGGCCCAAGCCTGCTGGGCATTCCATGCTGCTGTTGGTGGAGGGAAAACCCGTTGCTGGGGGATGACAAGAGTTTATTTTTCTCCTCATATTTGCAACTACCTCCATTGGCTGTGACAAATATTGGCAAGCTTTAAAAACTAGTAGGGCAGCCACATCCCTGCTACACCCCTTTCTCCAGCCCATTGCCAGTCAGGGCATGGCCATCATCATTCTCTGCCTGCAAAAGGCTGATGGTGCATCCTGAAACAGAGCATGAGGGGCAGAAAGCAAAGGACGAGACCAAGGGCAGCACCAGAGGGCAACCACACAGTGTGTCCAGGGGCTTTTGTGACAAGATGAATGTCCAGCAGTGAGAGCCCCATTTGGGGAACATCAGGGACATCTCTCTCTGCAACAACCATAAGACTGTGAACTAGCCCTCCAAGAGGAGTGATGAGTGAGGATTAATACCCGGGACGCCCGAACACAGCTCTCCTCGCTGGGTCACACACCTTCCCTGCCCATGGTATCAGCCAACACACAGGAGTTTTCACAGTCCCTTCCACCTGCACGCTGCTGCCATGATCAGGGAGTTGCAGAAGTCAGAGCAGATCTGTAGATCTGTCACATCCCACACTCTGATCCCACTCTGCTGGTTTTGGTACTTTTTAGTGATGCTTCTTTTGCTCCAGCCTGAGACGTTTCTATAGCCACATACATCTCACTGTCTGGATTTTCAGGTTTTCTCCTGTTCTTCCTTATTTAGTCCTATTCCCCCCATTGCATATCAACCCTCTTACCCTGTCCTTCGTGGGTCTGCAGGTAGTTACTGAACCCCTCGTCTGGCTTGGGCACTCTGTGAACTTCACATAGATCTTCAGAAATTATTTGCTGGGAGTCAGTATCTCTCCTTTTTTCTTTTCCCTTCTTTCCCCCAACATTTTCCACTCTTCTTCCTACATCTTTGGTCACAGGAATTTTCACTGTCCCCTGGTCCCTTGTTTCCTTGGGGTGGGTGCACCCACCAGATGTCGTTCTGCTAGTCTCAAAGCTGCTCACTAATTTGCTTTTCCTAGGTGACAAACACAGGACATGTTTCACCTAAAGCTCTGCTGCTGGTGGCATCTGTCCTGTCCTTGGGTTGGGATTTGGGAGGCAGAAGGAAAATGACCTATCTGGTAGGAGCACCAAGGTGACTCCTGGTTGCCACAGCGAGGCTGCTGCTTGCATGGCACAGGGACAATTCCTACAGGGGAAAGCAGTGTGCTGGATTTTTAGTCTCCCAAAAGACAGAGGCTTATTGCAGAGTGAAATATCATCAGGGTAATGGTAGGAGACCTGAAGCAAATCCCTGCCATTAATAGGATTGGGCCATCTTCAGCAGGTCTCACTTGCAAAGGCGGATCGTGCCAAAACGAAGCTGGCTCGAGAGCTCACAGGCTCCCAGCGGGCAAGCCCACAGTCAGCCCTCTGATAGCAAAGCCCTCTCCTTCCTCTGTAATCCAAGGAAAAGAGACATCAAAGGGAAAGCACATACATCCTGGGACCACTCGGGAAGCCAAGGGCAAACAGAGCCTGCAGTCCACTGCTAGAAAGGGGAAGAGGCAGCCTGGCATGTACTAGTGCCTGTGGAAGGGCACCTGGAGGAAAGTGATGGTCCCAAAGGCAACACACTGCTCTTTGCTGAGGTGATGCATGGAGATTGCATAGCCATACCTCTGTGTTCTCTTTACCTTCTTGTTCACTCTTGTTCTCTGCTATGTGAAAAGCAAGCCTCATACTCTGGGCCTCCCCTCCCTTTCCCTGGTTTTAATTAAGGACCTTTCCTGCCCCGTTCTGGTCACAAGCTTTCTCTGATGTCTGCCCAAAGGCCCTCCTTCTCAGGACACTTCCCTGATGGCTTTTTCACCCCTTTGCATCTGGAGTCAGCCTGTGCTGGAAAAGGGGTTATCGTGAGAGGAGGAGGATGCTGAGCCCCTCCACATCCCTGATGGAGTAGCCTGTCTCCCAGCACAGGGCAGAGCAGGCAGAAGAGGAGGTGGATATGCTCCTGCTGCCAATGTCCCACTAGAAACATCCTGTTTCCATGTTGAAATGTCCTTGTAGAAGAAAAGATTTCATCAACACACCCTGCTACAACCACACACAGAGTTACATCCACCTGGCCCAGACCTGTGCTGGGTAGGGGTCACAAACCCCTACACGTCTCCTGGTTCCAGGGGATGAGGAGGGACAGCTGGTTTGCACGGAAGCATCCCGCCATGCCATGCCGCCCTGCAGGCTCCAAGCCACCCGCAGCACCTGAGTGTACCTGGCAGCCAGCCGGCACCTGTGCCAGAGCCTGTGCTTGGCACGGCTGCCCTTCCCTAGAAAAGGCTCTGCCCGCTGCTGCTGGTCTGACGCCGGGACAGCACGCAGCACGCTGCTCCTGGCCATATGGCCTCCTCCTGCAGACCCTGCCTCAGCCGCCGGAACAGGCGCCCTAAATCCCCCATCCCAGCAAACACCAACAGCTCACTGCCACCATCACCATCTCAGGTAATCAAGCAGGGGGGTTTGGGTTCCTTTTGCTGCCACAGTCTAGTTTTTAGTGCTCCACAGCAGGCAAAAGCAGCCCAGGGCTGGCCCCGCTGCCTCCCATTAGCTCTGGCAGACCTCCCCTTCACACACAGCTGTTTGCCCCAGTCCTGGAGACTCCCCCCATGGGGATGGCTGTTCTCATCCCTTCTCCGTTTCAGTGTGTTTTGCCCTAAATTATTGCAGTTTGAATCAGCGCCTGAGGGGTGGTCAGGGTTGAGAGCAGAGGGGGTGGGGAGGGGGAACATAACCAGGGAAGCCATCACAGTGCTGGGTAAGCTGGGCTGTGCATCACTGCCTCCAAGTGCTTATAGGGCCTTTTAATTCTTGAAAAACTGATGGAAACTTGCTTTAAACAAGAAAGCAGAGGATGCTCAGGCTCTACCCAGGATAGTGGCAAGGACGAGCTGCACAAGCCCATTGTGGAAGGGAGATCTGAGGCTGGGCTGCTCCCACTCTGCCTGCAGGCACTGGTGAGGGGATAGTTTTGGATCCAACATCCTCCCGGATGCCCTGAAACTCAGTTTTTGTAAAGAGGGCTGCAAAGACCCCGCACCCATCCACAAAACAGTCTCCAGACTGTGCTGGCAAAAATCCTGGGACAGTGATATGATGGGTACTGAGCGTGCCTGCACAGGTGGAGCATTTACCAATACTGTCTCCAGGTTTAATCCTAGATGCAAAGTCCGTATACAGCCAGCCTCGGGGTCACAGCTGATGCTTGTGGGCCTCTACGGCTGTATCTGGGGGCATGGCTGCCCTCTAAGAATGGCAGCTGAGGGAATTCAGGCTGCCAGCCCAGATCCTGCTTGCCCATACTGCGGCATAAATTAAAAATAAGCCCTTGCTTTGAGCTGATTTTCTCACGATTCCTCTGGATGTCATTTGGATTCGAATCCATCCGCCTTTGGGAAGCTGGAAGCTTGCAAATCTCAACTTTTGAATGTTTGCAATTATGATGGTAATGGTAAAGGGACATATGCTTCTGTGTTCTCTATAAGCTGTTATGAGGCACAGTTGTTCTTTTACAGCCGTTTTACAGCCAGACCATCAAGCACAGGCAGGGGAATAAAACCCTTGTGCACATTGGGCTGGAAATAGGTTGGATGGGAACTGCTCTGGGCTCAGCCACCACATCCCTGTGCCTCCCCTAGTGCATTCAACTTCCCCCTGCTTTAGTTTTCTGACACCAGTAGCCCAAGATCTCCTTTGGGTTCTCCAATCTGTTGAGCCCATGACAATACGTGGAGGGGAACAGTATGTTAGCCCATGTTAGCCCAGCACTTGACTCCAGAGATTCCTTATCCCAGTCCTAGACAATGGGTCCGAGAAAATTCAGAACTTCCCAGCGGGATGCTGATGGCCAAAGAAATTTCCCTGACAAATGCAAGGAGAGACTCTTCCGCAGCTCTAGCCGTGGCTGGAACATAACCAGCTTCAGTAGCTGAAGTTTCAGAGGGGAACAGGTTTCTCTGGTGTATCCTGGAGGATGGTGGGAGGTGCAGGGGATACCAGCACCCCATATACCCCCAGGGACAGTGGAAGAAGGTCTGCCTCTCCTTTGTCAGGCAGGGGACAGCATCACAGTGCGTGCTGAAAGCTTTTCCTGACAGCCTTCTTTCGCTTTCAGCTCTTCCCGGCTGATGTCGGGTGTTAGCTGCTGATTTACAAGCAGCAAAACCCACTGTGGCAGCACTCCTCAGCATACGAGCAGGAGGTGCCAGGGCCCTTCTGTCCCAGCACAGCCCTTCTGTGTGGAGCATCCACCCCACAGCAGCATCCTTTCCTCTGTTCACCCCTCAGCTCAGGGACCAGCTCATGAAAATATGTCATGGTAAAAATCACTTTTTGGGGAAAATGTCTCTGGTTCCCTAGGAAGGACTCTCTGGGTAGCTTTGGGATTCCAAACACCCTCTGCTGGCTTTCCTCAGAAGCTGACTGCACCCCAAAATCTCTCACATTCAGGGAGGCTCCCATGGCTTTGCTTCACATTGCTGATGGCTCCCTCCTCCTCCTCAGGCAAGAGCCTGGCAGCTCTGCCAGGCTTGCACCCCCATGATCAGCAGGGATCTGGGTCTGTCGGGCTCTCTGGCTGTGACAGAGAAGATCTTCTCCAGATCACCGTGCCCTGCCAGAAACAATCTGTTTACAGTGTCAGCGCTCGGTGTATCCCTCCCCACTCGGTGTTGAACCGCCCGTATCCTATTTCTGCAAGCACAGAGACACCCTTCTCTAATCCGGGTGGCCTTGTCACTACAGGGAATATTTCCGTGACATCCTCCAGGGCTGGTGGGCAAAGCCTAACGAAGCTCTTCTCCCAAATTGCCGCTCCTAGAAGTGCCCGCGGATGTTGCAAGCACGTCCTTCGCTTTTTCTCCGGAGGTCCCTGCTGACCTGAATTTTCCTGCGGGTCCTGCCGCTGATCCCCAGGGACGCGAGAGTGTAGGTGCCGGGCTATAGGATTTCCCTCGCACAGCCCCCTCCCTTTGGGGATGCAGCTAGTGGCTGGGTCACTTATTTGACAAAGATGAGCTGACGGCTCAGCAGAGCTGCAGGCTGCAGCCCCTGGTGCCAGCACTGCACGGAGCCAGCCCCTGCCGGCCCTGCGCGCCGGGGACGTGCCGGGAGGGTGCTCCTCCGCACCATGCCCTTGGGTTTGGTTTCCTTCTGGGTTGGTGAACGCAGCTAACGCCTGCGAGCGCTCTTCCTCTCTCCTTCTCGCTCTCAGAGACCCTTTAAATCGGCTGCTTCACACTCAGTAAGCATTCCCCCCCCCCTTAAAACCGTACCGTTTCTCCCAGGTCACGCCAGGCAATCACTTCCCAGCAAACTCACCGATTTTGGCCAGTTTTTCGCTCTGCTTGTTAACAGCCTGTTAAACCCTCGGAGCCCCCGGGGCGGCTCTGCTCGCACACACGTCGGGAGCAATCACCCGGTGCCTGGGAAACGATTGCTGGCATTACCTGGGCAGCAGCAAACTTTGCTTGCGCAGCTTCTCTCAAGGCCGATGCTGATGTTGGCTATTAGTGCTAACGACCCCCATGTCTGCAACTTCCAGGCGATGGGGCCTTTCATCAGGGAGCCCCTCCGAGATCCAGGGAAAGTGTGGCTTTTGGAGGAGCGCAGTTTTCTTCCGCCTCACTGGCTTCTTATCTCTTTCAGGAAGCTCTGGAGGCTACGAGCTACCTTACCTAATGGATCTCTATTAGATTGCGGCACTGGGGGCTGATCGGACATGCCCCGGGCTCCAGCTGCTCTCCCCATCCATGTTTTCAATGTCTTTGACTTTTGCCAGCCTCCAGATGGGAAGCGGCTGGGGGTCTGTAGGACTCAGGCTTGATGACTGGGGAAGGGATATTTTATCCCCTAAATCCGTCTCCGAGCAAAGCACAGCAGTGTTCCAACAGTGCTGTGGGGGGAAGCTGTTTGTGCAAAGCTCCCGCCCGAAACATTGCACTGCCATGATGCACAGGCAGGATGATATCGGAGTGTTTCATCCCGTGACTCTCAGCCTGCCACTTGTGGTGTGGCAGGTAAAGCATGGGTCCTGGGGACAGGCTGGTCTGTGGGGCTTCAGTGTTGTCCTGGAGGTACCTGTCAGTCGGAGCTGAGCCTCCCTGACCTGTTTAATCCCACCTCCATCATTACAATGTCTTTTTGTATCACTTCTTGCCTGGGGTCTGGGATCTCCTGTGCTGGCACTGTGCAGCACAAAGGCAGCCCCTTCTTCAGGTTAGAGCTCCAACAGGGCAAGAAAGGACAAGGCAGTATTCAGCTTCTCTCTCATTAAGCATGGAGGGAATTATATGCCCAAGAAGGCAGTGGTGATGCTGGATTTGCTGCCCTTCCCTGGTGCAAGATTCAGGACTGTCCAGAGACAACGAGGCTGCAGCCACAGCTCCCATGTGTCACATTGCCCCTTGCCCCAGCCACCCTTGTTCAGGCTGTACAACATGTTAGTGCTGGGCAAGGGGCCCGAAGGCACCTCAGTTTCCCCCACTGTGCTCCTGCTGGAATGGTCCCAGAGCAGGAAAAGCAAATCCTGCCCTTCCGGGGAGGGGAGCTCGGGCAGTGAGGATGAATACCACCTTTATGTGTGGCCTCCGCCAGAGACCAGAGTGGTGGCTGCACATCACCCAGAGAGGTCTGGACTTTGAAGCCCAAACACGGGGCCGGCTAGTGGCTGGCTAAAAATCGTCGCAGCTCTCGGGAGGATGAGTTCCTAAGAGTGCCCCAGTAGCCCCCCACATCGCTCATCCGGCAGCCCCCAGTGCACAACTCCCCTTGGGAGATGCTCTGATGTTCACAAGGGACTGGGACTGTTGCTTTCCCCCCCTTCCCTGCGTGTCCCCTAGCTGTGGGGCTGCAGGAGAGCACCCCACCACCCCGGGGGCTCTGTCACCCCAGCATACACCCCTCCTGCACCCCGAAGTGCCAGCCTGCGGCCTCGCAGCCCCCGCCCAGGCGAGTGGGGATCCCGCGGCAGAGGTGGGGCGTGCTCGGGGGCAGATGGGCAGCGTGGGACGGGTGCCACGCGTGCCCGGCCACCCGCGGCGGCTGCCCGACGGGGAGGGCGGGTGTCCTGCCGCCCCGCGGCGGCGGGGAGCCTGGCAGAGGACTCAGTGAAGGACCTTCTCCGGTTTCCTCGGGAGGCTGTCAGGCGGCGGGGGAGCCGAGCCCCCCGCGCCTCGCTGGCCGCGCCGGCTCCCTCCCTCTCTCCCCCGCACTCCTCCTCCTCCTCCTTCTCCTCCTCCTCCTGCTCCTCCCGCCCTGGTGCGAAGGGCTTTCGCTGCTTCTCTCTTCCCTCTCCTTCCTGTCTCCTCGGCGGACCGCGGTGCCGGGAAGCGCGGGCAGAGGCGCGGGGATGGAGCGGCCGCCGGCTCCCGGCCCGCCCGCCCGCTCCCGCCGCCCGCCGCCGCGTCCCCTCCCCGGCCGGCGGGAGGCGGCGGCTCTCCCATGCCGCCCGCCTCGCCCCTTGCTCTGAATTTCTGCCCGTCGGCCGATCTGGGGAGAGACGGGGAGGGGGTACGTCCCCTCGCACTTTCCTCCCCCTCCACTTCTTTTTTTCCACCCTTTTTTGCCTTCCCTCCATTACGCCCCCCCTCTTCCCCAGCCCGCTTCTCCTCCACCGGGACTGTTCGGCGGCCATGCGGCCGGTCCTGGGCGAGCGACTCTAACTCGCCACCTCGCCCGGATGGCCCCCCGGAGCCGCGGGCGGATGGAGCCGAGCTACGTCGTGGGTATCTGCTGCCTGGTGCTGCTGGAGCCGGGCCGGGTGTGGAGCGGCGAGCCCAGCACCGGGGGGCCCGGGGAGAGCGGGAACAGCAGCCAGGCACCGCCGCCGGAGACCACGGCCCCCGCGCCCACCGGAGCGGCACCACCGGGGGGGGACCGCTGCCGTGGGTACTACGACGTGATGGGGCAGTGGGACCCACCGTTCAACTGCAACGCCGGCATCTACCAGTACTGCTGTGGGACCTGCGGGTACCGCTTCTGCTGTCAGTTCAAGCCCAGGCGGCTGGACCAGAGTGGCTGCTCCAACTACGACACCCCCAACTGGGTCAACACGGGCCAGCCACCTGCCCGGGTGGACGAGACCCCCGAGGACCCCACTCGTGACAAGACCAACATGATCGTCTACATCATCTGTGGCGTGGTGGCCATCATGGTGCTGGTGGGCATCTTCACCAAGCTGGGCCTGGAGAAGGCACAGGGTCCCCAGACAGAGATGACCGTCTCCAGGTAAAGGGGTTCAATACCCCCACCCGCCCCACTCGGTTTCCCCATGGGTGCCAGCTCATGTTCCCAGCCCACTGCGTAGGATGAGCCCTGGCTTCACCTTAGGACTGCCAAGACAGTGAGGTGATCCCCAAACCCCCTGTCCCGGCATGCTGAGACACCAGGGGGTGGGTTGACTGCAGCTCCCCAACCTGTCCTGGCAGGGGGGGCTGCCAGCCAGGACAGCCTCCACAAGTAGGGGTGGTCGTACACCCATCCCCTCCCAAAATGATCTGCTCCATCTCTTGTGGAGGCATGTCCCTGACTCAGGAGTGCCAACCCACCAGCCAGTGGGGTGGGTGACATGAGAACTACAGGATGCGGCTTTCCCCCCCAAAGCAAATCTGTGGTTTCCAATGTCCATGGAAGGTGAGACTGTGGTCTGACTATGTTTGGGGTGACTCTGGACTGCAGTCCCCTTGGTCTCAGCCTTGCTGGCAGTGCAGGGGGAGAGGAGGTGGCAAAGACAGCTCCTCTGTGGCTGCTGCGCCAGCTTGTGTGTGTATGCATGGGTGTGCCCTGCTGTCTGCTTCTGTGCACCAGAGTGGGACATCACCCTTGTGGGGGGGAGTCCACACTCCTTGGAGCTCACTCTCCAGCAGAAAGTTGGGCAGTCTCTTCCTGGACCCCATATCGTGTGGCTCCAGCCCCTGGTTTTTCAGCCCACTCCTGGAGCTGAGCACAGGACTGGCAGGGGGAAGGTCAAGGTGTCAGGCACATCAGGCACATTTTGGCATTGGGGACCCCCTGTGTTTCTCCCAACTCCTGTCCTGCTGCTGTGGCCGTCGGTACATCTTCCTCTCTTCCTACTTGATACACGCTTCTCTCCCCGTTTTGGGGCTCTACTTTGCACCTTCCCAGTGAGGACATTGAGTCTGGAGAGAAACCCATTTTCATGCCATTTTGTTAAGGGATTTTAGCTTTTAAAAAAAGAAAAAGCGGGGCTGGAGGAAATGATGATCACTGGGATCATTAGGGAGCCACCCTGATTGCAACCCCCAGCATGGACACTCTCTCTCCTTCCCCTGGAGCACCCTTTTTTCCCCTGCCTGTTTAGGACTTGGGCAGCCACCGGGTGCTGCACCCCACATCCGAACCCACTGCACTCTATCCCCAGATCCACCCTACTTCTTCTGCCCACCCAGGGGAGCAGAGGCTGGCTACCCTTGCTTGGAGGAGGGTCATATTGAGGAATGGAGGAGGGTCACAGGACCCTCCTGAGACATGTGAGGCAGTTTTGGGGGGATCCGTGCTGTGCCCCCTCCTTGGCAGGGAGCCTGGCTGTGTGCTGCTGCGTGCCCGCGCCTCCCCCCGCGTTGCCTGAGGAAGCGCTGGCACCTTGACAGGATCAATACGGCCTCCGCCAGCCTCCTGACTCCCCTTCCACTCGCCTGCCTCCGCGTCTTTTTTTGGTCGTTCCCCCCCCACCTCCTGGGAATGAGATACTGTGCTTAGGGAGGGGTCAGACCCTGGGACACCCAGACCCGAGTCCTCATCCCCTGCCATGGGGTCTTGCCTTCTCCCATCACCAGACACACTGGTGGAACTGCTGCCACTCACTGTGGGCTGTTTTTCTGTGTGTAGCCTCAATTCTGTGCTGTCAGAGCACAGAATCTCCTTCTTGCTCATACAAGCCTGAATTTTCCCGATAGGTGCCTATTTTCCCTGAAGCTGCAGATCTTTTGGGCACTAGCATATAGATTGGGAGAAGGCGAGTTTTCCTCACGCACCATTGTGGGACAAAATCAGAAGGGCACATTCATTACCAGAGTCAGGAGAGGTCTTGCCATCTTCCATGAAGGCGAGTTTTTCTCATGCACCTTTGTGGGACAAAATCAGAAGGGCACCTTCATCACCGGAGTCAGGAGAGGTCTTGCCATCTTCCATGACCTGTGTCCTTCTGTGTAAGCCATAAGCGCCTTCGGTTCCACAGGGTTGGTGACTGGCAAGCCCTGGCAGGGCAGGAGTGGTGCATCAGGTGCAGAGCCCCAGGAACCAGGCAAGGCACCAGGCTGACATGACCTCCCTGGTGCTGGGCTGATGGAGACAGTGCCAGAGGCGGGGTACATGGCATAGGCATCCAAAAAAGGGACGCTGTCACCTCCATTCCATTGTGAGCCTGGGGATCTGGCACAATACATTTTGTCTTGGTGCCTCTGAGAGAGCAGGGCTATTTCTACCTGCCTTGTCCCTGTACCCACACATGGCCCAAGGGGTGGGCAGTACCACCACGCCTCTCTCCCGGCGCCTCAGGTAGGAGCTTCTCATTTGCTCCTTGGGCACCGCATCATGGCCTTGGGCCAGGTCCCTGTTGCACAGTCGTCTTGGTTTCCATTCCTATCCCTCCCTCCCACCAGGGTTTTTTCCGCTCCTGGGGAGCACTGAGTGCTGCCCTGGGTGGCTCCCACCCCTGCTGGCTCCCACCCCAAGGTTTCTCTCTTGGGGGGAAAGGTCAACTACTTCTGCATCTCCAGATGTTGTTTGTCATGGTTCTGGTCCTGGTCCAAATCCAGGAAGAGTGACCAGGTGCAGGAAGTCCACTAGCTCCTCCCTCATGGATACACCTGAGTCTGTATCTAGCTTGTCCTGAGACCCTCACGCCTTGGCCACCTCCAACATCTCACAGATTTGGGTACTGGTCTACCCAGGGAAGTGGGTGCTCTAGTGACTGCAGCTACCTGATTTGTCCTCCCCTCCTCATCCGCCTTCCTCCTGCAGGGCCTTATGGCAGCTCCTGCACTCCCCTCTCCTTCCTGCTCAGCTCACGTTTGGCATCCATCCCCAGCACTCGCTTAGCCTGGCCAAACCCTGTGTTGAGTCAAGAACACCTGCCTGTGTTTTTCTTCAGTCCCCGGATCTCCGGGGACGTTGGGTCCTTGGGGGCTGCAAGGATTTGTTTGTGCCCATTGCACAAGAGCAGGCACGTGCCCCAGACCTCTCCCAAAAACCTCCTGGGAGGGGATTGCAAGATTATAGCTGGGGCGGACATCCCTACGGCAAGAGTTGGGCAAAGAGTAGGCCCCTGGGGAGTAGTGAGGATTCTGGAGAGGGGCAAAACAGCCATCAGGAGCAGGTGCCCTGACAGCTGCAGTAGGTGAGTGTGCAGTGCTGGCTTTTCGCTCTTTAGGTCTCCCCATGCTATTTGGGGTTCCCCAAACTTGGCCCCACTGTACATCCAACTGCACTGGGTATTTCTCTGACAATGCTCAAGTCCATGGCCATGCCTGCAGTCAATCAGTCAATGCCAATGGTAGCATGTGGTGGCGAAGACCTACAAAAAGTGTTTGCAGGCGGTATGGTGTGCTGCCCTGGCTCTTTGAGGGATGAGAGGGGATCCAGCTCAGCAGGGAGGAAGACCTGGAGCCCTGTTCCTAGACTGAACTCTAGGGAGGCTCACTTCCACCACTCAATTCTTTGCCCAAGCTCCATTACTCCACGCTGCAACTCCAGTTTTGCAAAGACACCTTGCTACACCCTACGCCTTCCTGAGCATCCCTAAGAGTCCCAGCCCTACTGCGCAGGTGTCCCACGGTGTCCATTCTGCTCAGTTGCATAGATGGGCACCTCTTGCCCTGAGCAGACACACCATAAGCCGTGGGAAATGTCCCCACCTCAGGAGGTGAGGATTACGCTCTCACTGGGCATGGAGGTGGTGTGGCCGGCCGGGATGCCAGCCCAGCTGCAGCTGTGATGTGCTGTGTGTCTCCTGCAATGCTGCACCTCTGCTCCAAACCTCATCACCCTGCTCGTCCAGTGGCTGCCACCTTCTGTGTCCCTTCCAGGGGTTCACTCCAGCTCAGGGCAACATCACTTCATCCATCACTCCATCATCTGTCTTCTCTTCTGCAGGCTGCGCTCGTCTCCTCACTTCACTCCCTGTCCCCTTGCAGGGACTTGCAGCCTCTCTCCTGTTGGGCTTGCCACATGTGGGGCTTGGGCCTCCCAAAAGTGGGTCAGCCCCCGGACTGAGGTGTTCTGCCAGATCCTGGGTCCTGCTCCCACACGGGAACCTCCCCTGAGGATGGCTCAGGAGCACTGAATGCTGCATGCGTGGCTCCTGCCGTGGAGCTGTCTTGGCCTCCATCTTCACTGCTCCTGGCTCTGCCTCTGTGCATGGTCTCAGGGCTCGCACCAAGATGGTTTGGGGCATCTTTGTTGTACCCATTGGCAGAACTAGGCTTGCCATGGAGGTGGCTGCATGCATGCCCACCAAGTTGACGCTGTGCTCAGGCAAGCTGGGTGGCCGGCGACCCTCACACATGGCCTCACGTACTCCACATCTGTGGCTATGGTGGTGGATGGAGGCCTCAGTGGTGCTGTTCATTTGTGCTTTTTGCAGACAAGCAGTGTAGGTCTAAAGCCACATCTGCTCTCCGTTCCCTTCCTCCACCTGCACCCCAGAGCCATTTTGGTGCCACAGACCACCAGGTGACCTAGGGAGATGTGGCCTAAGCTTCCCCAAGCCCTCCAGCCACAGGACCAGACTGAGGCTCATAAAACTCCCAAAACCCTGTTTGGTGAGACAGCAGCTCCTCAGGATGGTGTCACCCTCTGTGTCCACCTCCCCTGCACTGCACCACCTGGGGATGAGCCAGGGAGGGCGTGCAGCCCCAGAGAGACCTACTGGCACCCATAGCCTATGGCACCACTTCTGGTGCAAGGGCAGGGTGAATCCGGGTGTTGCTGGTGCTGAGGGCTCATGAGCGTTTCTCACCATGGCAGAGTAGCTCATTAAGAGCTGCTCGTGCTGTTGTTAATCGTTATTATCTGCACGCCCTGGGTGGTCAGCACAGAGGGCAGGTTTATGAGAAAGAGCATTGATGGATTTATCTGGAGAGGAAGTCAGAGATAAAGGATTGCTCAAGCTTCATAAATAGACCCGAGGAAAAGAAAAAATAATTTAAAAAATAGGTCAAATCGCATTGAACTTCCCATTGAAACAATCCTGTTTGAGCGCTGGCCCTGGGGACAGGCAAGAGCAGGCAGCATCCAGTGGGGAGGGGGCCAGCGTGCAGTGCACCCCGGGGAAGGTGGGAGCTGACAGGGCAGCAGCTCCCTGTGTTGACAGCCTACACCCATGGCCTTGGGGGACCTGCCTCCCCCCTGCCCTGCCTGGGCATAGCCCACTGCCCACCCATGCATGTGCCCAGAGTTTCTTTGGGCCTGGCCTGGACCCTAGTTGAGTCAGTCCCCTGCAGGAGGGGACCTGGGGAGGTGCAGGATTTGAATAGCTGCAGGATGGAGGTGGCAGAGCCTCCTCAGGCAGCCTGGTCAAGCGCTTAACTACTGTCGCAGGAAAAAAGGTTGTTTCTTCTGTTTAAACAGGATTTTCTGTGTTTCTTTTGCCCCTGTCATCTCTTGTCAGCCTGGCACTGTCCTTGTTGCACCCTCCCTTCAAATACTCACCTACATTGATAAGATCCCCCAGAGCCTTCTCTTCTCTGGGCTGAACAGTCCCAGCTCTCTCAGCCTCTCCTCATATAAAAGATGCTCCAATCCCATCTTTGTGGCCCTTCCCTGGACTCTCTCCCTTATGTCCATGTCTAGCTTGTACTTAGGAGCCCAGAGCTGGAGCCAGCACTTCAGGTGTGGCCTCACCAGTGCTGTGCAGAGGATCACCCTCCTCAGACCTACTGGCAACACTTTGCCAAATGCAGCCCAGGACACCATGCAGCGCCTTTGTCCCAAAAACACACTGCTGGCTCATAGTCAACTTGGTGTCCACCAGGATCCCCAAGTCCTTTTCCACCAAGCTGCCTTCCAGCTGTCAGCTGCCAGGGTTTGTTCCTCCCTCATTTCAATTTGTTCTGCTCCATGACTGTCCTCTTGGCCCATTTGGAGATGAAGTGATCCCAGAGGGGTTGCTACCCCAAGCTTCCCAAGAACGATGTGAAATTAACCCAAAGGGCAAGTGACCTTCCCTTGTAGCTTTGCTCTTGCCATCGCCCTGTGATACTGACTGGAGCCAAACTGAGAGGGAAAATGAGGGGCCCCACAAGCATACACACCCCTGGGCACAACACATTGATTTCCCTCTTGTTCTAACTGCCTTTCCTGGAAATTCCCTGTACCACATTCTCTAGGTTTTTGAGCACTCTGGTGCCATGAGCTGACACATCTACCAAGTCAGGATTATTCCCCGCTTCCTCTCCCATTTGCACTTATGCATGTTGAGTTTAATCTGCTGTTTTATCATCCAACCACTTGCTAACCGTCAGCTCCTGCCACAGCTCCCAGTGTGCGTCTATGAGCCAGCCAGAGCCTTCGA
Source organism: Lepidothrix coronata (assembly GCF_001604755.1). NCBI lineage: Eukaryota > Metazoa > Chordata > Aves > Passeriformes > Pipridae > Lepidothrix > Lepidothrix coronata. The sequence continues at coordinate 1,399,671 of NW_016690321.1, forward strand.
GGCGTGAGGCACGCTGACAGTGAGCTGGGGATTAGGGAGCCAAAAAAAGCCCCAAGTGGACACCCCTGCACTCTTGCAGTCACCCAGGGATGGTCAAGGCAGGGGCAATGACATGTCTTCTCATACAAAGTCCCACACCAGCAGGAGCATCCCAACCTGTCCTGAGACTTGCTGCCAAAGGCTGCAGTGGCAGGTGGGTATGCCCTGCTACGGCACTGCTGCTGTGCTCCCTCTATCACTGCTGGTGTATTTTTCTCTGGCATCACTGGTGTGCCCCACTCTGGCACCACTGCTGTACCCCACTCTGGCATGGCCAGCATGCCTTGCTCTCACATTGCCAGCACACTGTGGTGGGACTGCAGCATCTCCGTCCATGAATGTTAAACGAAATAGGGCTCTATCTTATGTAATGGTGTTTAATGTTTAATGCTGTTACTTACAAGGAGGGTGTTATGCACAGACGGTGCCTGCGCCAGAGGCTGCCGCTAGTTCATCCCCTTCCCCGAAAGGGTGCAAGTGGCCTCTCTAATCCCTTCCTCAGGGTCTTCTATGTTTCAAAGGGACTTGAGTGGAGGTGTTGCTTCCTCTCCCCACGCATACCAGGCTCTCACTCCAGAGGAGCATCCCCAAAGTGTTGCTCCAGCTGCCAACAGATCAGGTTCCTCTGTCTCAGTGCATCAGACCCTTGAACCCCGCTCCAAGCCGTGCATCTCCCTCACCACCCTCACCCACTGACAACCCTGGCTCTGGGAGGGCTCAGCCCCAGTCTGATCCCAATTAACTGTTCAGGTGGGGCTCACTAGCCCACCCGAAAAAGCTGGGTTAGGACCCTGGGTGCATCCTGGCTCCCGGCAGCCATTTCCTAGCCCCAGGCTGCCCGGCTCTGCCTCCAAAGAGCACGATTCAGGGCCGGGATGCATTAGGGAACCCAGGGGAACAGGGTATTGCTCTAACAGCCCTTTCATCCCTTTCCCAGGACACTGACAGATCTGCTGAAGCAGCCAGGCCAGAGCCCCTCTGAGAACATGGACAGCCTCATGGGGGGTGTGCAGGTCCCACTGGGCGAGGGGCTGGCCCGGGGCCCCCCCAGAAACAGCACAGGTAAGGTGCTAGTGTGGTGGGGAAAAATAAGTTCCCTTGGGTGGATAAAGGCAGCAGGAGGGTACAGCCTGTGGCTGAGCCCCCACCTGCCTCTGCCCCTCCAGACAAGCCGCCCTTGAACAATGCGGTGGCCATTGCTCCCTCACTGGGGCGGCCCCACAGCCACAGCAAGCGCCTGCCGCTGGCCAGCAGCCTGGCCCTGTCAGCCTCAGACTACACTTCCTACACCACCCTCAAGGTTGGAGGTGAGTGCTGCTGTCGCGTGGGGTGGGATGGTGGCAGGGGGACCCAGCAAGACGAGTGGGGAGGGGCATGGGGCTCATAGGGGAGCATGGACAGGACAAGCCTCCCAGTTTCCCAGGGCTCCCGGGGTGGCTGCTCATAGCAGAAACTCTGTGGCTCCTCCACTGTTCCACCAACCTGCTGTGCTGCCCAGTCGGTCAGTGTCTAGGGTCTCCCATGGATCCAGTGCACTTCCCAGCCACCCAGGATCCCACATAGACCTGAAGCACTGCCCACCCCATCAGACCTCAGGATCCACATGGACACACCGCACTCCCCAGCCAGTTCATTGCTGAGATTCCCCTCCAGTCCCCAGCCCATCAGTACCCAGGATACCTCCCACAGCCCCATCCCAGCCTTCCCAACCAGTGTACCCTCCCTGGTCCCCCCAAACCAGCAGAAGTGGGTGTCCCTGCAGGGGTGACACCCCACCCCTGTCCCCACAGAGAGCGCCTCCGAGGACTTCTGCAGGCGATTCGGGGGGTTGGAGACACCCCCCGCCAGCACACTGCCCTTCCCACCCACCGAGACACCAGTGCTGCCCAAGGGCTGCCCCCTGCCCAAGGCCAAGGGCCCCAAGCTGCCAGGGAGCCTGGTCTTCCCAGGGGGCTGGGAGGGGGCCCCCCATCGTGGCCCCCACCGGCCAGGCCTGGCCACCCTGCGCCCCGAGGGGCCACCTGAGGCCTTCGGCCCCTCCACGCCACTGTACAGCCAGCACCCCCGGCACCTCGCCACCAACAGCAAGACTGAGGTCACCGTCTGACGACCAGCACTGCCAGGGGCTGGGGCTGCCCCCTCACCTGGGTGTTGCTGCCCTCGGGGGCAGCCCACTAGAGCAAAGCATCGTAGGACCTACGTAAACTGCGACGCTGGCCAGAAGGGGAGATGCGCCGTCCTTCCTCCCCTCCAGGGATGGCGACTGCTGGCTGCACTTCACCATCGAGGAGGCATTGGGGTCTCATCCAGGCAACAAGTTTCAGCCATTCTCAGCCCGCCCCATGAAGAGGCTGAGCTGGGAGCACACTGACAGAGCAGTACCCTGCTCAAGGGACAGGGGCCAATGCTGGACAGACTGGGAACACATCCTGCTTGGGCCAGGCACCCCGAACCTAGCTGCAGTGAGCAGGTGGGGGGAAGAGCAATGGACTCAAAGCACCAGCCCGGTGCTGCCAGTAAAGCCCAGCAGCCCCTTTCCCTCCCCAGCCTCCCCTTTCCCACTGCCCCAGCCTCCACCTTGTCAATAAATAATACATTAAACCATATGGCCTTGGTATGGTTTGGCTGGGGAATTCCACACTGCTCCCAAAACCCCACCACCTTCCCCAGGGGCAGCAGAGTGCAAAGCCCACTCCCACAGGGCCTGGGGAACCCCCCCAATAGGGGACATGGTGGGAACACAGCTTCCAGGCCTAACCACAAAACCCTTTGAGCTGCTACACAAAAACGAGATCTCCTCTGTCTGAAGTTTAATGGTTCTGACAGAGTTTTACCAGGGGGAGCAGGGAAACAAAGAGAGGGAGTGAAAGGACATTATTCTAAACCAAGGTCAGCTAACAGCTTTCATCCCATAGAGATGCTCCTAAAATTGCAGGTTTCTGGCATAGCTTTACCTTGCTTGGCTTCGCTCAAGCCATCAGCCTCTTGAGTTGTTTCCAAAGGAGCATGCAGACACCACACTTGCTCCATCAAGGGATCATCTTTTGTTGCAAACTGTACAGCTCTGTTCTTCAGGTTATCCAGACAAAGGACCGACAGCTTCCCAAGGTGCCTGCAAGGTTTTATGTCTCTGAAGGACATTTCAAGCTCACCTCTGCTTAAGAGCAGCTGTTGGGTGGGATGAAAATGGCTAAGAGAAAGAGGGCAGGTGGGAGGTGGTGGTAACGTTCATCTTTATTAGGTAACAGATGCTCAGGAGCCCTGGAACAGGATTTTCAGACAGGAGATATGTTCCCTGGGGAACCTCCCCACCACCAGTTGCATCTTGTATCACAAAGCATCCCTACTCTGAACTCCATGAGGATAGACTTTCTTCACATAATCCATAAAACAATTTTCTCCCACCCACAAACAAAAAAGTTACAGTATATACACACACATGTAAAAAAAGTCGTAGGGACAGATGGGCAGCAAATTTATAAACAGTGTAGAAAAAACAGGGCAAAGATCCGTCACCCTGGAGGGGGCAGAAAAGTATGAGCCATGCTAGGACCCTCCGTGGATCATGCTATTTGCTACTGGGGTTTCAGCCCAGCAGTCTGCCAGTTCCCCAGCCAGTACTTCCTGCAGCCCAGCCCCCAGGGCTCAGACCACTGTTAGTGACCAAGTGGCACCTCAGCATCACTGCTTTCCCAAGGCCTTGCTTCCCATTTTACTAAAGCACAAAGCTTCCCACATGTTGCACGCAGACCCAGAGAAATGCAAAGTAACTCAGAGGTTGCCACAGGCAAGGAGTTTCTGTATTTCAGGGAAAAAAACATGACCAGGAAGACAGCGTGAGAGCCACTGAAGAGGACAAAAATCAGGAGGAGGCAATCCACCTCCCAGAATAGGATCACTGATAAGCCGTGGAAATTGGGAATGGGCAATCAAAATGTGTACAAACCCAAGAGCTCTTATGCATACCTAGGATACCTGCTCGAAGAGGAAGTTGCTGCCACCAGAGCATCCTCTACACTCAAAGACACTCTTGAGAGCAACCTCTTCCCCTCAAACAATGAGCTCCCCTCCAACCACCAACCCTGGGAAGCAAGGAACCCCCCTGCCTGCCAGCAGGACAAGAAGCCCAGGCTGCCGGCCATTGCAGCTGGGTGTCTACCAGCTATTCCCCACATAAAGTGGGGGAGGGAGGGAAACATCTTCTGGTCCCTGCACTTTTGTCTGCAGCTACAGATCACGATCACTGGGAACAGGCTTTGCTGGGAGACAGGTTTCTCCTGGCCCCAGTTTCCATCTTCGTGAAGCCAGGCAACTCCAGGACTAGCATTACCTGCGCTCAATTCCTGTAGCACATGAAGTGCTCCTCACAGATGCCAAAAGACCCTGTGCAAAGTGAGACCACAAGCCCCTATCTTTTTCCTCTCATTTTGAAGGAGCTCAAGCTCTCACACCCCTATGCAAAAGCTGGATACATTTAAAAAGCTTCTTACAAAACAGTACAAGTTCTGATTTTGCAGGAGTTAGGCAGTACAGGCCTGATTGGGACAGGATGGGTTTGGACTGCTGTATCTAAATGTTTCTAGCTGCTAACATGGAGAACACGCTGACCATAACACAGGGAGAAACAGCAATGCCCGCTTGTCAAAGGCTGGTTTTCACATTTGCACGTGTCAGAGGGCAACCGCTTTGCACTTCTTTGGAGAGATGCAACAGGAAAGGCAGAGAGAAAGAGGGCAAACCGTTCTCTCCCTGTCCCAAATCCACCTCCCCCTCTTGGAAAGTCACAGGCAATTCAACACCTGCAAGTCAAACTGCTCAGAATAGCAATGGTAACAAAGCTGGGAGACTTGCACCCTGAACCAGTGCTTCCCAGATTCTGCAGGAGCTGTTGAGCAGTTGGAAAAGGTAAGGAGAAACACCTGAAGACAAATTCTGGGACTGGGAGTTGAGTAAAATAAAAAACTGTTTCTAAAAATTGTTTCTGCATCAACAAAAAGGCACCAGAGAAGCATTCACCCTTCACGCCAATGCAGGGCACGGCCCGTCCACCTCTGCTGCCACCCAGCATCACATGACCAGGGATGCCAAGGCTTTATACCAGGCTTTGCTTGTTGTAGGCTGCTACAAACCCACCCCCTGCCAAAAACCGGAGGCAGCTATCACAGGAAAAGACGCATGAAGCAGAGAGGAAGGGAAATCTGCTGCATTGTTCCCTATGTTTTTGTAAAGCCATGAACACTCCTATAAAAAAACCTGTATAAAAACTGTAGAGAAATTTGCTGGGCAGTACTGGCCCCAAGCGATACTCCCAGAGCACCTAGGTAAGTTGGGTATAGGGGGCTTCAGTTTCCTGACACACAACTCTAGGGAAGTTGGTGCCTTCCCCTCTCTTTTGGGAACATCCTCAAGCCCCAGCAGCCCTGTGGGACAAGGCTTGAGCAGATCCTCTGCCCTCCCCAAAGACTTCTTTCTGCAGAGGTGTTTGGGAAGAGAATAAAATACCCCTGAGGACAGACACAGGATGTGCCACTTCTCTATGCCTTGGGCTTGTGAGCTTCTCCCCAAAGCAGGAATGGGAAATCAGTGTCAGGACAGAGCTTCCCAACAGCCCCAGGCAAGGTGACAAAAACCACAACTAGACAGATTCCTGCTGCAGTGCCTGAGAACAAGCAAGGAAGCTAATAAAGCTAAACCTGGGGCAAGTTTAGAAAAAAAATAAAACAAAACCAAAACCCTCCCTCCCCCTCCCACCCCATCACAATCCCACCAGCACAGCCCTAACCTAGCACTTTTTTTAAGCTCCAGAAGGGAAGTCCAGGCTGATGGTCAACCAAGCTGTCTTTGTACAAGGCGGCCCCAAGACAGCATTAGGAGGCAGCAATGGCCGTGCCCCCGCTCAGCTTGACAATCATCTGCTGGCAGTCATTGCAGGAGCGCTTGTCCCCCACTTTCTCCAGGGTGCGGGCGGCCTCAGCCAGCAGGACGGCTCGTTGGCCCGGGGAGGAGAGGAAGGAGAGGGGAAGATGGCGGCAGGCCAACAGGATGGCTGTGGCTCTCTCCCTTTGGCCTGGCAACGTGTCCAGTTCACCTATGTGCAAACAGGAGAGAGAAAGTTCACAACAGAGCTACCACCCGCATGACAAAACCCCACCATGCAGGCCCTCAGCTGGTACCAGTGAGCACAGGCATCTCTAGCTGGCAACCCCTGGCTGAGCCAAGAGTGAGGGCCACTCTGAGGACCCCCAGGGAGCTCCTTTAGGCTAGCAGAATAGAATAGTCTGAGCTGGAGTCAGGTAGGGGCTGTCAGTCATGTCTTCTACAGATAGTTCCTTTCACTTCACTTCCTAGGGCTCACCCCAGCATTGGTACACACATTTGCCCATTCCCCTTACACCCTCACAAGGGATTTAATAACCAGCACCATATCTTTTGGCTCTTCCCTTTAGGATTCCCAGCTTCTGCCTTTGCACTGCCTGCCCCAAACCCCAGACTGCCAAGTTTTGTGTATGTATAGCTGCACGAAGGCAAATGTTTTCCAGACTGTTCACTGACACCTCCAGCCCAGGGCTGGCAGCTCACATTAGTCGGCTTGTAGAGAGCATGGCAGGAGCATCGCCCTGAGCCACAGGCTGATGGGAGCTCATTATCCTGCAGACACTGCAGCTTGCACCTATGCCCCCACACCTTGCCCAAGTGCTGCCCCCTCCCCGCCCCACAGGCAGTGGGTCGGTGCCCAGGCCCCAGGGCTGACCTTGCTTGCTGCTCTGGGGCGTGCGTCGCCTCAGGCTGTGCTCCAGCAGTTGGTGGGTGCGGGTAGGGCTGGCACCTGCCATCAGGCGCACGGTGGCCTCGTGGAGAAAGACCTGGAAGGGAAGGCAGGATGGAGGATGAGAGGTAGGGACAACGCTGTGGCTGAACATGTGTCATTCCTCAGCCACTGCATTTCGAGAGCAGAGCCCTGACACCTTGACAACAACAGAGACCCACTTCCACACTCCTCCCTCATGTTTCCACCTGTCTCTGGGGAATTTGCAGGTCAAGGAAACCACGAGGAGGGGAGGAAAAAAAAAAAAAAAAAAAAAATATCTGACACCTAACTGTGAGTGGCCTGGAAAGGGGGAGGATCAAGAATAGGGAACAGGATGGAAAAATGGAAGAGCAAACCCTGGCACTATGGTCCCAGGGAGGGGGTCTCACCCCAGGTTGCTAGTGCAGCACTTTGATAACAGCATCAAACTTTGAAATCCAGAGTTTGGACAAAACCAGGACAATTCGTTTGTTAAAGTATTAGACTATACATCCTCTACTGAGGCTTAATACTAGATAAACTGAACAGAAGAGGAAAAACCCCCAGAGAAGCAGCTGGGACTCTGCAGATGCAGAAGGCATCTGACCCTCCAGCTACTCAGCAGAGCCAACACAGCCGAGGAAGTCTCCTTCCACACTCCCCCAAGGGACAGAGCCAGTCTGAAGCTGCCTTAAGGGACAGGATGCCATGGTATTTGTTTGGCAATACACACGTGCTGATGGTTTTCTATGTAGAACCTAAAGCAGACACTTCCCCACACGCACTGAACACCCATGGGAACCTCCCTCATCACCTCATCAAGTGAAAGTATGAAGGTTGCTGGTGGCAGAGCATCCCACCCCAAGCCCACATATACCTATATGTTTCCATGGCTTCCCTTCAACCCTTGGGACAGGCTATAGCTAAGCCAGAGTGGGCAAGAGAGGCATCACCTTGCGGTAGGCGGGTCTGAAGCTGTGGGCCAGCTTGCGCAGGCTGCCGAGGTCGCGCTGGAAGCCCGTCAGCTCGGGGGCTGAGGCGTGGTAGGTCTCACCCAGCGCCTGGCTGGCATTCGCCTGCTTCTGCCACAGGCTGGTACGGAGAGAGAGCAGCAAGTCACAGGCCAGCAGCTGGATCATCTGCAAGAGCCAGGGTGCCCAGGCACACACACTTAGTAACACATACCATTAGGCGAGGAACAAACTACATGGCTGCTGATACGGCCCATGGGAAGGCAGCCACAGCATCTCCTGCCCACCTGGGGGGCTCCCCAGCCCTCCCCACCACATCACCCCACCACAATGCACCACAGGGAGCAGGACTCAGCCATTTGTTCAAGCAGCATGTCTCGATCGAGAGGTCAAGACAGTATGTGCCAAGGGGATATTGTGCCAATGTTATACGCCCTTGCCAGCACCTTCTGCTGGGATCAATGCTAACGAGTCCAAACTGATCCCATGGGAACACAGACTTCTGCAAAGGCTTTCCCGCCCAAATGGCAATGCTAACTGTGGGAAACAGCAAAGACAGCCTTGCTACCTGCAGAGAAAAGAGCTAGTCTTGGCACATGGCAGCTGCCCAAACCCTTTTCCCCGTCTGCTGCTGCCCCCTAGCACCGCTCACAGCTCTGGGAGGGCTCTGCCCATGCTGCCGAACAGAGAGTGCCTCTGTACTGCACTGCAGAAACATTGCACAGTCACTGCCACAACATGCAATGCAACTACAATGCACTACAGCTGCCACCCAGGAGCAACGGAGGGGACCAGAAACACGTCCCATACACCACGGAGGGAAGTTCCAGCTTTAGGTAAACCTGGAAAGAAGAGAAACAAGCCCCACACAAACTCAAGTAGCAGAGCACAGTTGCACTTCTGTGACAGAGGGTTCAAACACTTGTAAGTGCTGCCTGAAACAGAGCAGACCCAGCTTACTGAGGTCCTGCTTTACAGATATCAGGAACTTGACCTGGAGGACAGAGATGGATACTTTCTATCTATCCTGAGCCAAATTTAAACTGGTCAAAGCACCAGAAAGGGGTGACAGCTACTGGCATGAGAGGAACAAGAGCTGAGACCATGCCCAGGGAGATGACGTTGTACTTGCAGCTCTGCTCCCCCATACAGCAGAAGCAGAACAATTTCAATACCCTTTGTGAGGAAAGAGAAGAAATCTCCCCTCTACTCCCATGATACACAGGATGGATGGATGGATGGAGAACATAGATACAAAGGGGAAGTGGCACACCTGCAGCAAGACCAATCTTACAACTACAACAGTCCTTGTGTTATCCCAGGGCTTATAGATCTTACACTGTTGAGGACTGTGCTAGAGATGCTGCCGCTCATGTTGAGGCTGTTCCATAAGTGACTGCTGGCCCTCTCACAGTGACCCAGGGAGTTCTGCTGTCCATCTGCCTTCCCAGACAGTGAGGCCTGCATGGCTTTACATACATAGAAGGTGGCTTTCACTAGGGCATTCCTGAAAGAGAAAGAGCACGCTGCTTTCAAGCAGTACCATGTCATGCTGTCACAGCATCAGCTTTCACTCTCCCATCTTCAAGAGCAGAGATATCATCATTCCTTAGACAGAAAAGATGGCGATGGTTCCTCTCCTACAAAGACTGTACAGAGAAATGCAACAAAAGAGAGGAAGCTGGCAAAGATGCTGTAGTGCAAAAGAACAGAGATGGTGACACCAGCCTTTCCATCAGCATGTCAGTTTTGTGGTTTGGTTTTGGAAGGTGGGAGGCTGTGCAATTAGAACAAATCCACAAGACATCCCTAAAGAAGCACTTCTGACACTTCCAGTCCACAGCCCTAATATCAGTCTGCAAGCTTTGACCTACACACGAACTGCTGAGCACACTGGCACTTGCAGAGCACAAGAGACGTGCAGCTCCAGAGCACAGGTAGGTGTAATCCTACAGAACAGCATGAGGAGAAGGAGTCATCCCTGTTTAGAAGGAGCAGTGGTTTGGAAAGCACACAAGGCCTACGCACTCTGACATCTCCAGGGATTTCGGCATGCGTTCCACTTCTGCAAAATGTGACCTCACAGCTGCATCATCCCCTCGGAGCCAACTGATTGCCATCGCCACCGCTGCTGACCACCATCGGCACACCATGTCGGGACCTGCAAAACAGAGTCATGAGCTGCAGCCTAGGAGAGGACACCTGGCTCCCTCCCTCTTGGAGAAGCAGGCAGGTATCACGTGCCCTTGCCAGTGCCTTCCACTGGGATTGATGCTAAAGAGCCCAAACTAATCCCACAGGAATGCAGCCATCCATGTGAATGCTGAAATGTGCTGCAGGAACACAAAGGAACTTGGCAGCAGGCAAACACCCTACATCTGACTGCAAGCAGAGTTTGGGATGGCCTGTTTGTATCTTGTCAACAAGAACTTAGCTCATCAGCTTGTCTAGAAACCAGTTGACTTCCTTCCTGACAATGATCTCCACTCACCACCCCAAATTAACAACAGCTCCACTCATATATACCAAGCTTTGGCACTAATCACCATCAAGACAGTAAATCAAGTTCCCTATATACTTTCCTCCATTATTTAACATGTCTTCAAAAAGTTCCCAAAGCCTAACCAGGGCAAAACGGCATATGCTCTGCTACTCTGACCTGCTATTCAATTCCATGACAGTATTGATCCAAATATAGACTTCCCTTTATACCAAAAAATAATCCCTAAAAAAAAAGAATTATCTAGTTTTCCTTCTATTTTTGCTCTACACATTTCAGGTACAGCATAATTAGTCTGCGTCTAAAGCTGCACCAGCATCCCAGTGAGCTGCCAGGTGGTGTCCGTACCAACACCAAGCAAGACAAATGCTCCAGCAGCCTGCTACCAGCTCAGCCCAGATGAGCACACATCTCAGAGGAATTCTACAGCCCTTGTTGTCCCATTAAATATAATGGGACCAAAGGACCAAACCAAGCACCTCCCAGTATATGCCCAGAGTTTGCCTACAGCAGAGGCTGCAGGTCTCTGGAGATTGAGGAATACACCTGACAGCCACTGTGAAAGTAAGGGCAACCTGGTTCAATAGGTAATTAAGTAGAAAAAACCCCTTCCTGTACCTCAACTGCAATGTTGCTATGTTTGTTTATATACTCCACCCTTCCTCTTGCTTTGCATTGCCAGGAGCGAGCTCTCAGGTGAGGGCACAAGGTTCAGCTTGGAAATAAAATATTGCCCAACAATACAAATAACAGCAGTCCCACCTGGGCACTCAGCATTACAACACACAGCCAAATTTACAAGTCTTCTTAATCATACTCTTCCAGTCTGAGTGTACCACGCTGGTATGCAATCAAGCCTCACTCCACGGACTGCACTTCTCCTTGCCTGGGGCTTTTGAGGGATGGTAGGGAGAGGGAATTGATATCAGCAGTAGATTCTGCAGTGGGGAGAACTTCAGTTCTGCCAGACTTACCCAGGGCAGACTTGAGTACAGAATTGCTGGCAAAGGGTGGGGCTCCACTTCCCATGGAGTCCAAGAAAGAGTTGAGCAATTTCAGGTACTCCATGGCACCCGAGAACTCACTGAAACAAGAAGCAAGGCAGACCTTAGCTATGCTGTCAAACAAGAGATGCCAAGGCATTACTCATTGGTCACAAGGCATATTTAAACAATGCAGCCCCATTAAGCCCACAGGAAGTTCAAGCTCTACAAGTAACATAACACTGCTGGACTGAAGAGACCACCCCGTAAGTGGAAGTGCATAGCACAATGCTCCCCAAAGGGCAGCCTCACACCTCCTCTTGCAAGGAGACCAGCACAGAACTAGATTCAACCCCAAGAGTCTCACCTCAAACACACAGCTATGCTATAAGTTGATTACAAGTTGATTTCAATCACGGCCTCCAAAAGAGGCCAAACTACACTGCATATATGCAAATATGCAATCACAGAAAATAGGTATGACTGCAAACGACAACATGTTCATAGCAATGGTCAGAGAAAGTAGCATATGCAGCAACAACCTAATTTCCTGGGACAGGCTAGAGATGAAGATCTCGAGCTCCCACCCCTAGAGGGGGACAAAAAGGCTTGCTGTATTACTAAAGCTAGTCATTCCCATGAGGAGACAGGACTCCCACAAGTATAGTGACAATCCACACCCTTTATACAAATCTGCTACCTTCTCTCATCAACAGCAGCACTGGATCACAAGCATTTGCACTGTGCAAGCAATTACACCGAACTGCGTTCTCTACTAGGAAACAGACATGAGATTGGAAAAAACCCCAAAGCTAAATGTACAACATTTTCCCTACACAGGTGGGGAAACTGGGTTATCTTCCCATCTGAGGTTTTTACCCACACTTTCTGGGGACAACAGGATCCTTACACAGCTTCCTGTGTATTTCTGTAGCATTTGCCTGGCACCAGCATATCTGGAGAGCAGCTAGAAATAGTGCTGAATTACTAGCAAAGGATGGGCTTCCATCTCCCATGGAGTCCAAAAAAAAGTTGGACATGGTTCAGTACAAAAAGCTGCTCTGTTTCCCACCTATTGTCCCCTTTCATTTGGTCACAGAGCTTAGAGGCAATGACAATTTCAGCCACCATCATCTTTCCTCCTCTTGCCATGCATCTGTTTGATTCTTCACTGCTGGTAAATACAGCACTTCAGTCAGGAGAACACCCTCGGATAAGGTAGCAAGTTGGCGGGTTCACTCTCTGACATGACAGACTTTCATGTTCTAAAAGCCCTTGATGTACATCCTGGTCTAAGAAGAGGTAGGTGCACACTAATTTTAGTGCTCCTGAACGTTAAACTTTGTCACAGCAGAGAAAAAGCCACTCATCCAGCTGAAGAATCAACCAGCACTATGTCAGCTAAGACTGAAAATCCCCACCACACCTTGGTTCCCCCTGCTTTCAGAGGTTTTGATAAAAAGAGGCAGAGCTGACTCTTGTAATAAGCTGCAGTGGCCATATACTCACCACGACTCCTCCTCCTCTTGTCCCGCTGTTTCTTTCCTAGTCTGAGGCTTCACGAGGGAATCCACTGCTCGCTCTAGCAGGTTCTCACAGAACGCCTGATGGACTTGTGCAATAGGATCCGCTAGAGAAGGATCAAACCAAACCATTTCACTTGCATACAGCCATAGACACCTCTCAATACAACCAAAAAGAAGAATCAAATGTGGAAGCAAGAGAAAAAGCAGTAGAGGGAAATTCTTGAGTAATTAATGCAGTGATTTCTAAAGACTAAGTGGACTAAAGGGATAAAAAGGCTCTGAAAACTTATAAAGTTGCAGCCTTTGGCCAAACATCACTCTGACACTTCAGCCACTCAGCAAAACAGTGAGGACACTGCTCTGTGGAGGATAAACCTTGGTCACTCCAAAGTCACCCCCCGGACATCTGGGGTCACATCCAGGTTGTGTTCCAGCATATAAAGAGGACAATGCAGTGCAGTATACATAGGGAAGCAAGTCAGCTCCTGCAGGTTGAGGAGAGATCTCTCAGCTCCACACCCTCTCTGGCCCATCAAAACCATAAGCAGGGCAGACATATAAAGGTGCTCTCTCAAATACAACACCACTTTTGTCCCAGATAAAAGAGTGGAGAGATTGCCAGGCTCAAAGCGCTGGGAAGGCCACACACTCAGGACAAGCAGCTCTCACCAGGGTTCCTTTGGGTGCAGTACAGGCTCTCCTTTGCAGCTGACTTCACCGTCCAGCTTCGCTCCACAAAAAATTTCTGTCCCAGGGGGTGGCACAGCCAACGCAACGAGTCAGGAATGGCACTACGCTCTGAGCTGCACAGGCTTTGAGCCTGGCTTAAAAAGTAGCTCTGGGGAAAGGAGAGGCTGATTGAGAACAGCATCCAGGGAAGAGTTGCACCACCAAGGACAAAGATCATATTATAATTACAGCTCATATCATAACTGCAAGTCATACTATAATTGTACTGATAGCAGATGTCCTGAGCTACAGCAATGCCAGTTTCCTGGCTTTCCTAGAGCTCTTCTTGGAGGTGTGATAGGAGAGGAGAAGACAACTCACCGCTAGGAAGCCAAGCTTGCCTCCACAGCGGGTTTTCAAGCCAACTGCAGCAGTCAGGTGGATTTCTGCCATTGTGCTGGGTGGGATCTTTTCTTCTGCACACTCAGCCAGATTCACAGCACACAAGGCCATGTGCAAGCCTGAGTAAGCTGAGCTGGAGGGAAGTTTACCTGCACCAGAAAGAGGAGGAAAAAGTGTTAACTTTTAATCAGTAGTACCAGGTACTAAATACTACCATAATTTGTAGGGCTACTATCCTAAAGAAACAACAAGAACCTGTTGATATGAGAAGCTTGCAACATTGTATGTCAACTTTGTATTCAGACAACAGAACAACCATAACCAAGTCTTCCCTCCAAAGATATTAAAGACTGACATCCACAGCCTCACTTCCACAAGAAAGCTCTGTATAGCTAAGCCAGTTAGGATAAAATCATCAGCAAACTTTATCTCACTGTATTCATCACTATCTTAAAACCCTTTGCAGTCCACACCTGTACCTACACAGATAATATTTAAGGACAAGTACACCATGCCCTGGTGTCATGGTGACAATTCACAAAGAATGATTATGCAGAAGGAAGTTCAGCTTGGATTTCTGATCTGCTAAAAGCTTACTGACATTACAAACTGCTTTGCCAAGGAAATGGCAAAAACAACCATTTGCAAGGAACATTCAAGCACTTCCTCAGTCCATGTGCACATACTCAGGATTTCAAAGCACATCAACACCAAATGGCAACCTAAACTGTACATAGCTTCAGAAATTTCAATTCTTCCAGCAATTAACCCCAGCCCCTGCTTCCACCTCACATTCCCAAGTGACAGTGATAAAACAACCCTTTAACAGCAGCAAAAAATGACTGGACTCAATCAACTGCTGCTTGGGAAAGACTCTCAGCCACCTCTGCAAACTCAGGAAAACATAATTTGAGATACTGCTGTTGCTTCAGCTGTTCTTACGGAGTTTTTTGATTGCATGAATCTGTCCTGTTTCAGTAAGTGGTTCCTGAAATTTGTCTGGCTAATTTCCAACAGCAGCCATCCCAGAAGAGAGGCTGTAGTGCTCTCCCTGTATCCCCCAGGATCAGCTCAGTCTCATCATTCAGCAAAACAGCATATCTGCCACCTCTGCTCCTACCTGTTATGTGGAGCTGATGGAGCTTGTGATATGCTAGAGCTGCATCCCGAGCACTGGTCTTGGCCTCGTCCTCAAAGCCTACAGTGGCCTCCCTTGCTCGCCACTGATGAGAAGTCCTCTTCAGCAGCCACCGCACCAGCGCCAGCTTCTGCAGGCTGTAGCGGATCACGTTCCAGGACAGGCTACAGGCCAAGTCCAGGCGGGAAGCTGGCAGTGCTCGACCAAGTACTGACAGGCAAGTCTGCAGGTTTGATGCAGCTGCAGCAAAATCGCCCTGCAAATAACACAGCAAAAAGTTCAACAACAAAAATCACCATTACAGAGACACTTTGGGACCTCCTCAGCATTGGGAGCAAGACAAACTGACGTGCAAGCTAGGACAAGATCTTTAGCAGAGGGACGTCATCATAGAGCCAGAAAACATAATGGCAGTTTACACTATCTTGAAATCTGGCCCTGAACATATCCTTCCACACGTGGTTCTGGTCCTGCACTGCCTGTGAGACACACTAGTACTAAGTGAAAGAAGGTTCTTGCCTTCTCAAACAACATGGAAGTTTTGGGGTCCCCATATCAAAAGCCAAATGTTGCCCCAACAATGGTGAGGACTTCCAAGAGGCTGGAGGACAGCACACAGACCAGCACAGCAGAGGCCAGACTCTGGACAAAACCCAAGATATTGCTGCCAAAAACTGATACAAGATGCAGTAGCTAGGAACAAGGACAGAAGTTCAGAGCCTCTTCCAATGCTGGCATCTATGCCTCACTAACTTAGGTTGAGTGAGGACAGCAATCTGCTCAGGACAACCTAGCAACAGCTTCTCTGAAATCAGACAGGATAATCCACTCAAGGAATACCACGCTCTTGCAAGTGCCAAGCCACTGCCTCACTAGGCAACATTTACCCAAAATCCCATCTAAAAGATGCATTTGATGCAAAACAATGAGTCAGCTTTACCCGTGCCAGATCCAGGTCCGCTTGCTTGCGATGCCTCCAGAAGGTGACCGACGACCTTGAGTGTAGCCGGGTCACTGGCTCTCCATGCACGAGTAGCTTTATGAACACACTCAGTACAATCACTCCATTCACAAGCCACAGGATTAGCGTGGGCATCATCCAGCCAAACCAACCAGCTGCATCTACAATGGACATCCAAAAGGAAAGTTAAAAGCTAATCTGGACACCAAAAGCTTGGCAACATAATGAGCACAGACCAAGGAGGATGTCTTGCTATGCTTGCCACATGTTTAATCAGCTTTTGCAAAGATTGCATTTCAAATCAGGAAGCACCTGTATCAACAGCTCTTCATCCAAACTCCAAGCCACAACATTTCCAACTAAATGGTTATTTTTAGAAGACTGATGTATAAAAAACCGAATCAGCACTTAGTTTCCCCAGAGTATGTCTTCTGATTTTTCTGTAAGATACACCCACAGGTACTCAATACTTTAGTGTCATTTTTTGATCTTAATAAAATTTACAAAGCAACACTGAGGAAGCATATTTACCAGTCAGGAAAATGACCCCACACCTACAGCATCCCCTGCCCTCCCCTATGAATTTTATGGAATAAGTGTATCAAACAAACCAGTTGCAAGAGCCTATAGCAACAGCGTAATAACACTTCATTATTAAGTTACAAAATCAGTAACCTTAAAAACAAATACAAAGGGAACATGCCTCAAAGACTGGTGAGGACAGGAGGATGTTCCTTACCCTGAACTACTTTAAAGGGTCTATCCTGAAAGCCCAGACTGCTGGGCTACAAATGGGTGCTACCTCAACCTCACCACACTGAGCCATGGCTGGTTTTATGCAAGAAGAATGCTGGATATGGATGGGAACTGGAACCAGATCCAAGTTGGCTCTCCTCCCACACCCAGCCCAGCAGTTACTACTCTCCCCACCCACTAAGCAAAGGTCATACAACTCCCTGAACACACAAACCCATCCTACTGAACCACAGCAACCATCCACCTTGTGACCTGCAGCAGTCACAGCTGGAGGTGACCTTTAGGGAGACCACATAAGGCTGGACACTTTCTGTGGTCCAAACTATTCTAGTTCATTACCTGACTCAATAGTCAGCACATTTCTGCCAGAGCTGTGGCGCACCAAACTGTCAGACTCCGGGGTTCCTCGGATGTCCAGGAGGGATGTCAGCGGATTGAAGGAAAGGCAAAGGAATGTGAGAGCGCAGAGGAGTATTCGAGAGCGATCCACCATACCAAGCGCCACAGGAGGAGAGTCGGGCTCATCTTTAACCTTCAAATGAATAGGAATGGAGAAAAAAGAGGAGAAAACAAACTGCTTACCATTCTGTACCACAAGAAGCATTTATGCCAAGGGAGGGGTAGGGAAGAAGGAGAAACAGAACACATTTTAAAATTTGCTTTTGAGCTCAAGATCAGCAAGAACTCCAGTAAAGCTTTTCATAGCTTAGTAAGATAAAGTTAAAATATTTGAATGCCTTCAACTTCTTCCTGCTACCAGTCATTTCAGTTATTAACTGGATCCTTGGTTTAGGCTAAGATTAACTTTTGCTGCCCTTACTTTTTTGTGGATCTCCCAGAAGACCCACTTCTTCTGTGATATCCACAAAACAAACTTGTAAGCCAAAGACAGCTAACAGCTTTCTGTTACTGTGATTACTTGTGGTCTCATTAACCACAGCTGATGTCATCATCTATTTCCAAGTTCTCCTGCTTTACGCACTGGACATTCATATCCTGGAAAGTCATGGGCAACTTGGGTCATGAACAAGCACTGTAAGTCCACAAAGACTGTACAGGGGCTGAAGGATAAGTACAGTTCTTCTTGTAGCTAAGGTAAGGCTCAGGTAATACAGCTCAGGAAGCAGTTGCAATCATTTAAGAAAAGATAAAACACACAGATGCACCTTCCTCATCCTTACAAAGGATCTCTGAGCCCTACAGATCTGCTTGCCAGATGTCTGCTGGTTCCACTCTTGAGAATAAGGAGATTTTAAATTCTGGCCCTTATGTATCCCTGAAGTAGATGCCTTAAATTTGACAACTGAAGTCATAAATACCTTTGCATAATCAAGAAGAGGGCTTCCTGGCTCTGAATCAATGGAATAGGGAGAGAAGCCAGCCTGGGATCCTGAATCAGAGGCTGGAGGAGACATCAGCAGCAAATTCTGGTTGAAGTCATCTGTCTTCAGATCTACATCGGTGTCAACTAGACTGCTTAGGTCAATGCCCTTCAAGAGCTCTGCAAAAAATCAGAGTGCATTATGTATGTGCTTTTCCATCCTGAATTCTGTCAGTGTCTCTCAGATTTGCTCTGTCACCTGGAGTAACACTGGCCACTATCAATGCAACCTCTGTCAAGGATAAGAGACTGCAAGATACATTCTACATTCATGCTGACTGCCTCCCCCCTCCTGCACAGCATCCACAACTTACTGTTCTTTTGGTTAGCCAGCTTCAGAACCATGTTCTCCTGTCGCAGCTTATGGTTGGCCTGCTGTAGGTATTTAATGTAGTCAATAGCTTTTCTCAGGACTCCAGACTTGTGCATCTGCAAGGAATTAAGACATACAAAAAGCAGTTTATATAAAGAGAATCAAAGGGTCACTCCTGCTTGTAGGGATACCACAACCCTTTGTATTGTGTGGTGATAGAAAAGGGAGTAAAGCACCTCTCAGCAGCTGCAAAGGAACTAATAGCAGGGCATGCTCTGCGGGCAAGATATCAAACATACACAAGGACTGAGGTTTCTCAAACATCTTATAAAATAGTACAATGGAAACAGATTAACATCCAAATTATAAGAGTTCACATCTATGTTTCAGCCAGAAATAGTCCTTTGAAAGTACCATAGTTTGTATATGACGTGGCTGTCATAGAACAAGCTGCTGTCTGTTGACCATTGTTCACTGCCTAATTCTGAGAATATTTCCCTCCTTGCCTCACTGCCTTGGCCATCCCCATGAAAACACTTGCTTCCAGAAGCAGTGGACAAGTTTATCTTGTAAACACAAGCTGAAAGTACTATGAAGCCACTGCACATGACCCATGTTTTTAAAAATATTAAGCTTCCAATTCCACCCAGCAATAGGAGGTGACTTCACTAGTGCACTTATTTGTAGAGAGATCACAGAAGTATCAAGAATACCACTGCCCGCTATGCCAGCATGAGGTAAAGCAAATAGGACAACCCTGAGCACGTGGCATAAGAAAACTTCCAGTAACTGAGCAAGCAGGAGTTTTTACTGCTTAATATCTAAAGGAAATAAATCGGAAAGCTCTGTAAACCCTCCTCCCTACTGCAGTCACATGGAAAAGGAAACTTACATTAAGCAAGATCTGGTCTGGCAGAGTTATCAAAACATCCATTTGGATATTCTACCTATTTTAAGTTAGACCTAACATAAGAACAAATGCATAAGGTATAGTTTATTTTCAAGAAACAGTACCACTAGCACAGTAAAATTAGTATTTTACAGGTGACCTTTCCTGAATACAATTACCAAGTTTTCCATCACACAAGTGTTTCTCATCAGTGTTATCCCAATACAAGTGTGCACACTACTTACAGCTGCATGTACCCAAATACTTCATTTGGTAGAGCAATGAGCACCTTCGAAGACAAAGTATTTATTATACCAGATTTGCTCTTATCCCCCATCTTTACCTTGGCATCTGTGCCCATGACAAGGTCCTTCAGCTCAATGATTTTGTCATTTATGGATGACCGGTAACGCTTTTCAATGATGTTGTGAGTTGTCCTCCTCTCTCCTTCTTTAGGTGGTTCAGGTTGCTTGACACCCCCGGGAACTTGTTTGATAGGCACCTTTTCTTGTCCCACCATCACCGGCATTGTGGTCAAAATGGTCCCATTGCTCCCAACGAGGGTCTACAAAGACCACGTGTAACAAGTGTCAAGAGCAATCAGCCAATTTAGATAAGGTTTATGATGGCAAAAGAAAAAGGAGTAAACAAAAGACAAATCAGGAAACGTTTGTACAGCTCAGAAAAGATGTGAGATGCCAATTTCCTTCTGTCTTTCTTAGGCGGCAGGAGCACTGGCACAGCATCACAGGAAAAATCTGTCACTCTGGCTCCCACACTAGTCACTGTGGAATAAGAATATCTTTTGTTCTCCAGGAATATCAATACTTCTGCCAATACTGTGCTCTGTTCATCCACTTAAATAGAGAAATGGACCGAAACTCCTCTTTGTTTCTACAATCCTTACAATCCAAGTGTCCAAATCCACCTTTTCTGTGGACAAGTCAGTAAAACAGCAACAGGCTACGCTACTTCCAAACTAGTAATGACAATGTTAGAAAGGATTCTATTATGGAAACAACCTTGGCTTGACCAATGCAGTTGGATTTGAATTTGATTAAATGAAGAAAAAAAAAATCCATAAGCTATAAAAATGCCTTAAGATGAGGAACTAAGACAACGAGTGATATATAGCGGCACGAAAAGCTCTGACTTGGACACCCATCTACAGACTATCTACACCAAACTAAAGCAGTGTGTACTCAGAGATGAAGTATGATGAATCCCATCAGAACAGTTGCACAGACAGGATTCTAGGACAGCTGGAGTAAAAGAAAGTTTAGACTACTTAATCCAGCAAAGTAAGATTGAGAAAGATACATGTATTCTCTGAAGTACACCAAGGATCAAGGAAGTGGTTATGGAGAAGAAGAGTTTTTTCTGTCAAAAGACAAACGTAATAATAACTAGCCATGAGCAACTTCAGGAACAATTTCAACTCTGAAATAGTCTTCTAATTGGAATATCAGAAAAATAATTTCGTTTCAAGTAGGAACTTGACAAATAAGTGAATTTAAGTCTTAAACCTCTCCTTGGTTTATTTCCACCAAATTTCAACGTGTTCAAACATGTCTCAGGTACGCAGAACCACGTAAGCCTCACCTTTGTGTGAAAACATCATCTAAAAGCAAGCAGGTTAATTGAAGGTTTTAGCCTAGCTGCTAACAAGTATGTAAGAAGCCTACCATGCTATTGCAAAAGAAATCAAAATCTAAGCCCAAGTTTATCTCCCCCAGTAAATATTTGTAGAGAGATATCTGTTCAAAATGTACAAGATTGTAATAAATGTTTCTTTGGGGGCATAAGTTTCTCAAAGTGGAGGCCATGAGGCACAGAGGCCATGAAGCACAGTTGCCATCTCCAATGATTATAATGAATCCTCACCACAAACGCCCTCTGAAAAGTAGCTTAATTAGTTGTCACATTCAATATACTACTAGTAGACACTACTGAGAGGCAAAAGAAAGTTCCACAGGTATCTCTGAGCAAGTTAGCTTTCAGTTTCAAGTTAAAAACCAGACAGAGCTTTTAGGTCATATTCTTCTCCTTGTAATACCAGAAAAAGGTAAACAGAAATGTGCCCTTGGTCTTTGCTTACTGGCCATGGGAGGCTGCCAAGCAGTATAATCTGTGTGTTTAGCCTTGGCAGAAACAGGGTATTACTTGCTCTGGACGTGTCTAGAACAGCCCTCAAAACCCCTTCTGTCTGCACTACTGCAGAATGCTAAAGCTCAAATCTCTTACTTAACAGGAAAGGACATCGGTGAGGAGAAGGAGGGAAGAACATCTATATAGTACCTGCAGAGCTGTGGTCTGAATGGGAGCAGTGAGTGCTGTCAGCGCTGGGTTCTGTACTGCAGCCATAACAGGATTACCATCTGCTTTCAGGGTTGTCAGGACAAGGGAATCCGTTTTTATGATCTGAGGTTGGACCAGAACCTAGGTTGAAAAGAGTTACAGGTGAAGGGATGAGCATGCATTTCCCTGCTGATCTCAGCAGCCAGAGGTAAAGCACTAGCAGAGTTGCAGTTACTTTACAACTCAGTGAATGGCAAAAGAGCAGGGTGAGTATTTCTTTCCTTGCAGCCTGCACCACCTAAATGCTTTTGGTCGCCCCTAATGCAAACTCTGACCATGAGACAGTCTGGACAGCACTGGAGGGAGAGGAGCAGAGGAACCACCAGGACATCGGTTTGCAAATCAGTCACCAGAAGTAAACAAGTATGTAAAAACACAAAAGAGCTGACGGAAAAGTTGCCTTCCCCTCTCCAATTACACCTATAATTAGCTCCCTATATTAACTGGCTGAGTACTCAGAGTCTAACACAGCTAGGGCAGTCTGCTTCGGGAAATACTCATAGTAGCTTCCCCCCTAGAGTTTCACCAAAAGGATCTGTACCATAAACATCAAGCAGATCAAAATCAACTGTAAGTTATTTTGCCATAACACAGCTTGCTCTTATTTCTTCCAAATACCTTGCTAACTCTTAGAGAACATGACAGATGGCAGAGTACAACTGAATCAGAGCAACTTTGTCATACCAAGTCCCCTAGACAAACATTTTTAATACAAAGATGCACTAAGTCAACAAAATCACATGACTGTAGCAGTAAAAAGATAAAAATAAGTGACAGAAGAATCGGAAGAACACATTCCAGTATTGAGCAGTCCTTATACGTGTGGTAGAGGTGATGGACTTGTGAAGAAGTAGGCAAAAGTCAAAGAAAGCTTGTTCAAGTAAGGTTTCCAATCCGGTTTGGCAGTACCAAGTTCCGAAAATTACTTTAGACTACATTTAGTTAAGCCAGTGTTTTAGTGAAAACAGTTTCTGAACACTGCTCACTACCTGAAGTCACATCACAGCTTGCAACAGGGACTCTCACACATGACCTGCATGAAGTAAAATGCTTCTGGGACACAGGCTGGCTAGAAATACCTCTCACATTTAAAAAATATTGCGCAAAGGCAAACCTAGACAGGATTGCCAGCACTACAAGTTTCACCTCCTCTCCCCCTGGCAAGCTAGGAAACCAGACCTGCAAAAGCACTTTCTTCTTCTGCTGTATCCCTGTATCATTCCACACTTATACTTACCGGAACTTGCTGGACCTGTGGAGCAGCAACCGTCTGGACCGTGGCCGGTGCTAATGTCTGGATGGTGCCGTTGGCAGCCTGTGTCAGCACTCGCTGGGCCTGCACGGTCTGCACTTGCTGCTGGATGGTAACTGGCTGAACCTGGGAGGATGTCACCAGGCTCTGGACTTGAGGCTGGAGAACTGAAAAATAGAAGAGGTGTCAGAAACAGCCCAGAGATAGGTCTCCCTTTCGGAGCCTGCAAATGCTTCTAGCATCACTCCTTCCCAGAGCTTCTTAGTAGGCAGCATTCATCAAACTCATTCCACATGTTGAGAAGCTCCTTTGGTGCCTCCTACAAGAGGACACTGCACCTAGAAGAGCAGCTTTCCAGGAGGCACAGAGGATCAGCTAAGAGAAAATAAAGCCAAAGCTCTTTGGTCTGACAGCACAGTGGCATTATGCTGTACATCCAACCTACGCTTTCCCGCTCCCTGATCTTGGTGGACCAAAGGATCCTATTTGTCACGTAAAGAATCAGCACTTACTAAAGAGGATCAAGTCAACTGGCATTCACAAATGAAGATCCAGTCATCAGTAAATATCCCTACAGGTGTCTCTGCTCAATGCAAGTACTGCACTCAAGAGTTTGGTAGATAAAATGTGCCTTCAATCCGGATTGCCATGTGGGACAGACTGGATCTGCCCAGTGCACCCATCAGTGGGAGGACAGGGTTGCCAACAACTATATTTTAAGACATAATTTTCTCAAGCCTCCCAAGAGTGACAGGGGAGAGGCCATAACAGAGGAGAACAGCAAGATAACTATGGCAAGAGGCCACACAAAAACACTTAAGATCTCATTTATGACAATTTTCCATGCTCCCCAACTCCAAAGCCACACAGCAGGAGAAGGGACACCTCACAGGCAGCATCACAAGAAAAAGATCGTCAGGCTTGTCGTGGTTGAGGATGTGTTTGGAGTTTGAACACTAATGCATTTATTGCAAGTGCATCAGGCACACCCATAGCCTGAGCATCCCAAAATCCTGAGTGCACCAGGCACACCTGTAGCCTGAGCACCACAAGCGCTACCTTGGAAACTTGTGGCCGCGTTCTGGTAGATGACTGGCTGTTGGATAATCCTGGTCTGAGGAGCAGAGCTGAACGTTGGTGTAATCATGACGGCCTGCTGCTGGAGCTGAGGCTGGAGCGAGGGCCGGGGCTGAAGGAGAGGGGCTGAGCGTGAAGGCGCTGGAGGTGTCGTCTGTGCTGCTTTGACTGGCAGGCTCTGGAGCTGGGGGGACGCAGGCGGCTGAGGAAAGGTTTGGAGCTGTGCCTGGCTGTATGACCGCTGCAACTGCGGCTCCAGGGTCCCACTGCTACTGCCACCGCTGCTGCTGCCGCCCTGGAAGGTGCTGCACAAGGGATCTGAAAACAGATCTGGAAAGTCTCCTGCTTGGTTACTGACAAACTGCAGCATCTCTGTGAAACAGAAGAAAATTTGTTCAAGATTATTTTATTGCCCACATACTTTGACACTTGCCATTGTATCAGGACTGGAATGATGGGCTGTGTGCATAGAAGGGAGCTCTGGGTACTTCAAAACTTTCAGAGAACATCGCACTAACCTAACACCTCCAGAGAGAGACCAGGAGGTGGCCAGTAGCACACCACTGCTGCTGCCGTTCAGGGGGAAGAAGTAGGACTCTCCTACACCACTTTCCCAGACAACAAGATGCAAGCACAGACTAGAACTTAAAACCATCTTCAACATATAACTAAAATACTGCTCTTACTCCTTCAGTCTAAATCTTACAGAAGGAAGAAACTAAGCACCTGAACAATTCCACCACTAACCACTCTCCCACACAACTTTTAAGGAGTTTTCATCCCTCCTGCCCCACTAAGAATCTGCAAAATGAAGAAACAGGATAAGAATTCATTGCAAGGATACAAGAAATTGGGGAAAAAACACTAAGGAAACAACACTTTATAAAACTGTAGGAGAAATGCATGTATGTGTTTAAAATACCAGAATAACTTTTTCCTCTTGGTTTTCTGCCTGCACTCACTGCACAGCAGCTTCTCTCCACCCCACCTTCTCTGGGATTTTATCAGCCCACATCAAAAGGCTCCTACTTCAATGCTATAGCTCTTACCCACAGAGGAGAAAATTTCACAACCAAGAGCTCATTGTTCATAAGCAGAGTTTCCTCTTCCACACTAATGAAATTATGCACCTTAAGCTACCTGAATGCTTTCCCTGATCTGTGTGCAGGCAGAGGCAGGAGGAGCCAGACATCCTACTCCACCCCAGCATCTGCCCCTGCTGCATTGGCTTTTCCACAGTTTTCTAAAAGTCCTATTTATCTTTTTCTGGAAGTAGGAAAAAAAGGAGGGAACCCACAAACCTAAGAGAGAGTTTATAAGAAAATAATAAATAAGGGTTTAGGAAGCAGAAAACAGATGTCTGATTTATAGGAAAAAATGTGGTAAAGTGCTCCTTACACCAGGACCTTTCTCATCCACAAACCCAAAGGACGTTGCTGCTGTGGTTTATGAAGCGGATTTGAAGCAGTAAACTTTTCACAAGAAGTTCCTATGGAGGCTGTCCCAGCAATAAGATGGCTATTAATTTGCCTCTCCAAAATGCCACCCACACATTATCCAATTAATTTGTCTGACACTCCTTCAGCTGAAACAGAGCAAAGGGATGGATCCTCCTCCAAGCTTCTTGCTCCCTCAACACAGGTTTCAACATATTTCTATGATACTATTACTCTTTCCTTCCAATCGCAATCCCTCCACACCCTGACAAACATTTAAGCACTGACCATGACACTTCTCTTAAGAACTCAGGTCTGTGGAATGGAGGAGCCTGGGAGGCAAAGCGTCCTCCTGACCTATTCATAACCTGACACTGAAGTGGGAACACACAGTTCCCCCAGCATGAGGCAGCAGCCACCCTCAGGGAGCAGCTGGACCAAGCCCTTGTCTCTACTTTTCACTATATTAATGAAAGATTTTTTTTTTATGCTTTCCCTCAGCTGGCTTTAATAAAACATTACCAGAGCAAGGAGGGTTGTTTCAAGATTAACACTTGTGCATAACATTTAGATGGATATGAAATAGCTCTTCACCCTCCAACTGACTGCAGCTAAGACTATCCCAAGTAAACCTCAACATGATAAAAAACTACTTCTCAAACTCTTGATTTGATGGTACTGCTATTTCACTATCAGACAGCACTACTGCAAGTGGGGGATAAACATAAATCGGATGAGATTTTAGTAAATTCCAGCATAAGAACCAAATTTCAACCACTGAGTTTTAAAGAATGTTGTGTTCAGTGCAGTAGATTTAATATCTTATTAAAAAACCTACTCCTGCTCTCACAAGCTAAACCATATCTTTATTACAGACTTAACTTGGGCTAAATGCAAAAAGTCCAAAGATTAATTTTAAAGAATTAAGACTATGAGGGAATCAAAGCCACCTCTTTTAAAGGGCCCAAGAACTTTCCTAGTAACAACACACAAAAATATAATGCAGAAGAAACAGCCAACATCCAAAATCTAAACCTTTGCCTTTTAAAACGCCTTTAGTGTCTACACTCACTGTGAGAAACCTCGGCTGCTTCTGAAGGACCAACCATCAGTGATAAACACAGTGTCACCAGAGCACCGGCACCCTTTGTGCTGGAGAGGTCTCGGCCCCTAAAGCAGAGTGACATGTTACTGCAGAAACTATCCTGGCCCAGCCCAAGGCTAAAAAATGTCAACAAGGTATTACAAAACCAAGCCCACCAAGGGCTTCTGTTGCTTTCATTAACCCAGGGACTGAATACCTGGCAGAAAGGCAAGGGCTGGGCTTCAGCTGCCTCTTCCAGGCAGTGGCTCAGCTCTTCAGCACACAGGCTGCTCTTCCTCACGCTCCTGGAGACGCTGTGCTTTGAGAAATGAAAAGTGGCGGAGATTCCAACCTCAACAGAAATAACCCCTCTGCCCTGAACCCTGACATGCTTCACACCCAAGACCAACTCGAACCTCGTGCTCCGGTGTTACCCAGCAGTGTCCTGCCAACAGGAAGGTGCCCGTGATTGGTGGAGGAGTTTGTGCTGGGGTAGGAGGCAGAGCCTTCAGGCTCAGCACTGGGACCCTCTGACCACCCTTGCTATGACCCCCGCGTGTGGGGACAGATCCCACAGCAGTCGGCGCATCTACCACAGAAAATCAAAATCCACACAAGATGCAGTGAGGGGGTCCCTCAGCCTGAATGGGAGAGGTACACCAACAAGACAACTTAAAAACCAAATGAAAATCTTTGCAAAATTTCAAACCCTGAGACAAATCCATGTTGGAGTACAAAAAAAAAGCAGGATTGTCATATCCCTTCCCCCCACCTTCCCCCAGGAAAATCCACCCCTGGAGCTGGGGAGGAAAGTGAAGCTCGTTTTCCTAAGTTACTCATCGCTCTGAATCACACCTCCCCGGGCACACCTCAGTTCAGAGCCATCTCTGGGTTCATCAATTCGCCTCTGTTTCTGTATGCAACCTGAGAACTCATTACATGGTCCTTAAACAACGGCAAACACTACCTTGGATGAGCACCATCAAACTTTATGACCAATAACTAAGCCCCTTGCACTTTCAAAAGGTATGTTCTTCTTTTATATATGACAAAGAAAAATGGGGTATAAATTTTGCCCCAAGCTACACTGCAAATCGATGTCAATTAGAAATCTAAAAGCACTGGTATTATTTTATCTCCCAGTGGCTAAACAAGGATGCTTTGGACACTCCTGCCCCGAAAGCTGAGCTCAATTTGGGATTACAGCCCAGCAGAATAGTGAACTGAGCCAGGACCCTGTCTCTAGCCTATAGCAGAGATCGCACAGAGAAATGACATTTTAAATAGCTTTTCAGGAGCTGCTTGGTGTCACCAAAAATACATATAAAATAGCGTCACACGCAGGCGCTTTGTTTTGCTGCACTTCGGCAGAAAACAGCGATTTTCTCACGGGTCTGAGCTGTGCCAGCGACGCGGTGAAGTTTTAAGATGACAGTGAAAAAAAGGGAAATTTAAGCAGTTAGAGCTGTTTCAGTGCTTGGAGGGCTTGGAGGCTCGGCCTCCCACAGCCACTAGTCGCGACACAGCTCCGGCCATCGTTTAGCACCTACTTTGAGAGAGCGAGGAAACACGAGTGGAACGTGGACTGCGCCGTTTGCCCCGCGGGTCTGCGGCAGGAGCAAAGGGACATGCCAAGTACTTTCTGCCGACCCCTTCCCGGGCCGGCCACGGGTGGGAAGACCCCCACGTCCACACTGGCTCCTTGCGGCTACCACATCTTTCTCGCCTGCCTCAGGCGTGGGTCAGCTCCACGGGAGTTTCCCAGAAGCGCTCCCCAGGCAGGGCCGGCCGTGGGCTGCCCGCGCCACGCGGGGACACACGCGGACACACGCGTGGCCGCTCGATAGGCGAGCGCTGCCCGGCGGGACGCGCCCCGCACCCCCGCCTGCCCCACCCAGGACGGGGGATTCCCGCTCGCATGGGAAGCCCGCTCCGCGTGGGAAGCGCACCCCACGCAGAGGGGCCAAGCCAGGGCGGCCACCCTGTGCTCCCACTCCGTGCTCGGGGGGGACGACACACCCCACGCAGCATGATCCAAGAACCACCCCACCCACGCGTCCTGCCCCGTCGGGCGGCACCGGCAGCCCCGGGCCCGCGGGGAGACACAAGCGCTCCCCCCACCATGCACGGGGAGCCCACGGGCGCAGCCCCCACCACCCCCGCCCGTTCCCGCGGCGCCCACCGTCGATGTCGCCCAGGGTGAGCTCGTCGCCCAGCTCGGTCAGGGTCTCCATGCTCTCGGCGGCCAGCTCGCCGCCCTCCATGGCGCAGGGCCCGCCGCCGCCCCGGGCGCTCAGGCGGACGCTGCTGCTGCTGCCGCTACCGGCGGGCGCCGCCGACCCCGCGCCATCTTGGGCAGCCCCGGCGGCCCCGCCCCCGCGGCCCCGGCGCGCGCGCCCCCCGCGGTTTGTTGTCAATGAGACCAGGTCGCCCCCGGCCAATCGGCGGCCGCGGCGGCGCGTGGTGTGATGGCGCGTCAGCGATCAGCAGCTGCGATTAGCATGGGCGGGCCCGCCCCCTCATTAGAATATTCATGAGGTGGGCGGTGCCGGGCCACGCACGGCGGACACGCGTGGGAGTGACGCCATCAGCCGCTCCTCCTCCTCTGCCCACGGGGAACACCGCTGGGGCAAGGCTCGCACCCCGGGCTGCCCGCCAGGCTCAAGGGCGCGAAGGCCAGGTGGAAGGCGCCGCTGGGGAAAGGATGGGGTTTGTCCTTCCCTCCGCAGCTCCCGCGGACCCTCACCTCCTGGGGGGCCCAGCCTCGACGCTCTCTGGCGCGCACCCGCTCCCCCCGGGAATGGGAGCAAAAGCCACGCTTCTTTTACTTAAAAAAAATAAAACAAAATAAAATAAAGTCAATTTTATTAAAAAAAAACCTCGCGCCCACTGCCACCCCCCCACTGGAGAGACTTGGCTCTGCTGTTAAAAATTCAGGACGTTTCCCCTTTCCCAAAGGCTGCGATGCTTCCAGCCCGGCACAGAGCACCCACTTCTTGGGGATGGTCCCTCTGCAAGAGCCTCCTCTGGTGCGAGGTCATCAGCGATGATGGGAAACAGCAGGGGGGTTGTGCCGGGTCCAGGGGCCAGCCCCTCACCTCTGCTCCCCAGCTGGCTCGCTCCCTGCTTCGGCCCTGCTATCCCCACATGCCCTTATCTGGCTGTCCCTCTGCCAAAGAGGCTTTGGAGTCTAACTTAGAGAGGATGAGCGCTGCAGAGGAGGGATGGGGGCAGGATGGCAGGGGCAGGG
The DNA here is from genome assembly GCF_001604755.1 of Lepidothrix coronata. Taxonomy (NCBI): domain Eukaryota; kingdom Metazoa; phylum Chordata; class Aves; order Passeriformes; family Pipridae; genus Lepidothrix; species Lepidothrix coronata. Next base: position 1,429,443 of record NW_016690321.1, read on the forward strand.
CATGAGGTGCAGCACAGGCTCACAGCGGCTGGGGGCTGGTTCCCCAGTACCTTCAGCATCAGCAGGGCTTGCACTAAAGCCACCCATTGGCTGCAAAGAGGCCAAGTACTGAAATTCCTTCAAAAAATTCACCGTGTGTTTGCCTCCCTGCGGGAACGCCCAGTGGTGGCTGCATAGGAGAACAAGATGCCATCAGGCCAGGAACAGATGCTGTCGGCCTTTTAAACTACATCTGGACAATGAAATGCATGTTCCTCGGTAAGAGAGCCACTGGGAAGAGGGGAGAGCTGATCTGGCAGAGGTAGCAGCTGTGCAGAGACCAGGTAGAGCCGGGTGGGGGGTGCCAATGAGATCACCAGTTTAACAAAACAAAAACCAAAACTGAGAGAAGCAGCATTGCTCATGAGGCTGTTTGGTGTGATGCACTCCCCAGCCCCACCCATGTTGGAGGAGGCAGGTTCAGTGTAGAGTGTGCTGTGGAGTGGAGGGATTCCTGGGCTCCTCAGGCACAGCATGTCCCCCACACCCTACTTCCCCACAGGCAGCAGCACCCCAACCAGCCCAGGGGATGGCCCCACTGCTTTTCCTTTAGTCTGTGCTTTAGCTGTGGGGAAGGCATACCCCACTCCAGCTGCACTGGGGCAACCCACCAGCACTGCCACCCAATCTCCACTGAACAAAAGGGAAAGGCAACAAAACAAAACCCACGGCACAAACGGAAAGGGGACCGCCAGGCACTGGCTGCCGAGAGGGAGCGAGCCACTCTGCGTCCCAGTGGTGTCGCCCCCACTGCAAGGCGCAAGCCCCCGCACGCTACAGCTCCGACTGCGAGCGGGAGATGCGCGGGCCCTTGCGGATCTCCTTCCGCTTCTCCTCCTTCTTCCTCCTCTTCTCCTCGTCCCTCAGCGCCTTCTGAAAGGTGTCAGCGCTGGGGAAAAACTGTGGATTGACAGCAAGGGGTCAGGATGGGGGAGCCCCAAAGCCTCCCAGAGGCACAACCCCCTGCCAAAGCCAACACACAAGCCTCATGGTGCCAGAGGGCTTGAGGACGGATGTGGCATGAGGCAAATAGGATCTCGACCATGGGGCAGGTGGCCACAAGAGAAAGGAGATGGTACCAGGTTCCTAAAGTCAACTGCAGCCCAGCCAATGAATTCAGTGTGTTTCAGCCATGCTTCCTCAGTGGGGTTTTGGCTATTCCCAACGAGACACCTGTTCCATTCCCCAGCCAGCTGCCTGGAGCTGCAATGGGGAAAGCCCACAAGGTGAGCTGGCAGCATTGCTGTCTTACCTCTGAGTGGTCCGTTTTAAAGGGATTGCGGTAATCGGGCGATTTCTCGCTGATTCCCAGCTCCTGAGCCATCTGCAGAGCAAAGCGGAGACCACATCGGGCACTGGTGCCTCCCACTCACACTCTCCCCTTACTGTGACCAGGATCCCCTCCTCCCCACCAGCCCCATCTATGTTCTATGCTCTTCTCCCATCACTCAGCCCAAGGACAGCCCTCAGACATGGAGTACACTCCTCCTGCCCTCCTTTTACCCCAGAAACCTCACCCCCCCAGCCTAAGCAGCAGAGTAGGGACACGGCAGGGGGGACCAGGAGCCATACCAGCCGCAGGACCTGGGAGTGGGGTCCCTGCTCGAACACACCCGTCAGGTTGCAGAAGCCGATGCCCCAGCGGATGAGGCTGTTCCAGTTGGAGTTGTGGTCGAAATAGTGGTGCACAATCTTGGGGAAGCGCAGGACAACATCCCCGAAGAAAGCAGTATTCTCCACTACGTGGGAGTATGCTGTGGGGACAGCCACCAACCCCATCGTCACACATGGCCCATCCCACTGGCACTTATGTCCCCACCAGGAGGTGGGGAGGCTGAGTTAAAATGGGTAGGTTCCCCAGTACGAGCTAGTCAGAGGCAACAATAAGGTCTCTGACAGACAGGGTCAAGCCCAGGCCTGGTCTGGATACACAGGGGTTTTGTACCTACCCCGGTGCCAGTCCCAGGAGGAATGTCTGTGATGCACCAGAGCACTCAAAAAAGGAGAGGGGGTAAAGACCGGAGAGGACCTACCATCTTTTATCTTCTCATCCTGAGGGAAAGGCCCGTCGGGAGGCACATCAGCAGCAATGAGCACAGCACGAGAGTCTTCCAGCACCTGCCAGAACTCTCAGTTACTGCCCTGTTTCGCCAGCTCTTCCCTGTACCCTCGAGGTGCTGCCCCAGCTGCCCCACTTTGAAGCCCCATAGCATCCTCCCTTCAGGTCCTAAAGCTCACCTGCCACACAATTCTTCTCTTTGACCCCATGGAGGCCCCCCAGCCCTCCCCACTTTGGCCCACCCTTCCCAGCCCCACCAAGCGCAGCCTGTGCTGTGGCTCACTTTGAAAAGTCCCTTGAGCATGATGTCAATGATTTTGTACTGCTGGTTGACGTCATTGAGCTCAATCAGATTCTTCAGCGCGTTCATCTGGTCCTTGCGCTTAACCTCAAACAGCTTCTTATCTGCAACAGTGTCAAGGGCACTGCTGGCACTCTGCCACCTCTGGCTCCCATGCCCCTCTGCACCATCCCAGTCCCCCCAGTTCTCCACGGCGTGCCTGAGGGCTGGGGGGCAGCATCTGAGCCAGGACGAAACAAAGATTTCCAGTGAGCCCCCTTGCCCAGACACCCCAGCAGGGCCCTTAACAATGCTGAGAGCAACTGGGGAGCTTTCTACTTGCCAGTCCATGCTCTGGCTGAGGGGCTGGAGGAGGAACATGAACTCCCACTTTCCCCATATGTGTCTCCACATACTAAATATCTTTTCATACTTTGCCTGTTCACCAGGGGATGCTGCTGCATGCTAAGAAGGGCTTGCATTAGCCCACCTTCTCACGGGCAATAAATGCCTGTGGCACAGAGAACTCCAAGTGCCACAAGCCCAAAAGTAGTCTCCCACCATCCCAGACGGTGACCCCAAAGCACTGAGACCCCAGGCGTGCTCTGCCACCCAGCTGGCCAGGCCACTTCCAAGCACAGACTGGGAAACATGCTCAGTGCCCAGCATGATGGAGCAGAAAGAAAAAGTAGAACACCAGGCACCACCACCATTTCTGCTCCTGCATCAAGCCAGGCACTTGCCTAGCAAACCCAGGAGCTTGGCTAAAACCCTTCTACAGAAGAGCAAAGCAGCAATTTCCCAGTGCTTCTGGATTCTCTCTTTTCCACTTCCCTGTGCCTTTTCTGTGGTCTCTGACCCTTTCCCTGCACATGAGCTCCCTCCAGCCTAAGTAGAAATGAGCACGTATTTGAGTCACAAGGAGCAGGCTGCAGAGGATACAGATTTCCAAGCCAGAGTCCACCCTCTGTTTTTCCAGGTCTGCGAAGCTGCCTCGAGATAGCAGCAGCACCAGCAGAAAAGGGCAGATGAAGAAAAAATCCATGTTGGCCACTGCAACCTGGAAAAAAACAGACCAACAAAACCAACAACCAGTGAGGAGACTTATGAAAAGTCACACAAACCACTTGAGACCAACAGCACATTGCACTTGGCATCAGGGTCCTTGCCTGCCTCTCCCTTGTCCTCATGAGGGTTTGAGGGAGACAGTCGCCAGAGCAGAGCCACGGGGTGATGCTGCAGCCAGCCTGCTCTCCCCTCTGAGGTCTCTCTCCTCCTCCTCTCTACCTGCCTCCATTGTTGGCTGGGCCCCCAGGGATCTGACTCAGCACTGACCCAGAAGAAAAATTAAGTCCTACCTGTTATCCCAAAAATAACAGCTAGCTTTTTGCTGGGTTTGTGAGTTAGAGCAGCCCAGCAACTGAAACAGCAGGGCTGGATGGTGAGGATTGCCAAGGGGCTGAGTGACACGCTCAGCCATCTCCCTTCACCCCTTGGGGTGCTGTTACCTGGACCTTTTCCCTCACTATCAGCCAGGTGCCAGCTGCAGGCCCCATGCCGAAAAGCAACAGTTGGGTGACCTGGTGGTAACTTCCCCCTTGCCCCAAACAAGTCCCTCCCCAGGAGGTGGTGTCTGAGGCTCTGCAGAGATGCTGTTGGGCAGAGCTGCTCCTGATTACAAGGGTCCCTCATCCACAGCCAACATGCAGAGGAGAGGCTGGGGGAGATGGTCCTCGAGAATGAGGCTCAGCCTCCAGGCAGCAGAACTCGAGGTGGTGGCCCATCCGCAGGGACAAGGTTTCCACTGAGTCAAGCAGCGGCCACTCGCAATTACAGAGGCAGCAGCTCCTTCAGAGGCATTGCCCATGCCGCCCCCTGTTCCTGACATAAAGGCAGATGTGTAAAGCCACCAGAGCTGCCCTCATCCTCTGACACACTGACCTCCTGAGCCCACACTCGCCTGCCTGGGCAAACTTCTCTCTGCAATGCCCTAATAGTGGAACAGAAACAAATCGCTTCTTGTTTTTTTCTTTTTGTTTTTCTTTTTCAAAACTAATACAATTTGTTCAACCCTGGGTCCATGAGAGAGGCAAAGCAGGCAGCACCAGCAGCTCTCCCAGCCTTGCAAAGATCAGCAGCAGCTACCACCATACACCTCCTGCTGAGGCTGAGCCAAGCACCCTCACAACCCCAATGGGGGAAGGAGAACAGCATAGGGCAAACATGAGAAACCCTCTGAATTATTTTGCTGTTGTGCTCTGTAAAAGGCACCCCTGGAAGGGAACAGATCAGAGTAAATACAACCAACTTTACCGAGGAACACACAGCTGGCCATAGTGTGGGCTCAACAACACATCCCATGTTTCAGACACAATGCAGAGCCAGAACGGCAGCACAAGTCCCCCACACCAGGTCTGAGTCTGTCCCCTCTGCCCACTGTGGTGCTAGGATTAAGCCATATTCCAGCAATCATGAATCCACAAAGCACACTGACAAGCCAAGGCTGTAAGGAAAAATTCTTCAGCCCAGGCAAACAGATACTCTGCTGAACCCACCAGCCTGGTTGGCTCCCAGAAGACTGCTTCACCCTGCCAAAAAACATGACCCAAGGACCCAAGGCCTGGCTCAGCAAGGTGGTGTGGGTCTCCCCTCTGTAGAGCCCCCCACAGCTGCTTACTCCCTCCCAGGCTCTCAGGGAGGAGGAAGTGCAGCAACTCAAAAGCACTAAGTGCGACTGCCCTGGGACATGGGCTACTGTTTGCCCCTTGGATCGGACATGCGACCATAAGGACCAGGCTGGTTATTTGCCATGGTCATGGAGAATTGGAGAGAGATGCTGGAGGCAGCCAGTGGCCTCCAGACCAGGCTGGAAGGCAAACAGTAGAAATGCTGCCCACAACAGCTCTGCCACGCTGCCGGTGGCAGTTCCAGCATGCCTGGTAAGGGCAGGGGCTACCGCATCCTCTGCTTCCAACATGGGAGCTGGGTGGCCGCAGGATATTAAATGGTCGCTCCAAGGGGGAAGAAGTTCAGCTGCAAGAAACTCTGTTCAAGGCAGCAGCAGAGCAAAGTGAAGCTCTCGGCCAAAGCAGTTGCCAACCAGCTGGTTGCTGCAGTAGAAGGTCCACCAGCCTGCCTGGGTTCTTCCAAGTCTCAGAACAGTGATGGGCTTTTCCAGAGATATGATCTACAGATGCTGAAGTATATATGGTCGGTGTTTTCAATGAAAATGATTTCAATTACTTTACAAATCCTCCTGCACCAGCCCTAACGACTGTGCCAGGGGACAAGGTTGGAAGCAGAGGACTGGAGAACCATGCCACACCAGAAGCCCATCACCTTTTGGTCTGACCCCTTTCCTGCTGGCACTCATTCTCACATCAAAGCTAATTACTGCCATTGTCCATCAGGGCTGAAACACCCCAGCAAAAATGAAGCAGGACCCAGGTTGTTTCCCTCTCCCACAGGGAATGTGAGGCTGCTGATGCCATGTGGGACCACCTCAAATTTATTTCCCTTCACTGCCCTGCCCATTTCATCACATTTTAAAAGCAGAGGACATTCCCTCCTCTCCAGGCCAGACTGTGTAAGTGCAGAGATGCGAAAGCTCCTTGCAGATGTTCCTCCACACTTTCCCCACGAACTCTCTGTCTTCACACCTGCTGAGGGATAAGATGAAAACACCACAGAGCTGCTCCTCCCTACTCCTTGCTGAACTGATTCCTGCCAAAGACAGCTCTGCCTTATGCTCCCAGAGCAGTCCAGGGAGCCAAGGCCTGGCCTGATGCTACAGATGGGAAGGAGTTTCCACCAATATTCCCTCACAGCCCTGGCCAGCTGTCTGTTTCAGCAGAAAGCCCACCAGTCTGTCTCGCTGTCTCCCATCCTCTTAATTTAGATGTGTTTTTCCAAAGACATGACAACAGATGCTGTGTATAGATGGTTAGTACTTTCCATTAAAATGTTTTTAATGACTTTATAAATTTTCCTGCAAGAGCCCCTCTGAACCAAGCATCCCTGAGATTTATTCACTTAATGAGCTTGCAAGGCAGAGCCACGCTGCCACGCTTTGGTTCTCAAGAGGGACTTTTGCAGTACCTCCCATCTCTCCTCTGCAGGGCACTGAATTGCAGGGGGGAAAGCATCATCAGCCTGCCCGTGCCAGGAGCACACTGTGGCAAAACAAGAAATGAAAACTCCCCACCCCATGAATCCATTCCCGAGCCGCTTCTCCAACAACCATATGAGGATTAATCTCTTGTCACAACTGAACGAAAAGCTTTGGAAGTGAAACACTGCTGCTCAGACTTCTGCTCGGACAGTTCCCCATGGGGCTTACAGGACCAGCTGCTTCAGTTGAAACACCGGCTATTTACACCTGCTTGTCTCCAAAGTCCTCCAGCCGCCAAGCCCAGAGCTCACTCACCACACAGTTTGTCATCCTCGGCAGAAGCCAGCGAGGTGCTGTGATTTCCAGCAGGAACGGGTCCATCCCAGCCCACCCCTTGCCTCCCGTCCCGCCGGAGGGGGTCAGCAGCACCCCGAGGGTCTCGGGCGGCCGCGGGCACAGGGAGATGGAGATTCTCCCGCAAGCATCGCTGAAACTAACGGCAGTCACACAGGGACAGTGGAGTGGAAACGGGATTAGCCGACAGTACTCCGGCCGCGCTGCGGGTAACCCAGCCGGAGCCGTGTCAAGTGGACGCAGCAGGCGGCACATGGGGGATGCGAACCCTCGGGGCAGGACGGCAGCTCCCCGGGCTGCGGAGGTCCGCTCCTCCCGCCGCTCCAGCGCGGGGCCAGGGCGGCGATGGCAGGCAGAGCCCGTCGGGCACAGCCCTTTAACCCAGGGTCCAGCGAAGTGCCTCGGGGCCGCACTGCCCGCGCCGCTCCACGGACACCCCGGCTGCCCAAGAGGGCCCTTCCCTGGGACCGCTCCCGGCCACCCCCGCCCCGCCGTGTCCCCGGAGCGGTGCCTGGGCTGCTCTCGCCCTTCCCTCCTGCCCTGCCGCGGCCGGGCAGTGCCCTCCGGCCCCGCTGTGACTCCCGGGACGGGGAAGGCTCCCCGCCGCCCCCGCAGGCTGTCCCTCACCTGCGGGCCGGGAGCCGGGTGCCGGGTGCCGGGTGCCGAGGCCGGCGCTCACGCCCGCCGCGCTGCCATGCCGCTGCCGCCGCCGCTTCCCCGCTCCGCCCCGCCGTGTCACTTCCTGAGTCCCCGCCCCGCCCCGGCACCGGCCCCACACCGGCGGGGCTGCCCGGGTTTGGGCCCCCGGCGCTGGGAGGTTTCCCCCCGTCGGGGCCGCTCTCGTTGTGGGAGGGTTTCTCCCGGCTCCGCGAGGGAAGGAACCCCGTTAATTAGAGCCTCGACGGGAACGGGACACTTAAAGGGTGTGGAGGCAACAGGACAGTTGTGGGGGCTGGAGCTGTAGTCGAAGGAGTCACTCGTGAGCTGGAAGAAGTCTACTCAGCACCATGGCACACGAGGCATATCCTGCTTCCCCGGGGTCCTCGCTGAGCCCCCGCCGCCCCTGCCAGCCCAGAGCTAAGGGGCCATCTCGGAGAGCCATGAGCCAAGGCGGGTGAGCAGAGCACCTCTTCCATGGCATCCCTCTACGCCATCGTTTCCCCCGGCAGGTCTGCAGTTTGATAGCTGAAGGGCATCAACCAAGCCTCACCCTGCACAGAAAAGGAAACTGAGCCGTTTCAGCAACAGAACTTTATAAATGAGTTTCAGCAAAGCTTTTTCTCAAAATGAGCAACAAATTACTTCCTTTGTCCATCTTCTCTCTCTACTTACTATTCACTGGGAATAAATGGCAGGATGGGGTCTTTGCTCCATTCTTGCCTTTTTCCTCTGCTCTGCACATCGCATCTTCTCATTTCAGTTGCCAATGTGTGAGAGGGACACTGCCACGCTTCCCAGACATCTGTCATTGGCATCATGAGTGGAAACCAAAGGAAAGGCATGGCTGAACTCCAGCATGCTATGGGAATTCCCACATTTGACATACCACTGACAGGAGGTTTTCATTACTAAACCAAGCCTCCCCAAGCCATGGAGCCCCACTCCCAACATATGCGAAAAACATCAGTGTAGGTAAACCTGAAGAAAAATTCTTTCTCAACAAAACTGATGTCAAAGCTTGAGTTTGACCAGAGGATTTTGTCTTCCCTGTTCATGACTATCTGGATGGTTTCCACCAGGACAACTTGCCCTCTCGGTGTCCCACAACAGAGAAGTAGTATCACATTGGGGGTAAGCACAAAGACAAGCTACTCCTCACGGAACAAATACCTCACCCACTGCACATCCTGCATATGGCTGATGATGGTGTTCCACAGTGAAGGAAGACCCCCTACCAACAGGAAATCAGTGCCCTGGCCACTTCCATCACTGCTATATGTCTGAGGCAAGGCAATGCAGCATGATGAAAACAGGAAGACAAAGAAAAGTTTGGGAAATAACCAAATATTGCACCAGGCCCCCTCTTTCTCCACAAGGAATCTGGGAGTAACCCCGACTCCATCCCCAGAGAAAAGGAGGATTCAGTTCTCAGCGGGCAACTCTAGGGCCAAGCAGAATAAAATTTGCTAACTCCCCTTACTGGTTCCCAAATGCTCCCTGCACTTTGAAAGTGCCTGAGTCATCTTTGGGTTTTCACTACTTCACGGGCATACCAGCAGTAGCCAGCATGCAGACAGAGGTTAACTCATTGCTCATACTCCAGGAAAATCAATACAGAGATCATTACTGCTTTGAAGTCAGACTCCCCAACCTGCTCCCCTTTCATCAGACCACCTCTGCCTTACAGATGAATGCAAGCCCCACACAGAGAGCCATCATTCATCCCAAATGTCTCTGTATTTCCCAAACATCTTCTCAGATTAGGAGATGATGAAGTCTTTCATCCCAAAGTTAGTCAAGTGTAGCAACCACTCAGTTTTTCAATTTTGTTTGCCTTCAGCTGGAACAAGAAAAGGAACAGCAGCTTAAGTAACCCTTCCAACCTTTGTTACACCTACCACTCACATCACCTATGTGGGGCATTTGCCCAGCAAAGGATACACAATGTCCTGATGTTTTATACACGTGGTCCTCTGTCCCAGGAGACGATCCAGCAAGGTCTGAATGGTCCCTGACTGCACTGGCTCCACCTGGTAATGACTGCTCTGAATCTGAGCAGTCAGAAGAAAGAATGACCAACTGTTCCAGAAAACTGTTGGGTTTGTTCCTTCATACTCCCTCCCTCATCTCCACACAGAGCAATGAAATCTTCAGACTTTGATCTGGGGGGTAATCAAGGGGCCGCCCAATCTGATGACATAGTTTAGGCAGTGGCTGGCATCACTCCCTTTCTGATTCCACTGTACACCCCTCGGGGCAGTAGGCCAAGGTAGCAGCTGCAGGATTCCTCTTCATCTTACTATAGCCTCCTCAAAAGGAAGTTTATGGCTCCCCATCAAAGGCTAAAGCAAACACCCAGGAATTTTCCAATTTTCCTCGGCAGTCACTGCTTTCTTACCTGACAAAGGAAGTGGTGAAGAGCACAACATGTGGCCTCAGGCAGTTCTGCTAAGTTGGCTTCTGCTGCCTCCTGAAGAATCTGGCTAATTTCTTTTTGAGAAATAATATTGCTGCTCTGATATCTCACAAACTTGAACAAAGGAAAAAATAGAGGCATTAAATAGTGAAAGACCCGCAGACTGCAACAGTGACTCATCGCCTGCCAAGACCTCTTCTATGTGATGGGATGCTGCAACACCCTAACCACAGGCCTGATTTTTATACCACCTCTAATAGAACCAGTGCAAGTATCTGTGTTTACAGTGCTCTGATTTATAGCCATATTTATTTTGGTTTAGGTCGGGAAGTAACTAAAATAAATCAGGTAACCTTTTAAAACTGAAATAAAGCAGCAAATACTCACAGATCCATCTTGTATTTGGAGGGGGAAGGTTCGCATTAATAGCCCCCTCCTCTCATCCACTGCCAAGAGGGCTTTATCTTCAGTATTTCTGCTGGGCAGGACCACATTCCCCCTCTAGCCCACAGGCCCCACATACAGCAAGGTAGTATATTGTGCTAACTCCCTGTCCTGAAAAGTCATGTCTGTAAGGCTGAAGATGGGGAGACAAGCTGTGATGCCAAGCAGTCAGCTTGCTCCCTGACTGGTAACAGCAGTTGTATGTTCTCTGCAGGTTTCCTCTCTCCCCCCAGGGGTCCTAGATGTTATAAATAAATGCTACAAACACCAGAAGAACAGGAAGTACTCGCTAACAGCAGTCAGTTTCTGCAGGGTGTGGAAGGGAAGTTCACTCGAAAGTATCATTATTAATATAGGTCACTAATATAGTGCCAGACAAAGCCACAGCAGTATCTAAGATTGGGTGTGTGTAGCAGGTTAAGTTCCAATAACTGACCCACATGCATTGTACCAACATACTGGGAAAAATGGAGAACAGCTTGCCCTTCTCCTGCTCACCAAAGTCATCAGCCTCAGAACTTCTGGCTGCAGAAAGGACTTCTGGCCCCCATTGAGCAGTGTGAAGAGCAGGAATCGGTGCCATGGCTGTGAAGCAACATGTAGAGCTGGGACAGAAGGAGAAGCCAATGAAAGACAGCTGTAAAATTGCCCAAGTGACAGGCTGAACCCAGCTAAGGACAATCTTCAATACTGACCCCAAGTTTTCTCTTCTAGACCCCATGCTGTGAAACACTAAGGGGATAGTTTGCTATGTTCTTACTTGCCTTTTAATCTGTCACTCTTAGGGCAAGTTTAGTCAAAAGGACAAAAGCTTAATAGCTTTTCAAAGCAAAAAATACATTTTGTCCATCTTTGTGCTGGTACAGGAAGAGAAACCTTCTCCTGGAGTGCATGTCATAAAATAGCAAGGGAATATCCTTATCTTGGGGTTTCAAAAATAATAACCTCCGGTTTTAATATGAGGACAACTCTCCTGACCTCAGTTTTTATTTAGCTGCAGAGTACCCTTTGGGGAATGAAGAAAGCCCTAAAACAGAAGCTGCACAAACTGAGTTTGGATCTGCATCAGACAGCATACTGTGGGGACCAGCCAGGCTGATGGCAGCAATGCAAAGTCAGTTTACTAAGGAACATACATGATAAACATGTATGAGGTAAGGCTCATAAGTCTGTGGTGGCATGAAGTCTCTCATTAAATGCTAAAATTAAAATTTTATTACCTTGTATTTACTGCAGGTTAGAAGTATGGGATAAACAACTACAACAGGTCAGCTGATATAACTTGTTATACCATGGCAACTCACAAGAGTGTTAGAAAGGCCTCTTTTCCGCTGGCAGTCACATAACCTTCCTATTGCCACTACAAGAATCTTTTCTATAGGAAAACAACACTAAAAATAATGTAAAATATTTTTTTGGGGTATTTTTTAGAAATAAGAATGTACCAGCACTGAGCCTGCTCTGCACTTCTGGAAAAATCTCTGGACTGAGAGAGGGTTTTAAAAAGCCTCAGATGAATCAACTCCTAGAGGCAGAGTCCAGGAAACACTCTTTCCAGTGTTCTTGCATTTTTCAGCCAAAGCCAGCTATGACCCTCATTCGGCTTGGAATAAGGAGACTCCTCTTATTGCTGTTGTGAACTTCAGCACCACAGCAGCCAAAGTGACAGGTTCAGCTGTTGCTGAAGCAGCTTAATCCCAAATCAGCAAAGCCTCCCCATAACATGCCACTTTTTTTTTTTTTTTTTAACCCAGCCTTTTAATAGCCTCCCGTCAGCTACTGGCTGTCATTCATCTGCAGTATTACATCTTCATCCAACCGCTTCATCTCTCCCACCAGTGTCCCTTTTGTCTGGTGTTCATTCACTCCATCCCCTCCTCTCTTAGTGTTTAAATGACTGAAGCGAGCAGAGAACTTTCTGGTTTAAGAACAGAGCCAGCACCTGGACTTTGTGGCTTGAGGCTGACAACAAGAAGGGTCTATCCTTCCCCCTCAACTGTACAATGCTGTCATATTATGTTATATTGCAAGCATGGTATACATCAGGTCTGACATGGACTCTGGAAACCAAGGTTAGCACTCACTCCTGGAAATCTAGAATTTCTGTCTTCCATTCCCTAAGGCTGCCTAGTACCCTGTTCTCCCTTCCCTCGGGGCCAAACTGTGACCAACATTATCCTTGTAAGACACATCACGTTCAGATTCTCCCCCACTATATTTATGGTCTAAAGGTTTGATACAATTGGCCTGGAAGTAAAAGCCTATTCCTATACTCCTTCCATTTCCAAACCTTTTACTCTTATGGGGGTGGAGAATGCCTTTTTACCTTCTGGAAAGCATCTCACTGTCCAAAGCCAAAGTGAGGGCCCATGCCTCCAGGGAAGTCAGGCATTGTGATTTCACCCCACAAAGCACATGATTAACTTTAGGCATACAAATAATTTTTCATATTGGGCATAAACTCATTAAGCATCTGCTCCAGAGTGCTACTGGACAGAGATCAAAGAGCTCAAAATCACTGCAGGAGGGAAACCAGAAGAAGAAAGAACAAGAAGACTTTACCAACATCTTGGTTCTTCACATACAGGTATTCCACTAATGTTTCCAGGCAGGCAACCACAGCCTGAGAGAGAAGCAAGTCTTTCTGGAATACCAAAAAAAGAAAAAAAGAAGGAAAGAAAAAAAAAAACAAACCCAGTTAACAGCTATTGCAAGAGGAAAATTCATAAAGGGCAGGATCTGAAGATTATTCAGCGCAGGAAACTAACACCTTTCATCTCCTTCACGGGATGCAATGTGCTCCAAATTATCTGTCACATCAAGGAGCCAGACAAAGGCATGACTACTTATTCTGAGACTAAAAAAATATTAAGTAACAGCCTCCAAAAAGTAAAGATAGGAGCCCAACATTGCTTAAGAGAGCTAAATGTAAACTGATGTATTACCCCAGGAGCACAGCATCACTTGAGCAAGTTAAATGTACGCTGATGCATTTACTACCCACAAAAGCACCTTGCTTTTGGTGGGTAGTGGAGAGACTGGGATTTGTTACACTTTTCCCATGCCTGTCCCTCTGCATCCCTGCAGAGCTGGAGATGGGAAAACAGAGACCGTCATTAGTACACAGAATTTCAGCTACCCAGTTCAGCAGCAGGGAGCACCGCATAGCTTGATTTACCTTCTTTCTCACTGCACTACACTGCAGCAAGAGCATTTTCCCTCCTCCTCATCACATGTCTGTAAGGGGTGGAAACTGCAGGCAGAAGGAAAAAAACCAGGCAGCCCCTTTGATTCTGCAATAGGGTGGTTTCTGCTCTGGTTAATGTTCCTGCTTGAAGCCCAACACTTGTGTTGTTCCAAAAGTCATATTTTATATACCTGCAACTGGACTTGCACCAAAAGGTTCTGCAGACTGACAACAAGTGAGAAGACCTGCTGTGTGGCAAGGGGGTGCAAGGCAGCATCCTGCAATGATGATGGCTGTGGTTGAGTAGCGCCTTGGGCTGTGTTTTGGCCAGCGATCACCAACAGAGAGGAGGAGAAGTTCTGGCGCAGAGCAGCTCTCAGGAACTGCATGATGCTCACTAGACAGGGAGACGCTTATTAGTGTGTGTCAGTGTTTTCCTCTGCCCTGCCCTGTGTGTTGGTGCCTGTGCAATAGCATGGGAGAGGGTGAGGAGAGAAAATTTGAGCTTAAGAGACCACCAGAGTTGTTTGGCAGCTGCTAACAGCTGCAAACAGGAATGGCAACATGAGTTCCCATGTTCATCTCCTCCCTTGAGACACTATCACAGTTCACACTCAGTTCCAGATGTCACTACCAACCTCCAAGGAAGATTTGTCCAAACACAGCAGAACTCCAGACAGTTCCCTTTTGCTCTTTCTTACCACCAGTTACACACTTATGGATCAGTTATGCCAAATGGACCAAAGATTCCAGATTCACTCCAGCATCTCCACCATCCCATTCCATAGTCACCAGTTCTCCCTTGTTGCTTGTAGCATGGTACTAGTGGCTGCTTCCAGCCAAATCCCTGTAACAGATGCAAAATACCTAAGAGCAGGACTGGCTTCTTATTCCTGAAGATGACTGCATTGAGGACTTCTGTTAGGTCTAGAGAGAGTGTTTGGTGAACCTAGAGGAGAATTAAATAGAAGAGAAAAAAGGGTGCTGGTTTGGACCAGATAAAAATCTCCCTTACATATTTCCAGTCATTAGATGCTACCCCATGATGACCATTGAAAAACAAGGGAACAGCGACAGGATTTCAGGAGACTGACCCAGAAGGGAGAGTTACATCATCAGGCCCTCAAGTTTCACTCACCACCAGTTGCCAGTCCTGCACAGCTTCCAAACCGCAGTGTAACTTACTTGTCTGTCTCACTCTCATTACTCCCTGCAGGCCTTCTGGCATGTGGCTGTCAGACTGCTGAGCACATGAAGCAGCAGCCAGTCAGCAAGACTGACAAGCCAGGAAGACAAAAGTCATCAGTGGCAAGAAGCTGTCCCTGCCTGCTGGAGCTGGGAAGCCTGCAGAGAGCCCAGGGATAGGAACTATGGCATGGGTGAAGGGAGGAGAGCAGGTTAGGGACATGGGAACTAGGGGAAACAGGAAAGGTCAGCTTGAGAGGGCAGTCTGCAACATGCTGTTTCCCTCACAGAGCAGCCATTGAGCAGCAGTGCCATGAAGCCTCAGAGAGAGCCCCAGAAGGGTTCAAACTCTTCAGTAAGGCTGAGAGTTGGTATGGGAAGGCAGGCATAAGGGCTGCTGGGTTCACTCCTTCAACAGGAGAGCTAGGAGTAGCTGCTGCAATGTAGGGGCAGTGGTTACTCATCTGAGAACTGACAGGCCAAAGCCTTTGACAGCCTGCCATCCATGAGCCATGTTTATCCTCAGGCTTCTGCTAAAGCCAGTAGCAAGAGAGGCTTGGGTAGTTACTTCAAAAGGAAATATTTTCCCTTGTGTTGGCATTCGAAAGTGCTTCCCTCGAAGTTGTAATTCTATTATTAGCTGACAACTCCAGCTTAGCTCTCTTGTTGGACTGCAAAGCATCAGATACAATGACAGCTGCCCACATTCATAAGAGCTTGCTAATATTGAACACTTACTTACCAATAGTAGGTTTGGATTGTGACTGTTTCACTATTGATCATTTTAGTATCAAAAAAGCAGTTTACAACATGGGACATGTGTCTTCCACCCCCAGTCTTTCCTTGAGAAAGGCCTTAAAGTACATTTTGCTCTGTCCCAAAGAGGAAAGTGATTTGGATCAGGAGGGCTGGGTATGCACTTTCACCCCCAGGATTTGTGCCCTTCTCTAACTCTTACATGACTCCTGTCTCAGCCTTCGGCAACATGCTAGCTTCCAGTCCTGCTGGAGAATAACTTGCAGCAGGAAATAACTTGTGGACAATAACAAAAGAGGAATCAAGGCAATCAGATTCCAGGCCAAAGCAAATGACTTTCCTGTGCTAATGAAGATATAATATATATATATATATTATATACACACACACACACACACATATTTATTTTTAAGGTTTAGCCATGTGCTGACTCTGAACACTAGAGTGTTACTAACCTCAGTATTGTAGCGATGCTGATAAAGCAAAAGGGATGCAACCAACAGCCATCCAGAGCACAGCAAGGCATCTTCAGATGACAGGTAAGCAGGTCCAGAGGGCGGGGACCGCAACCAGGTGCATTCCAAAACCTTCTGCAGGAGTTCTAGCAAGGACACATTGGAGAGCAGCACAGCCACTGCTGCATAGGAGAAACATAATAAGAGAAGGTGATGGGATGGCATAGGTTAAACCAGCTTGACAAGCAGAAGAGAAGTGCAGAGCACACCCGTGCTGCAGTGAGGCAGCCCCAGCTGCCACAGCTCATCAGAGTAAGGCTGTCCAGCTATGCTGGTATTCATCTCCCACAGCACCAGCAACTGCTTGGCCAGCTAATAAAATGATCAGCCTTCAGCTAACACAGCAGGAAGGCCAGTTAGAGCTGTTCTCTATTTTTGTCTAATTTTTTGAACTATGACAATACCAGGATATTTCAAACTAGGCACCAGTGCCCCACTGCTGTGTTCTTTGAACAAGAAAAATACAGTGCTTCTTTCTGTCTTTCAGCAGCCAATTCTCGAATCATCAGAAGGTAGCAAAACCAAACTAAAACCCTCAACCTAAAAAAATGCATCCCAAATACAAAATGGTCTTTGTTAATTATAATGCTGCATCTGGATGGAGAAACATCCACCTTACCTGCTGAGACAGTTAGAATACAGTCTCTGATGGCCAAGTTACAACCTCACTGAGATTAATTTAGCAATCAATACAATCTTGCCTCACCTCTCTGTTGACTACAAGGTGTTGTCTGATGAAGGTTCCAGTACAGAAAATTCAAGGATGGCTGCAGGAGGCCAGTGTCCCTTGGCCTGCATTTCCCACAGAGATTACTGACTGGAAACAAAAGAACGCGAATAACAAGGACACCAGCTTAACAGAGCACCTTCGAGCAAGAAGAAGTCAGATACTGGGGGGAGAATTCAGATGAGAAGTGAAAATAAAACAGAGCATGGTACAGACAAAGCAACGGACGACTGCCCTACAGTGTTTGCTTTAGATTGGACCATGCAGTGGAAGATGATAACAGAGAGGGAGGAATAGAAAAAGGTATATTAAAGGGCATAAATCACATTAGGCAGGAATGAATCCAAGAGCAATGGACTTCAAGTTATCTGTTTCCAGTGTGAGCTTGATCCTAGTACTAGAACAAGCATAAACAGCCATGTGACTGTCTCGCATGGTGACGAAACTGGGGAATGGCATGGAGAGCTATGCTTCTCCACTCTCTCTAACTCTGCTTACACTAGGAGTGTCATGTTTGTTGTAAACACCAAACACTTAGGAACAATGTTTAGTAGAAGTTAGGGAGAGAAATCCAGGACTACAGGTCTCAGCAAAACTGTCATAGGAGATCTTTTGAAGAGCATACAGTCTGAGTAAGCAATTCTCAAAAAACACACATCAACACACCTCTTCCATCTATGAGCTGGCTTCATATAGGCCTCATTAGAGGACAGCGTCTTGCACACACTCACCCCTGAAGTTAACATATCCTGGGGAGCCAAGGAGGGAATAAATGGGGTGGTTGGGGTAGGGAGAGAGTTGTGCTGCAAAATACAGAGCAGAAAGCAAGAGCAAAAGGAGCTTGTGACTACTGGCAGCATCTGAGCTCTGCTCTGAAATCACAGCAGCTAAAAATGCTGGTATAAAAAGGACATGGTTCTTCCACACCCCTCAGTTCCCCTGGCTAATGAATGTCTGAGAAACACTGCTTCCTTACAAGGCCAATGCAGGCAGCCTCAAGATATGAAACATTTAAAATCGAAGGGGATAGTCCTTCAAAGTCTGCTGGAGGGATCAGTTTGTCAGAGCAGGGAAGAGATAAGAGGACGGATCAGCTGAATTTCCTTCTAGTATCTTTTTTTTCATAGGCTGCATGAACCTCCAATAGCCAAGTAAGAAATCACCAAGTAAGGATCACCAGACAAGGCAGCAGGTCACACTATGGTTAACAAATACAGCCTTCTGTGTCTTTGGGGTGGACTGGGCAAGCTCTGCAGTTGGTAGGGAACTATATACTCTGCATTCACACTTCAAGGAAAGCCTAGTTTCACTAAGCTGTTGTTTCCTGATAGCCGATTAACAGGACATGACTGTGACCTGAACCCCACAAGACTGTTATAGCAAGTGTGGACAGGGAAGGATGATTCAGGAAGCACATCAGCCATACTGTCATGAGCCAAATCAACAACAGTCACTGATCCTGAAATCATGTCATGGTCAGGGGAATACTTTGGCCACCTTGTGAGATTTCAGACAACAAATGTATTGTAAAAGTAAGAAGAGAACCTGGGGTTTGTTGACTGAACTAGTAACCAGGGCTCTTTACAATGCCCTGGCTATGAAAGTAACTCAAAGCAGCCATAACCATAATGCAAGGTACATCTCACAAAGGACAAAGAGTCAGCTCCTAATCATCTTAAGGCAAGGAGAAGATGGGTGCATATACTCACCCTGGTGAAGTAGCTTGAAGTCTGTGCTGTCCAGCTCCCTCATGCCCTTGCTCCGCAGTTGCACCAGGAAAAGGAGGCTCAGCAAAACAGGCAGGTTGCTGTTAGCTAAGAAGGGCACAGACATCTTAGGTTTTCAGTTAACCCTAAACTATTGTGCCTTAAAATGTGCCAGGAATTGTTAATTTTCTGGCTCAGGACTGAGGATGGGTTAGGGGAGGAAGTATTGCCCTTTTACACACACACACAGAGCCCCAACTTCATTCTCATCTCTACGGTCCCCTCTGGATCAGGCCCCCTTTCTGCCACTGTGGGTTGGCCTGAGTTACACCTGGATCCTGCCAACATCATTCTAGGAACAACTAGAAAAGAAGGGGTAAAAGGACACTAGGATCATATACACCCGTTGTGAACCATGTAGGGAGCATGGTCATCACACTTTCAAACTGATACCACTAATATGCTAGAAGTCATTAGCCCCTGTCTATCTGACTACCACTGGCAGCCCATGCTTTGACAGCAGCCCAGCTGTGCAGCATTTGTTCTCCTTCATCTTATGAGACCAGAAAAATGCTGTCCATCCCATCCCACAGGGCAGAGCAGAGACAATAATAAGTCACAGCTCCACAGGTCTGTATGTGAGAACGGGGCTGCCTAGACCACCAATTCCCCAGGGCAACTCCCTCCCTATTATTCACTCTTTCGCAGTGCTGTAAAGAGATAAAGATTTTATATTGTATGCAGCCATACCTACAGCAAACAACTATCATCTCCAGAAAACGCTTTTACAAAAGCTTGGGAGTTTTCAGTTTTGAGGAGGAAACATTTATGGGTGTCTTTAATGTTCACATATTCTTGATGGAGTCCCACTGTTGGACCACCTTCTTGTCTAAGGTCAGGCTACTGTTTGAATAGGGATGCAGATCCCCTGGACTTAACTACCTCAGACCTCACAGAGAGCTGCCTGTGTGCTGCGAGACAAGGAAGTCTGTCTCCAGAGTACATCTGGTGTTTGACTTCCTGGATGGACCTGCCAGGAACTCAGTTAACAAGCTCAAAATTCAGTATGAAGAGAAGCTGGGGATATTAGTGGCAGCAAAAGGGCTCAAAGCTTGCAAAAGCTTCTCTAGCCCAGTGTCCTATCTCCATCACCAGTAGTTTGGAGAATTAGGTCTGACTCCCGCAATAGTAAATGGACAATCTCCCTCCCCGCAGCCCCTGGCATCCCTAGATCAGCAACAGAGGGACACCACAAGTCCAAATGTGCAAAATTTCAAACACAATCAGATCTAGCAGATGCCAACATTGCTTTCTTTATCCCTAATCTTGTAGCCTTAAGCTTTCAACCCCTCCCTCTTCTCCAGTTTACTGACTTGGCCTGAGGTAAAGCAAAAACACTTCCCCTCTTATTGTCTCCATCCCAAATGCTGCACAGCAAAACTCCTGAAACAGAGCAGGGCAGTTAAAAGTGTCGGCGGCCCCCTCAGGAACAAAAAAAAGCTGTGCTGGGTCCCTAACTTAAGGGGTCAAGGACATCCTAGCACTGCTCCCTCCTTCAGTTCAAGCTCACAGGCTGCTTTGCACAGCACCTTTCATAGTGGGATAACAATTCCAATGCCACAGCCAGGGCTAGTAAGAAAACAGGGATTTCCCCCAGTCACAGCCTTGCTCTTGTTGAGAGGTTTAACAGAATTATGAGATTTGGTGATACCACAGTCCCCGTTTGGGGATCAACATCATGAATGAGTCAAACAACCCCTGCTCCTGGTCTTTCTGTCCTGAGAACTGTGTACACTCAGGCACAACAAGCTGTTTTGCACAGTGAAGAGGCAAAAAAGAGAATGTCTTTCAGTCACCAGCTGAGCCCCTATTCAAGCTGGAAGATTTACCAGCACAGCTCTCCATTTGAACACTGATGGCAGTATATGAGAACCCTGCCTTGGTTTAACAATCACAGTTTGAAGCCAGAACAACATAAATTAGAAAAAAAGACTCTCTCTTCAAAACTAATCTCTGAAAGAGGAAAGTAAATCAGTACAGTTCTGTTTGTAAATTTCCTCATGCAGATAAGTACTGACGCCACATCAGCACTTCAAAACCACTTTATCCCAGACTGTGTCCCTTCAGCCACCTACTCTGCTAGTTGATCTTACAGCAAGACCAAGTCACAGAGGTGGGGGTCACCTTGTAGGGTGGCTGAGCTGCTCTCTACCAACAGCTGCTGCAGAATCTGCAGGAATCGGCTCCGGAGGAGGTCACAGACAAGGACATCCTCATTTCTTTCCAGGAAGGTTCTTAGAGTCATCAACATCTTCCAAGCCACTTTCACAGAGCTTGAGCAGACCAGGTCCTGCGAGGAAAGAAATACACACGTTACCTTTCTACCCTGATTAGGCAAAAGTCACTGCTATTTAATACCATTATGCTAATCCGATGCCTTGGGAAACAGCCTAATAAAGCACCATTCAGATTAAGTATGTCCTGATTAAATAGAAAACTGAATATGAGAAGGGCTGAACATGAGAAGGACTTATGTCTGTTAGGCACCTCTGAGTAATATCCCACTTAAAGAATGTATGTAGCTATGTAATTATAGGGGTAATATGCATTTAAGGTGAAGGTTTTAGACAGTGAGATCCTAAACAAGAGAACAGAGCCTCTAGCACTTCTGCTCATCTAGTTGTTTTGAAAAATCAGGTTGCATATTAAAGATGCTTATTTAAAATCAAGCTTATGAGTTAGTCCATAGTTACTAACTTTCAAAAGGCTGTCAGCTTTGTATGTGCAGTAGTAACATAACAGCTAAACTGCATGAAACCTACATAAACCAGGCAAGCAATCACTCAATCACAGGAAAGGGAAGAGTCACGTACACAGCACTTATCCCACAAGCCTGCTTTTTGACTACAGAGCTCTGTCTGCAGTTTCTGAACCGAATCTCAGAGCCAGTAGCCTTAATTTGGGCATACTCTTGATGTTAAGGTATTTAACATTAAATTCACTTGCATAGCATGTACAGAGGCAGTTCCATAAATATCAGGCAGAAAATGCCTGGTAGCGCTGACATAATATGACCATCTCAACACGTACTATGTCAGCACTACCTTTCCTCTCTTCCTGCAGTAGTCCTGGCTACTGCACTGCAAATGGTACAGCTGAAGAGGTAAACAGGAAACCGGTCTCAGCAACTGAGCCTGCAGCCTGACTGGACAGTCTGCTGCCTTTTCCAGCTGCCTTCCCCTATCACACAGTAGTAATGCAGTAGACTGGGACGACGGAGACAAAATGGCTGTGGGACTCCATACACAAGGAAAGCAGTTAAAGTAAGAACAGGCTGCCTGTGACAGAAAAAGCTCTCTAGTTCTGAGCCTAAATCCTGCCTGTATCAGAGACCTTTAGGAGTAAAGGGCAGGGAGCTGACTGCACAATCGGCTCTGCTGACATAGATCTGCTTCATCTGACATTCAGGAATCCAATGTCTCTATTCTCTGAGAGAGTACCTCAGACCTGGAGCATAGAGAAGACAAGTGGGATGGTGTGTCATCACAATCATATTCACCCCCAGATAAACACACTGAGCACAGAATGGCATGAACCAAGGGCCACAGCCTTCCTGGTCCTGGTAAATGCACCATTGTGTTAACATCTTCCTTCCTACTCAGGAGCTCAAGGTCTCAGATGATGTCACTAACCATCAATTACATCTAATCCAGACAATTATTAAAAGTAGATAAGCAAATAAATCATCCTTGGAATGACATACATTTTTGTTTCACGGTACCATGCAGAGGTCTTTTCACTTCACTCGTGCATTCTGAGGCTTAAGTTATTCACCTTGTAAGTTTTCCTTACATCTGACAGTATATTTATCCCAGTATACTGCTCTGTATTATTAGTCCATCTAAATTCAGATTGAATATGAGCTTCCACAACTGAAAGGTGAGTTGTCAAAGCCTGTGATTTATTACAATTCGCTTTAAAGACTGGGATAGAGCCAAATGAATGTATTTCTGCAAGAGCACATGGCAAGACAGAAAGGGAAAGCAGGAATGTTGTACCATTAAGGGAAGGAGACACTGTTTATGTTTTGCTTATTGACAGACCTGTGATGTATACATATGCTTCAGTTTATGGAGCGATAAGCTCCAGAACTACTGCCAAATATAACAGTGTGGGCAAGTCTCATGGGACACTTCTTAATTTGTACTGATATGAAAACTCACTGATCACTTTTACTAATGTTCTGCAACTGAATCAAATGCCTGGATGTTGCTACCTACTCTGCAATATCACCCTGTGAAAGAACTGCCCTACAGGAGAGCCCTCCTGTCAGCCATTTCAGTAACTCCAGATATTAAAATTTACTTCATAACCTCTTAGATCAGAACAAATACACGCCAGTCTGTAATGCCCAATGGATGCCCACTCAGAATCAAACCTTGCTTTCTCTTGCTTCTTCACCATTTGCTGACATGGGTTTGTCTTCTCAATGATATTTAGTTTTAATTTCTCTAACAGACTGGAGAAGAAACATCACAACTCTTAGCTTTTGCCCTTACAGGCAAATCTCATGTTCTTGTGTGGAAAAGTTAGCAAATACTTCATATGTGACTGGCTGAACAGTTGTGGGACAAGTGGCCACTGATGGGGAGGGGTGACAGGGCAGGTCAGAGTAGTAGCAGTGAGAGACAGCCTCTAAGCAGCCATCAGGACATGGATTCTGTTATGATTACATACATTAACAGAGCTCATTACACCAGCTAAAGGCAAACACTAGTCTGTTACTTTAAGGTCCCTTTCTCTCCTGCATTGGTTAATTTTCCCTGTCTCAAGATTTTTATTTTTTAAGAGCAATAAAACATGTTATTTGCAGTCCTGAAAATTCAAGAGTACTGCAAAAATCTCTGACAAGACTCTCCGGTAAAAACAAAACAAAATCAAACCCCCAAACAAACAGAAAGGTGTGCTTTCAAGACCTTCTCTCTGCACACTGCTTTTTCAAAGTTCTTGTTCCTCATACCCTTTTCATCTATCAATAAAAAAGCATTGCTCCCAAATTAGCAAAATAGCTTCTTGAAAGGCTGGCACAGAAGAATCTGGAGCACCCAGCTGTGTATCTGGATAGAGAATGGAACAGGGTTTTTCATGGCATACCTCAGCAGGACCCTTCAGATCCCTTCCCAGCCAACTCTTAGAAGATCCCTTCCTATCACAGTGGATGGATGACATAGAACAAGATAACACACACGCAGTCCCATTTTCCTTATCAGGCTTCCTTGGCAAGTAGAAGTCTATGTATACACACATGGCCCCTTCTATCAACATCTTTGGCTTCATAACATCACTGAGGGCTTTAAGAACCAAAACCCCCATAAAACACCATCAGGATAGCAGCCTATCCTTGTGAAAGTCACATACCAGTAAAATAAGCAAAATGCTGGAATTGCTCTTCAGAATGGGAAGTAATGGGCTGGCACTGTTCAGCTGATCAGATGTGTCAAAATCAGGTTCTTCAGCCTCAGTTTGCTTGCAGTCTCCCCAGGAAAACCAGAGTTGGAGGACTTGGTGTCCAAATCTCCCCATAAGTTCAGGGTAGTGCAGGAAGAATTTCAGCAGGAGAGGACAATGGACATAGACCGAGCTCAGATCTGGAAGATTATCCAGGATCCTTCTTATGGTACACAATGACCTCTGGTAAGTGTGTGAGAGGGAAAGGAGGAGAGGGAGAGAGAACAAAATAATCACTAGATACTGAATATCAAACAGCTGAAATGATGAGAATTTACAGCGAGAAACAGTCACACGGCCTTTTAAGTAGACAATCAAATATATCAGTTAAACATCATTTTGTGAAGCCCATTTGCATCACAAAGGCTAAGAAACTTGTAGGCTTTATACAGAGCTCAAAGCTGTGCAGCAGCAAAGAGTCATATGGGAACACTAGAAAGCCTGCTGCAGAGGCTGGAGATGTGTTCAGGAGATCGAAGCTATGAAATTTATTATATTCTGTATGTGAATTCACAGCCTATCCAACGCATTTACACTTCCCACACATACGCAAGTTTATTCCATCAAATCTATATTCCCCTGTGGGTTTTCATGGTTAACTTTCCAGAGTGTAGATGCACTGCATGCTCTTCACTCATTCACCACTCACCACCTATTGCAAAATACTTTCTGCAAGAGGGTTGATGGGAGTGGGGAGAAACCTTAGTTTCAAAAAACGGTTCCAAGAGGTAGGAATGAAATCTTCTTTTACCAAGTCCAGGGCTTTGCCTTTATCCTGACAGACAGCAAGAAGGTAAAGTGCAGCTCTGAGTATGTGTGGAGGAGGACAGTCTCCACGGTCCTGTGCTGAGAGGAGGAAATTTCTTATGGCTAGAAATAATTCTGCATCTGGAACAAACCTGCATTCAAGGAGATTGGAGTGGAAACAATAACATCAGATATGCTTTGCCCACCAATACATGGTATGTAATGGCCACAAAACCACTTGCCTTGTATACTCTTGGCTCACCTGTCCCCAAGGGTGTAGGCAAAGTATAAGAGTAGTATGAAGCAGTGTTGATGGCTGCAAAGAGACTGATCCAAAGAGAAAGGCTCAGGAGTTTCAGACAGGAGGAGAAGGCTTTCAGCAATGGTGTAGTTTAACTGAGGCAGACCCTTCTGCAGGAGCACAGACATCTCTTGCTCTAGAAATCAAACCAGTATGAGCAGACAGGCAGTGATGAGGAATGTCTATGACAAAGAAGAGTGGAACAACGTACTACTCCACAGTCTGCATACAGTAAGCACACCTCTATGATTTGGCATCAGTAGTGGCATGAGACCTGATTTAATGGAGGAAATGGAAAATTTAAGGATGAAAAGACACTTCTGTTTGAGGGTCCCAATTCTTTGCTGATGCTGCCTGTATGGTGACCAACCACTGCCAGTGGGAAAAGTTGCTTTTGTGATGTGGAAACTTTCATCTCATTCATTTTGGACTTAACTATTATGGAAAGTTGCAGTGTAGACAGGAAAGATTTACAGAGTATACCAGAGGGGAAAAAATTACCTTAATCTGCAGATATGGGTGACTGTGTGGCAAGTAATTTCGTTTCAGTTAAGCCATGCACAGCTGTGCTAATAAATGTCACCATGTAAACAAAATCATAGGCAGATGAAACGCATTCTTTCAGGCAGGGTTCCAAACTCTTCAAAAGGCATTCTGACTCCTTGCTGCACCAGCTTAAAAACAAGCTAGGGAAAAATTTCTCTAAATTGAGCTATTCCCTCTTCCCTTGTCCTTTTCTAAATTTTTTTTGCACCTATTGCCTAAACAGAAGGTGGCAGGGCCTTAAACTACATAAAGCAATTTTACTCTTTCCCCAAACTTGCCCTCCTGAGATGTTCTCCTTTTCTCTGTGGCAGAGTAAAGGTTCAGGCACAAGTTGCAGAGGAAGCTGGAACAGGTCTGATTCAGGATAGGATTACTGTGAAGAAGAGCAGAAAGATACAGAGAAGGAGGCTAGAAACATCCTCTTCCTACTTCTAATATCACACACTGTCTGCCAGACCTCATTTTACTGAATTATCACACACAAGCACCTGCCCCATCACAAGAAGACTCAAGGAGGCAGCCTAGGCTTCCAGGAAAATGATGAGTTCCCAAAGGACAGTCAGGTCACCAACGTGGCAGGTGCGTGCAGTGACATCAGTGGAGTTCACGGATCTTGGGCCAATATGAATGCAGCAGGGTACTCTCACAATCACCCTGCCTGGTATACATGGGGAGTCCTGTAAGGGCAGGACCCCTAACACTGCAGAGAATGGGAGGTGTTTAAGGGTAGCTCCCAATACATGATTCCACTGGCAAATACCAGTTAGATTTTGTAGCAATGGTGTTTCCAGGGAAGAACACTGAAGACTGATAAAATATTAACTAAAAGGGTGAGAACAGCTCTACTTCCAGGTATTTCTCTCTCTCCAAAGATTTCCTTGTAGAACACGACATAACCAAACAACACCTGTAACACACCATCCTTGGCACCCCCCACTACTGTATTCAGAGGCCTAGATCACTTCCACCACACAGGCACAAATGTCCCCACTCTAAGTTCCACAGTAGTAACCTGGCCTAGGAGTGCTGTGTGTTTTGTTTACTTTTTAGTGAGATACAGTCACAGGAAAGAGGAGGTAAAACATCTCTGCAGACCTACAGAGCGTCTCCCCAAGTACTCCTCAACTTAGAAATCATAGCCTCCGCTACAGGAGATGCTCTGCAATGCCTGCTATTGAAGTCTTCCTCCTCCCTCCCATTTCTTATACGTTATCATACCATGAGGAACACACCAATAGTGGTAGTATGTGCCTAAGAAGCCAGAGCTCAGATGGAACTGGTGCTACTGATACTTCTTTTCAAAACACCCACTGATCTGACTACTCCAAAGTCAGGTTGCTTTATCTCTGTCTGTGCAACTCACGACGGAGCACAGAATTCTCACAACACCATGTAAATCCATCCGCCCCCTACCCAACTGCTTCTCCCTTCTCCCACATCCAGCTTTTCCATTGTCAGTTACCATTTACATTTTGCAGTAAGATACAACCACTCTCGAGTCTTTCAGCCTCCTGTCTTGCCTATTCAGGTGCATTAGATAAGGCATGATCTGCTTTCCCATCTGGAAATTTTGGACTCCCTCACAATATACAAAATACCTTTGTACAGAGCAAAATCTGGCCTTCAGCTCCAGTGTCAGTCGGATGAAGGAGGAGGATGCTAGACAGAAAGCAAGACAGAAATGTCAAAGGAGCACAGAACATGTAGGATAAGGGAAAAGAGTAGGCAGGTCCCATAACCATCCCCACACAAGCCTGGTAAACAGGGCAGGCCATCTCAATAAGAATACGTATGTTAGGCTTTCTCTCAGAAAGCAAACTACTCCGAGGTTGGGCTGGAGGGAAATATCTGAGATTCATTTGTTTTCTCAGGAGAAGTGAAGATTTGCCAACTTCACATGTTTAGAACAGAGGAATTGTCTACATCAGCTCTCTGATGTGTGAAGAATAAGGAATACACAGAGTAAATAGGATTTCTACATAGTAAAATCCCACCAACAATTCCAACATAATCCCTGTCTACAGGAACAGCCAATTCTGAATATTCCAGAGGGAAGGGTAAATCTGACACAACACACTTATCCAAAATAAAACCTGTCCCATCATCATTGCTAGACCAAATAACATTTTCATCCTGCTGAACATGACTGTGCACTCTATTCTTACTCATATAAACATGTAATATAATCCTCCACATAAAATCTTGTTAAGCTCGTTGCCCCAGTAATATGCAGTAGCAGCAAGTTCCATCAGTTAAGTTGAGAGCACAGAGAACATGATCCCACACTACCCTCATACCCAGCTTTTTGGAGAACTTATTCCGCATGTTTGGCACCACTGTAAAGAGGATATTAAGTGTTGAGATGAAAACCTCCACCACTGACAGACTGACAGCCCTTTGCAGGTAGCTCTGTGGAGAGATGAAAAGATTGGGTGCATAAACAGTGAAAGCAGCAGCTTCCTTCTGGCCTCCTGCCTGCCCAGAAAGTTAGATTTCTAAATCCAAACAAATGGAGTAACAGTTCTTTTACCAAAATGTCTGGCAGCAAGTACACAGGCTCATAGAGCACTTTGAATGCAACTGACACTCCCCTCTGCCAATGATATGAGCTGCACTAACACTGCAAGACATTACACCAGACAAGAAACTTCTTCCAGATTCCAGCTGGCAACCAGTTAGGCCTTAATCCACAGTGACTAACATTACTGCCCACATTGCCCTGGAAGTAACTGCTCTTACGGGTCAGATGGCTAATTCTCCAGCATGGCATACAACACAGGACATATATTCAAGTTCAGCTGACTTCAGTAACACTTAACACTTGTGCTTCAGTGTTTCATTGAGCAGTGGCAAACATAGGCATTTCAGCTTTCGACAAAGTCCACCCCTACGCTGTTTAGAACAGAATGACTCAACTCACTCTTGTAGCAGGTCACTGGACAATTTTCTCACAGTCCATTAATTTTTATGCAAGTTCAATGAGCAAGAAACAGCTTACTGACTCCAGCTTTGCCAAACTGGACATGCACCGCACCCTCACATCAGGGAGGAGAACAGCAATGCCACTGCATTTGTCTACCAAGAGATTGGTTAAGAAAACACCAATCAAAACATTCCCAACAACTGCAAGGATCCATACACCTGAATCTGTAGCAAAGCACAAGCAAAATTTACTAAACATTAGGAACCCCAACCATAGTTCCACTGTTTTGACAATTCTGCTTGAAGTGTCTTAGGGACAGGCCTGTATGGAGCACTAAAGCACACATGACTCTCCACTGCTATTTTCTAAATCGTGTCCCTGGCCTTAGTGAAGCACAGTGCTTAGTACTGCCCTTGCTGTGCAGACTGGGCAGCCTCATCAGTACCTTCCGGAAAGAAGCGTGAAAATGAAATTGCAGATGCAAAACACAGCTGCTCTCTGGGACACAGGCAAGTTTTGGAAAAGTGGCAGAATGGGAAACAACAGTTCAGGCACTCTTCATTTTCTGCAACATCCAGAGCTGCCATGGATCAGATAGCATGGTAGGTAGGTTATGGGGATTGCACAGTCTGAAGAAAGACACTGCCATCTACATGGAAGCTTCATGAAATTCTCCACCCTCTGAGACCAAACATTTCCTTGTTGCATGAACTCTATATGTCCACATTTGGCTCTAGAGAGGTGGTAAATGCCACAGCTGTTCTTGGTTTACTCTACATTTTCTCTTCCCAAAAAACCATTTGTCCAACCCATTCTTGGGGCTTGAAAGCACCTTTCCAGGTACACAAGGAACACACAGAGTTCAAAAGAAACCCTACCATGACCATGGGGATGCAGAGACTGTCACAAATCCTCAACAGGAACTCAGAGAACTTGCTCAGCGTGTCCTTGCTCTCAGAGTTGGGGGCAGTGAAAGCGTTCTCCTGGGCCATGAAGTCACCCTGGAATTCCACTGCTAATCTACAAACACAAAGTGGACAACAGAGGAGAGAGGAATTCTCCTCACTCTGCAAAGGAAGTCAGGAGATACTAAATTTCCATCACAACTTTCACCATCAAGGACTCACAAACACTCAATAGGTTGGAAGCACAGGAATCTGGCAATCACACAGAGTTGCCTCTTGAGTGAAGCTATTAAAAGTCATCAAGGTTGCACAATAGTACAAGCTGGGAAAGGAAGACTTAGTTTCTGTGAAGAAAGCATCTGCTGTGGGAAGCCCTAGTGTGGCAAGACTGGTTTTCAGCCAGGTGCACAATACAGCAAACCTTGTGAAAATCAGCCAAGGGACCATTCAGCTGATCTAAAATCCATGACAGAATCCAAGTGCCCTCTAACACCACCGCAAAACTCTGGGTCAGTGCAGAAAGGCATACCTGCTTCTGACTGAATTATCTCAGCCAAGCCAAACACAAGTGATGCAAGGCAAAAATTAAGTTGGCTGGACCACAACAACTGATCCTGATTCATACACAAACTCATCTACCGCTGTCTGCTGTGCAGCCAAGGGTGACAAATAACTCTCATCCAGCAAAACAGGAAAAGTTGGTGCCTACAGACCCATTTGTGGTAACAGGTCACAGCCATGAGCAAATCCAAGGCCAGCATCTGTTAAATGATTAATCCCTTCTGGCAGCGAGACCACATACTCCAGGGTACAGGAATCTGTTTTCATACATACCTTCCAACAATTCTTACACTGTCAGTAGTTTTGGCTAATTTTC
Organism: Lepidothrix coronata; assembly: GCF_001604755.1. NCBI lineage: Eukaryota > Metazoa > Chordata > Aves > Passeriformes > Pipridae > Lepidothrix > Lepidothrix coronata. The sequence continues at coordinate 1,459,689 of NW_016690321.1, forward strand.
AAGCAGTCCCTCAAAGCCCAAAGACATGAAATAAACCAATAGGTCCCAGGCAAATTTCATGGGAGACACATCCATGGGTCACAAAATTATCACTATTACTACCTATCCCTCACTCCGCTGTTTCACTGACAATTGCCATGCATTTAACGCACCTGTGATATTTCCTTGGTGGGGCTGGGTGGAGGAACTCAGTTGCAAGGGCAAAAGAATGGACAGATGCGGACACACACCAGTCACCTGCCCACCTTCCTGACTTGTCCTCACCTGCAAGCATTTCTGAAACTTTCCAGGGTGTTGAGCAAGAACTGACACTGTCTCTGAGGGACTCTGCCGAGATTTCTGTTTGCTGGTTGACTCTGAGACACCGAGAATAGAAGATCACCCTGTTAAAGGAAAAAAGGTCTTTAAAATCTTATGTTCACTTTCAGAAAAAATAGCTTTCTTCTCTGACAGGAGCAGCAGGAGGAACAACAGATTTCACTTCACTCGCTTCTTTCACACAACTGTTTTTTCACTATTGTGCTTTGCCCAGGGAGGGCAGAGTTGGAGAGCTTGTGTGCTCTTCCTACGGAAGACAGTTACAGAGTTACTATTTCTGTACAGCCCTGTCTTTACAGCCTGTATTGCCATGATTTGATTTCATCTGAGTTTTAAACATCTCGCCTAATGGACCTTAAAGCCCTTATGGGAAAACTTAGTATTTTTTTAAATTTTCTTTCTTCCAATTACTCTTCAGACAACACTGAACAGTTCTCCTTGCTTAGCACTTAAATCTTAGAAGTTCCCTACTTTGGCTCAGATTTTTAAGCAACGATCCACGTACTAGCTCTTGTTCCCACAGCATCCTACCAAGTTCAGCCAGAAGCGAACTGAAGCATCAGAGTTAATAATTTCTCCAAAGTGGGAACAACTTGGTACTCAAAATCTGCTTTTAAGCCTTAACTTGTGGTGGTGGTCTTCTCCAAATACTACCAGGGGAGGGCACAGCTACACACTGATGCCTGGCAGTTCAGAACTCCTTCTCCATTTCATGCTGAGATACCTTAGCAGAGGTACAATCATTGACCCTTTTCTCCGTTTAAAGACAGTCTGGATATCCTCACTGTCTGCCTAATTTCCTTCCTGTGAAGCTTCTAATTCTGAAAGGGACATCAAGCTCTGCATGTGTGCAAACAAACTGACCAGCATTTGCCTATGGGGCAGAAAGCAGTTCTGCCTTCTCCGGGCAGACAAGGCAAATATCTGGTACCACAGAACTTAGGTTTAAAGATAGTTCATCAAGAATTTGGAGCTCTGGTACTCCAACAATATGTTCTTGTCACTACAGATGTGATCTAAACCTACACAGCTCTAAGCCTATTGCAAGAAGGTTCAGCCCTTGTCTTTCACTAGCAATCTGTAACTGGGGCTCTCCTCAGAAATGCAGAGGTCCCAGTACCACATCACACTAACTACAAATTCCAGGAACAGGAAAGAATTTACAGTTCAAACAATAGCTAACACCTCCCTTGCTGAGGGATCACAGTGCATATATGATGACACTCTTGATCTGAATGCAAAACAAGAGATGTTCATTGCCAAAAAAATACATTGACCAATGCAGCCTACAAGGCAGAGTCCTGAAGAAGGGGAAGTTCCAATGACTTTGGAGTACTGGACACATAAGGAGAACAGCGTGCTCAAGCACTGCCCCACAAATCTTCATTGATTTAGAGATAACATTTACCAGCATCCATCTTCATCTACTTCAAAGACAAAGTTTGGTACCATTTTGAGGCAAGAGGATCAAAAGAAGTATCAGAGAACCAAACAGGTAAGAGGATAGAACACATACATAACATCCACATAGCGTGCTAGGAGGATCAACCCTGTCCTGCTTGGTCCTACCAACAAGCAACAGCAACTTTTAACTTACTGCATGCCTCTTGCTGCTCTGTGGTGGGGAAAGGTCAGCACATCGCTTCAGTGCTGCCTCCAGCAACTTCTGCAGCTCTTCATATGGGATTGGAGGGGAGCTCAGATGGTCCTTCCTGAACAAGCCAAGAGAAAGACAGTATGCACAGCCCCTGCTGGGGACTTCCCTGCTGGGAAGGCAACACCATCAGAAATAATTGCTCTTCTAATGTCAGTATGCCATTGCCACACCTCTCCAGCACAGCATAGCAAGGTCACAATATCTGAACTGTGCCTTCATCCACATGTGCACCCAAACATACTCTCACTGCACTCACTGTCTGTTCCCACTACAGTCAGGAAGCATATGAATATCCAGAGTCTTATGCTTGCTCTTATCAATCTGGATGGGGCACAGAGTGACAAAGCCATTGTACAAGCCTGCCTGGGACACCAGGTCCTTGCTGCAGTGAATTGCTGCCAGTTGCAGTTTCATTGCCCTGGAAGCCTTCTGAGGTGGGTGGGAAGCTGGCTCTGCTGTACCCACGCCTGCCTCAGCCACAAGTCCCACTGCAGAGCATGCTCACCTACACAGCCACAGGGGAGCTGTAGAACCCAACATGGTATCAAAGTATCTATCTGAAGAAAAGCCTGTAAATACTTTCCTGCCTACCTCAGGAAAGCTGCCACAGCTCTCACAGCCTCCACTGCCACCTCCAGCACTGGGCAGTTCACTGTCTCCATCAAAACATCAATGGCTTCTATACATACACCTCGGTTTGTGAATAATTTGATTTCCATGGGTTGCCTGCGAAGAGGAAAACAGAGCAAGCAAGGAGAACGCTGTCAGATTTAGGTAACTGTGGTGCCCTTTTCTCATTTCACCAAATGGACAGCTGGGCTGTGTGGTTCCAGCCATGCCTTTCATTATTCAGAGCCAGCTGCTCCCAAGGAGGCACTCTCAGACTTGAGCAGGTAGAGGGTTTGCCACAAAGAGTGAACTTCAGCCAATCTGAAGCCCTATTATGATGAAAAAACCCACAGACAGGATAACTGTGACTACTCCAGTGAAGACTGACATGAAAAGCACAAGAAAAACAAGCTTTGCAAAATACAGTGATCTCTGTGCCTAGGACTTTATGCTCAGGCCATCTGCTCTGGCATTTGTGGGTTCATCTGGCAACTTATATTCTTGAGTAAACAAGCAAACATCACCATCCTAGAACAGGGACGATGCCATGAGAATAGCTTCTCTCACAGTCCTGTAGCACTTCTAATGCCAGATGGTGTCGGAAGGACAGGAACCTTAATGAACTTGAAAAGTAATCAGGAAAATAAACACACTCCAACTATTTTGACAATTCTTCTTCATAGTGAGCATTTTGGTCATCTGATCACCTTGTGCCCCAACAACTTTAAGCTTTCAGCACGAGAGCATAGAGGGATGACAGGCCATTAATCCCATTACTGGACAGAGCTGTGTAAATGGCAGACTATGCTCATTTGGCTCCTGGCAAGTCAAGTACAGTCGGGAGGGCAGGGGGAAGACAGGCAGCTACATGCACTAACAGCCTTGCCAAAGAGCCTCTCCAAAGTGAAGCAAGAAAAGCAGCACAGCATAACAGGAGCCAGACTTGGGAGCCAAAAGTATTCCAGTATTCCCTGGTATTCATTTTTCACAGTCATGCCTGACTAAAGCAAGCCATGAACACATGCTCGCACGCACAAATGGAAAAGTGAACTTCAGTAGAAATTACATTAGTAGCCCAGTTACATGGCAAAAAGGAAACAGAAAAAAACACTCTTTTTAGTCACTCAGTGGGATGGAAACCAAACTTGGCAGTAGCCTCATGTTCTGCTGTGAGAAAAAGCTCTGAGGTGGGCAAGGCAAGGAAAAGGCCTTGTGGAACTTGGGCATCAGGAGCCAAGCCATAAGTGATGCGCTGAACTTCCAACTTGTTCCTACTTATACTGTAATTCTGTTAATTCTCTGTATTTCCTTTCTTTAATCACTGACCTTCTGAAGTAAAACACATCAGGAAGAAAAAAGCCTTCACTGACTCATTCAGGGAGGAAAGGATGGAGGAGTACTGCTGACTCACTCAAGATGCACAAACCCACTTTCAGTATGGTGCACTGTGATGTCTTTGGGGCCCAGGAGGAAAGTGTGAAGGACAGCACTCTTGCAGCTTCCTGCAACCTCTCGTCTTTGGGCCCCACACTGTGCCTGCCACTCTGGTTATGATGGGAGAGACAAGAAGCACACCAGGGAGAGCTACCCACCATTCCTGACATACTGCCAAGGGGAACAGAATGTCCTGCTTGGACCTCACCACAATGTGGGGCTCACACAAGAGAATCCAGCTGCAAGCAAAAACCAAGAGGAGAGGTTCCAGCATAAGATCCCTTTCCCCACTGTGAGAGTGTTTTAAATAAAACATAATTTCTAAGGCAAAGCTCAGAAATAGAATGGGTGTGCGAGAACATAAGAGTAACTGCACAGAGTGTTCTCTTTGTTTTACAAGCATAAATGCTGTAATTAGTGTTTCCCACATCCTGGCTTCTCTTTTTGACAGATCCCACACTGGCATCATCACACTGTTCTAGCACTGCTGCTTTTTCTTCTCCTTTTTACCCTGCCACTTGCTACAAAATTGAGTATGACATTTCCAAAATTCAGCTTAAGGGCTCTCTTGGGGGAACTAAGTGGCAAAAACAAGACTCTGTCACTAGCATGACAGGACAGGAACAAGATCATAGAGGCAAGAACAGGAAGCACAGAAGAAAAACAAGCCAGTGTATATTATTTCTTAGCAGAAAACAAGAGGAAAAAAGTGACAGAAGAGATTAATATTTCATCTTAGAATTTGTTTTTGCAGTTTGAATTTAGCTCAGATGATGATAGAAGACTAGAGGCCATGGAATTTGCATGCTTTGTTTTGTCACAGAAGCGCACTTAGCAGGATCTGGCCTGCTCGCATATGCCTGGACCTTCCTGACCTTCCCTCCTGCTCTGTCTACAGCTGAAAAGAGATTTCACCTCCCAGATAGGCAGGGAAGCAGGAAGATGCAGATATACTGATGGATGCAGGCACAAAGAGGACAAGCTGGAAGGTTCAGAAACAACCATCAGGACCTTCTTTGCAAGAATAAGGGAGGTGCAATTGTTCAGCATCATCTTTCAAACACAAAGGCTCCAGAAGTGTGTAGATATTTGGCCTCAGAAGAAAACCTTAAAAAGCAAAAGCACCACAGCCCCCATTTTAGGGTACCAAACTCTGCCTGTGCAAGCCTGTCAGGGTACTCCCTTACCGTTTTAGTATTTCAGTGAAGAGCAGGAGCCCTTGTTTGTGCAACTCCACATTGTTCATCCGCAGGACATCTTGGAGACTCCGCACCAGAGATTCAATGCCTACACATGTTCAAGAGAAGTCACAGAGAGGCTTTTAACATCCCAGATTCCAGGATGGACAAAACTAGTTTTTAAAAGGAAGGAAGATTTGAACAATTATTATTCACTGACAGAAACAACTGTCCAAAACTCTTGAATGTTCACTCAGCTCCCTGACAATATGCCTTAATCTCCACTGATAGAAGTAAATCCAAAAGAACAGAAGGAATTTATCCATTCTTCCTAAATCTATTCTTGGTGTGTCCACAGAAACACACCTAATGGTAACTCAGCTAGTGTCAATCATGATAACTGGTTATTATAATGAATTAATGCTCATCAGGAACTCACTAGGACAATGGCACTGTAAATTCAAGCTATGTTGGACACCACAAACACATCTGATAGATATTAATTTCCAGTCCTTTATCCATTCTGACTGGAAATTGTGACTGTGTGTAGAGCGTTGAAATTCAGCTAGAGGCACAAGCATTACTGTAGTCACTCTGTCAGAAAAGCTGATGACTCACCATAGACAGTGTGACACTTTGAGAAGAAAAGGCGCTCTTCAGTCAGGAGGAGCAGGCAGCAATACACTGACCAGATGAGGACTTCACTTTTGCACAAGAGACATTCAAACAGGAACTCTGTAAACACATACACACACAAATGAGGTCACCCCGGTAAGAGGCAGGCTGCTCTCAGCATGCATGGCACAGCTGCTCCTAGAACAGAGCAGAGGCAGGAGGAGGAAAGGAGGCAGCATAGCAACAACCACAGGGAGAACGGCTGTATTATGAAATGGCGGGAATGGAGAATGGAGTAGATGCTCAGGGTTATGCTAGTCTTCAAAACAAGGTGACTGGAGAGCAGAGACCCATGGGCAGGCTCCTTCCTAGCACAAACTCAGCAGGCAGGAAGGAGCTGAATTGTGGATCTAGACTTTGGTTCAAATGAAAAGCCACTAAGCAAGCTTTAGCACAGATGTAGTGATCTTTTTTTCCTCAGAACTTTTACATCTCCCAAAGAATTTGTATAATGAAAGTATTTCTGTCTTCTGGGATTACAGAAAAATAATAAACCATCTCCCACAGCTGCAATCGAAGCTAAATCCTAGACCAAATTCTGTGCAAACTTACAATATTTAGTGGAATGAGATAAAACTGAAGTCTGTTTACGCTTGTATCTAAGGTCCTGCAAGAAGCACCTTGACCTCAAGGATTTGTCCAAATTCTCACTGTGGAAACTACATTCTGCCTGTTGACAGCTGCTTCTATACTTTCAGATGAAAACTTACTCTCCCCTTCTACTCTTAAAATCACATCGGCCATTTCTATTGGTATAAAATGGTCACCACACACATTGTGCCACCAGTGGATATCATGGAACCAGACTGATTCCTAAAACAAACAGCCAGGGAGGGCTTTGATACTTGGAGATGAACAATAAGATGCTACTGCATCTCTTCACCTGGAACATCCGCATGGATAAAAGCAGGAGCATATCTGCTGGGAGAGTGAACCAGCACTGCAGCCATACAGTGAGAACTTGCTGCCTGCAACATCTCATCTCTGGTCAACAAAAGCTGTTGGGAAATGAAAGTCAAAAGGAGAGAGGAAGTCAACTATGCAGCTATGAGTAGGAAAGTTTCCTCTTCATTTTAAAATTTTAAAGATAAATTCTCTCTTTTGGCATATACTTCACAGATTAAACCTGCTAAGGCAAGATAAAACCCTGAAACAAAGACACTCAAAAAAGCACAAAATGAGAACCACAACAGAAGATATCATGAGTAAGAACAGCTCTGCCCCCATGCTTAGTCATGCGGGCATTGCAAGTGCTGTATCAGACCTCAAGTGTGAATGAGTAAAATCATCTGAGGCCAGGAGTAAAATTTTACCCATTCCAGGATGCAGGAATGAACAGGAGGTGATCTAAAGAGGTGTCCCCATTTCTCACTGCAGCCTCTGTTGCTGGTGTTATCAACAGAACACCCTGCCTTATATATATATAATGCCTTAGAAAAAGATTCAATACAGGCCATCAAGTTATTTATGTCTACCAACAATTCACTACTACTTCAGCAATCACCTTTTTGAGAACAAGTGGCAGTGGATTTTCCCCTTCTAGAAAGTCTGGGTTCTCAGTCTCCTCCTCTGTCTTTGAATTATTCATAAGAATGGATACAAAATGGTCAGATTTCAGCAGCTCCTTTAGCAAACCTGCAAAAGGGGGAGCAAGAGTGAGCACCATACTGGGCAAAGCAAGGAGTATACTAACACAGGAGTATTTACAGGCTAGGACTTGTTGCCAACTTCCTCCCCTTTCCAGCACTCCTAACAAAGGCACTCACCTCCAGTTTAGGGAGCTTGTTTTCACTACGTCCCCAGACACTGCCATGAACCACAGTTCTTGCAACCCCTTGTTGCTGATGCTTTTTGCTGGCTCTGATCTGCTCTCTGTTCCTTCTCAGAGACATGTATGTACAGGGGTACGTGATCTCAGGAGCCCTCTACTTGCATTATCTTCCATTAGTACCCACACCTTAAACTGTTTCTTGGGAGAGCTCTTGACCTTCATTCTTCCCTAGCAGTCAGTGACCCTAGTGACTCGACATTTTCCCTGAAATACTTTCTAGAGAACTGGGATTTATCTTCCCCTACTATTTTCACAGGCTTTTACTGAAACAACTGCATTTAGCTAAAGGATATACAGACATATACAAAAATCCTCAGAAGAATAGTATAGATCACTGCTACAGGTATTGATGCAAATCATCAGTACATGTCAGTACAAATTCAAAGGGGTATCATCTGAGCTATAGAATTCTACTCTCAAAGGAATCATCATCCATTTCTAGTAGCTGAACAGATGATCTGAGGAGCAATCCAGTTCCTGCTTGCCTCCTACAAGAAAAATTAATTCCCCGGATGGTTTACAAACAAGGAATGTCAGAAGGGCTGAAATTGTGCTCCCCAGCAACAGCTGATATGTGTAGTTGGAAGCATAACTGCAAGAATGTGCCACATTATCTTTGAAACCAAAATAATATGATGCTCCACATCTGAAGACTGTTGTTTGTTAGACTCCATCCCTCTGCTCTATAAAACCCACCTGCCCATGCACAGCATTTGCATTCAAACACTTTGAGGGATGGTCAGGCCACAGCACAAGATCTGAAGAGACTCTGAAGATTAGTCAGTGCTGGGGCTCAAGAGACAACAGGGTGCTGGGGGTGCTCAGCAGCAGGTCTGGTCCATGTGATTGCCATGGAATAACAGAAAGGATAGACTGCTTCGGACAAGCAGCAAAAAGATCCTCTAGAGAAAACAACCCACGTTAGAGTGTCTAAACCAGCCAAGGATTTCTTCCTCATTTTAAGCCTTCCCTTGCACCTTGCAGGTTTCTCTCAGCAATGCCTTACCCAAACAATTAACCTGCAGCTCCTTTGTCTGCGCACACCCCAGGGTATTCAGGAAGAGACTACACAGCCTTTCTTCGAAGTGTGCTGAGAGCCGTTCTGTGCCAACAGGAGAAGAGTACAGCTTGCCATACAAGTAGCAGACAGCAGCCTTTATACCCTCATTTGGGTACATCAAGCCCGTCAGCAGATGATCCACTAAATTACCTAGGATGAGGAACAGAAACGGCAAACATTTGCTGGCATTTTAAAAGCACCAACCTATTTCCCTTGAAAACTTGCAAAAGCCCCCGGGACAGACTGGTGTATACAGATGAATGAATGCCACAATCGAGTGATGTGCTCAGCACCTTTTGACCCTCGGAGCAGAGGCACAGTAATAAAGGCTAGTGGAGCTCACTGTTCACCACATGAGGATCCATCATCTCAGCTACCTCCACGAACAGCTAAGTTTGCTCACCAGACCACTAGGGGCTGGATCAAGCTAAAAAAAATAAATGTATGTTGCCTGTGAAGCAGATCCACAACCCCAGTTCAGAGAGGCTGCTTTTGCCTGGCTGGCTAAGAGCACGATGACGAGCTTGCTATAAAGGTTCTGACCTGCAACCCAGGAGGCCTGAATGCCACTCTTGACTTCTGGACAGGCTTCTTGTGTGACCTTCATGAATTCACCCAGGGGAATGGGGAGTGAATGCACGCGTGTGCATATTAGGAGTGTGAAAACCACCCTTCAGTGGGACATGACATATTACTCACTGTGCTCTACCACCAGTAGATCAGCAAAGCCTGGAATGGCATCTGCCAACTTGCCCAAGAGCGCGAATGTGGGCAGGCTGCTTCTCATGGTAGTTGCTTTGCACAGCTGTAGAGGA
>NW_016690321.1:1469335-1495359 GCF_001604755.1 Lepidothrix coronata
AGACAGAGAAAGAAAATGTTTCACTGATGAGGATACATCCAAAGGCAGAAATGCACCTAAACCAGCAAGCTCTCAGTGATGCATAATCCCCTAGCACAGGATCTTTTCCTAAGATGGGTCCTCTTCACCACTTAGGATAAAACACAGGAAAACCCTGAACACAGCATTAAGTCTCAAAAATGTCTTTAAATTAATTCAAGGGATCTCTTGCTTCTTGCTCCTCTTCCTCTCTCTCCCCTCCACCTTTTACACGAACAGATGAACCGTCTGAATTTCTTCCCACTTTTGCTATTTCCCAGTTTTTTGTACCCCATGGGACCATCTTAAACTTAGGAACGAAGAGAGCAAGAGCCCATGGCACAGTCTCCTCATATAACTGAAATTGATAGGAAAAGAAGAACCTGAGTAAGGCATTTAGCTTCATAAGTGTATCATGAAGCCATATGGCTGCAATACATCGTGGGAACAATAGAAAAACTGCAGGGTAGACACCAACAGTGCCAACATCACAGCAGGAGAGCTGGCACTAGGACATCCAAGGCCAGGTTGGATGGGGCTTTGAGCAACCTGCTCTAGTGGAAGGTGTCCCTGCCCATGACAGTGGGGTTGGAACTGGATGATCTTTAAGGTCCCTTCCAACCCAAACCATTCTATGATTCTGTGATCCCACTGCAGCAGATGCTACATCCCAGTGCAGCAGCTGCAGTCTTGCAGGGTCACTCATTTCTCACTCCCTGAAGGACTGAGAGGAAGGGCAGGAGAATTCATCTTCACTGACCTCCTTTTGGCTTTCATTCAAAATGCAGCATAAGTACTGTTCTGACTTCAGCTCCACCACAAGCCGCACCAGAACTAGGCAGAAGAAACAGGAGCAGTAATACACACACAAGAGCACTCACAATCCATCTTCCACGGGGCTTAAGCAGACCAGTGAGCAAAGAGCTTAGAAATTAAATGAGCGCAGAGGTGCTGCGAGAACAGGGTATCATTGGCATTCACAGCTCTATTACTTCTGATAGCCCGGCTCAAGCTCTCTGCGGCACCATTACAGCAGTCCCATTCTGGCTGCACTACAAACCATGCGTGGAAATGAACTGCAAGCAATAAACTGAACATCAGGACAGCAAGGAACCTGGAAGGGAACAAAACTCTAACTTTAAAAAAGCATTGAAATTTCTGGTCATTGAAGAGAGCAGGCTTCCTAGAGTATTAAAACTGGCCTTTAAAAAATTTATCGTTCCAGACAAGATATCAGAACTGAAATTTCTGAGGATTCTTAGAGTCAGAGTCAGAGCTCCTCCTCCAGCTACTACTGTCCCTGAGATTAAGTGAAGTCTATCAGCCATTCCACCCCACTGCAGTTATCCTATATACCTTACCAGAAAGCAAGGCCCCAGTCACCTTTGTGGTGCTGTTTACCTCCTCATCCCCAAGTGCTGTTATTCTTGGTTCACTGAAACTATAAGAACTCTGTCAGCTCTGTCCTAATAAGAGGAATCAACAAGAAACTGTGTTTGCCAGGCACTGGCTGCATATCACCTGGGATGTGCAAACCACAAGGGAGTTGCCTGATGCTGGCAGGCTGCCTCTGCCTCCACACATATAGCAGCAGACTAGTTTCAGGAAGCAAGTTCCTCTTCCAGTACTTCTACAACTGGGCACCTGAATGTTCAGCAGATAAATTTTTTCAATAGTGCCTTTACTGAGACACTGTGCAGAACGTTGTTCCACAGGATTTGGTAAGGCTGTCTTGGATGTATCTTGCTGTCGTGGCATGACTCGTTTGGAAAACATACACTTTTGATTTGTATCCTAGAAAAGCATCATAAAAAAAAAGTACCAGAGACTTTGGGGTTCACCATTTCTTGGTATATCCAGGGCAATACTGGAGGTTTATCTAGGAGAACTACTTCAGCTAATGAGCTGTGCATCTCAGCAGAATCATATCTTGAGACATGTGATTTATAGAGAGTTTAATGGCCATTTCTTGCCCAAAACTCTCAGAATCTCTAGAAGCTTTCAAGAGTTAAGTAACACTAATTTAAAATTTCTCTGTTTGAGAACATCCATCTCTCAACACACTGCTAACATGACAGAAAGACTTCTCACCTTTTCAACATCATTTTAAGCAAGTGTCTGAAAACTAAAACCCCTCTGGATAAAGCTTGTCACACCTCCTTTCACCTTTCATGGCTGGACATGAAATGCATCACTGCATTGCTAATATCACTAGACTCATCAGAGATGTCCAAGGTCAACTGGACTGCAGAGATTTCTTTGTCAGCCCTGCAGATGTTTCCTTCAGATTTCAAATTAGGGACTCCTCACAAAGAGGAATCTGCAGCCTGTGCAGCTAAATCCCAAATACCCTCTTGTCCTGAGGAGAAAGCAGTAGATCCCATGGACTTCCATTTGCTTTGAGACTTTGGTCATTGTTTACCACTGCTACCCATCTGACACTAAATTCATGGCACACACAGAACCTGTAAGAGAAATGTTAAATGTTTGATTCTGCATGCACTCCTCTGCCCCCAAAAATGGGAACAGACTGCTTGTTACTGTTGCACAGATAGGCAGTAGATGGTCTTCCCCATTCAAGCTGTGTAGAAGCCGAGCATCTCACTGTAGTTATCAGACAAGACAGATCCTCCGTTCAGAAACTGCCAGTACTTGAGATGTGGCATCTGTCTCTTACCTTCTACTAACAGGTCCAGGGCACCACTGTCTTCCACAGTATGCAACATCCCTAAAAAATAAACCACAATAGGTCATGGAGCTCATTCCTGCTTGTATCACCAGTGCTGTAATTCCCTCTTGTAAGAAAGAGCTGTAAATTTTTTTCAGAACTGTTTCATATTCCCTGCTTTTCATGACACCAGCCTGACTTTGTCAGGGGAAGGTGGATACTCTCAAGGAGTATCACAAAAGGTGCCTCCATAAGCAGGACACAGGGACGTGAGGCATTTGGTTCTCTTGCAAATCTTTTATGTACTTTATAGTTGAAGTCAATGGCTCCACCTATGTCGGGGAATATGTAACTACTGCCATTGCCACATCTCACTGTGTGTATCCGATATTATACATCTGAAACAACACTCTGGAATGACAGAAGTTAAAGCCCAGCTGTGAGTTTCTGTCCTTTCTATCCTCCATTTATACTAATCACTATGAACAGTTCTCTCCCTCCACAGTACTGAAAAACCTGAAACCAAATCTGAACACCAGGTTTAAAGTATATGGAAACTATTCCAACGTTAAACTGACCTTGAAGACACCATAAGTTATTTGTACGATGAGAGCATAAGATTGGATATATTAAAATAAACCCCTGCTTCACCCCAGCAGACAAGAAACTCTACCTCCCAGCTCCCTCCAACTTCAAGTACCTACAGCATCAAGTTCAGACTCCCTCTTCTAACACACCAAACCACTTGTTTCAACATATCCAATCAAACTGAATGACCTCTCCTCTGAAGACTCCATGATCTCTTGGAAATTTGACCAACTAAAGCAATGTTATGACAGGCGAATAAATTACTTATTTCCTTCCTCATCTGCCCAATCCTTAGTAATTCTAGAAATTATTTGCATACAGCATTAGGGAGTATTGCATTGTTAGCTTCATGAAATTCGCCACCTTCTCATACGTAAGACTCCACACTACACCTCTCTTCTCTTAACCCTCTTTCTTCTGCCTGTGCTTATCCCAATATTCTCTCTCAAAAAAAAGAATGTATTTTCCTGAATTCACTATTAATACTTCCTCCACAGCACTGCTCAAACTTTTGGGGGGTCCCTCTTATACTGTTGCACCAAATGATCCTTTGTTCATCCAAGTACTGCGCAAAAGGTACATGCCATTGTTTGTAGCCCCAAGCTTAGACTGGGATTCCAATTGCTCTAGGAGTTACACCAAGTACAGTAAAATCCCAAAGCTGTACTCAAACCACCCAATTACAAAGCTTCTTAGAGAGAGAATTATTTAAAAGCAGACGAGCATTGAAATGCAAGCACAGTTCCCCTGTCTTCTGGGGTATTTTGTGTTAGGGCCATACAATGTAGAGCTGAACTGGCTATAAGCACCACTTTCTTCACTTCTCTATAGGATTATGTGTGCAGACAGCACTCAATAAAATTTGTGCAGTGGGGAGAACTAAACCTGCACAAAGTTCTGTTTCTAACAAAGATGCTTCCAAAACATGCAAAACACAAGTTGTGGGAAAACAACCAGGAAAACACTATTTGAATTATTCAGTGTTTCAAGGCAGGGAAAGGGTTTTGTAAGTCACTTTCCCCCAAAGAACAAGAATTATCTGTGATATGCAAATGAGATAGTGGAATTAAAGGAATCTGGTATATTTGCTTTTTGAAGGCACTCATATTCATATCCTCTACCTTTCTCTTCCTGCCTTACTGTTCCCTCATTTAGACCATTATTTCTTCTCCATCCAAGATTTTAGATGACATTTCAAAATGTTTCCCACACCACTGCTATGCAAACAGAAACCAGTAAGAGATGTTCAAGATCACAGAGACTGTTACTGGAAGGGCATTTTCTGACACTATTCTGCTGTAAGGCTGACCCACCAGAAAGAAGCAGGTATTACAGTCGTACGGCTACAGGATTTGTAGAGATTTAAAGTGATGCTGTGAAAACCCACTATGAAGATTTGTATTTTGCAGAGTCAATATTAAATCCTGCAGCACCTTTTTAACCTCACACTTTCATTTCTATATGAATCTTCAAAGAACTCCACAGTTCAGCACGATGAGAAAACCCTCATTCAGGGAAGAGTCATAGCCCAGCTACCCCCTGTTCTCTAGAAAGAAACTTTACAGATATGTCTAGATACTTTGGAAAGCTGCAAGAGCTTTATGAACATGCCAATCCTACTCCTCGGGGAATGAAGAAATTAATTAATCTATTCTAAATCAGTGACAGGCAGCTTTCCCCAAGGAGTAATGACATACCTAACAGAATGGTGGAAGAGGTAGGCACCTCAGTATTCTTTTGCTTGGTTTTTTTTTTTTTTTTTTTTTTTTTTTTTTTTTTGCTTCAAACGTGGAGAAGTTTTACACCTCTAACAAAACGTAACTGCCTCCTCCCTACTGCTGCACTAGGGCTCAGCAGAGCTCTTACCAAAGAGAGTTCCTATCAAATGCATGCAGACCCTCTCGTCTGGTGCCAGCAGTTGGACGACTGGCAGCGCCTGCCAGGCCAGGGCATCCTGGAGACGGGACAGGACATGCTTCTTGCGCACCAGCTACGGATCAAAGACAGCAGCCTGTCAGCCCTTGGGCCCGAGCCCTGCGCTGCTCCCAGCACCCCGAGGGGGGGGAAAAGGGCCACCAGGGCCCGGTGCTGAGGTGACAGGCCTGGCCCAGGGCCACCCCGGCCGCGCCCCAGCCGCAAGCGCAGCGCAGGAGAGCGGCAGCCCCGGCGGCGGGGCGGGGGCCGCTGAGGGGGCGCTCCGCGGCCCGGCCGCGCAAGGGAAGGGGCGGCGGGGCAGGCGCTGCCCACCGAGGCGCTGCCGTCGCCCAGGGTCTCCACGGCGCAGGCGAGGCAGAGCGGCGGGCGGAGCGGCAGCGTCCAGCGCACTCCGTGCCCACCGCAGGGCACTGCAGCCCCCGCCGCCATCCCAGCTGCCGGGCTGGCCGCCCAGCCCCGCCCCGCCGGGGGCAGGTGGAGGCTCCGCGCCGGGGCCGCCCCGGGCCCGCCTCCCTTCCGGCGGCGGCGGGATCGCTCCCGCCTCTTCCCCCGCAGCGCGCTCGGGCGGACAGCAGCGAACGCGCCGCGGCCATGGTGAGTGGCGTCGGGGCCTGGCCTCCGCCTTCGCCTCCTCCTCTTCCTCCTTCTCCTTCTCTTCTCCTTGTCTTTTCCTTCTCCTTGTCCTCCCCCTCCTCCTCCGGGGAGCCCGGGGCGGAGGGTCGCCACCTCCCCGGCCGCCCGGCGGGCAGCACGTGGAGGCCGGGCGGGGTGCGGCTGGTGGCGGGGGGAGGGAACCCGCGGTGCTGGCGGTGCTGGGGGCACCTGGTGACGGGACACTCGGCGTCTGGGTCACCCCCGCGCCGTGCCTGGGGCCGGGCTGGCCGCGGTTCTGCCAGCGCCGGCCGCGAACACCGCTTGTGACCTCGCTGCTCTTCCATCCCACCACTGATGGTCACGTTTAGAAGCTACTTCTGATTTGCGGAAATAAACTTGATACGTGCTCTCCTGGCAGTGTCTTTAAAATCTATATCAGATTGTTAATTTATGCACTGAAACGCTTCGTTTTATGTAGTCTTTGTGGTAGCGAACGCCTGAAGACTCCCCTGTGAGTTCACTGTTGCTGGTTTGTAGGGTGTGAATGTGTGAGTAGAGATGCTCTTTACTTGGATGTGAGGGATGTGTTTCTTATTTATCCCCTTTACTTTGATACAGGAACCCTTCTTGTAGAAGTAAAATGCAGTGGAATTTCTGCTATATGTGCAGAGCAGTGATATGACTCCACTAATCAGTATATGTGATGGATATGATCCCTGTGCAGTGTTGCTCAGAATAAAGCCCCCTTTGCTCCTGTTGTAATACTTACTACTTTTTTCTTTCTCTAGAGTGAGGCAGAAGTGAATCCCAAAGCTTACCCGCTGGCGGATGCACAGCTCACCAAAACACTGCTGGATCTTGTGCAGCAATCCTGCAACTATAAGCAACTACGCAAAGGAGCCAATGAAGGTGAGACCTGTGTGTTGCAAAGTGTGCTAGAAGTCATTGCAAGGATTTTGTGAGATGCTGTGGCTAGAGGTTGTCTTTTCTCTGTAGCTGTGAACCACTCATTCTGTATTGATCTGGCTATTGCAAGTGTGTGTCTTCCTCCTCCTTCAAGCTTGCTTAAGCAATATTCAGGGACAGAATTAAGTTGTAATCTTTTCAACATTTATATGCGGTTCTGGTAGATTCCCAAGTTGTGTTCCTGGTGCATGTCCTGTATCGTGCATACTTCAGTGGTGTGGCACTGGATTACCAGATGTCTAGCCACTTCAGAATCATAAAATGATTTGCATTTAAAGGGTACCTCTATTGCAACCTGCTCAGAGACTGGTTCCCTTCACAGCTGCTTGGGGCTTTGCTTAGTCAAACTTTTAAAAAAACCATAATCCCTAAGGATAGAAACTCAGTATTCTCTTAGGACCCATGTCCCATGGCTTAAACACCTCTCATGGCATGGGGGATATAAAATTACGCTATGCTCTTGGAATTTCACTGAGGCAACAGTCACAATCTGCAACTTGTGCTTCTTCCTGTGTACTCACAAGGACAGTGTGGCTTCGCCTTGTCTGCAATCCCCCTGAAGTAGAAGACAGCAGCCATGCTGCCCCCACTCCCACCTCAGCCCTCTCTTCTCCAGGCTAAACCAACTCAGCTCCCTCAATCTCCCCTCATGGTGGGTTCCAGCCCCGTACTCATCAGCAGCCTTGGGCTGGCCTTGCTCCTTTGTCAATCTCTCGACTGCACTTGAGGGCAGTGCTGGGCACAGCACCCCAGCAGCCCTGCAAATAACCCCTTCCCTGGCCCTACAGCCGCCACTTTCCTTTGGCTGTCCTCATGCTACCTTGAGCTCTCCTTCCCACTGATACCAATTTCAGCATCTTCTAAAGTTGTTTTTCATTAGATGTGCTTCCCAGAAGGACTTAGACTGACTCTTCAGTTTCTTTTACAGCCACCAAAACACTGAACAGAGGGATTGCGGAGTTCATTGTGATGGCAGCAGATGCAGAGCCCTTGGAGATCATCCTGCACCTCCCTCTTCTCTGTGAGGACAAGAACGTACCTTATGTGTTTGTGCGGTCCAAGCAAGCCCTGGGCCGGGCGTGTGGCGTTTCCCGGCCTGTCATCGCCTGCTCCATCACCATCAAGGAGGGATCACAGCTAAAGCCTCAGATCCAGTCTGTCCAGCAAGCTATAGAAAGACTGTTGGTCTAAGTGCCCATGAGTTTAAATGTGTGTGGAACAGGAAAGTGGAAATTAGGGGTCATTAATGTTTAGATTCAGTTGAGATGATAGTTTTGATATCATGTTTCAAAATGCCACATTTTTGTTTAATAATGGCTTAATTCTTAGTGTTTCTGCCCCATCTCCCCACTTTTCTATTATTCTACTCCAACACATTAATTCTCCTGTATTACTTCTTGAAAAGTGATCGTACAACTGTATCCTCTTTTATGTTTAAAAGAAAGAAAAAGTCCCCCGCTCCCCTTATTTCCCTGTCTGCCTGCTCAGGGCTTCTTTAACCCACCCATCAGCTTTCTCTGCGTTGAAGTATTTCTGCTAAGCTTCAGCCTCTAACAGGTGTGAGTAACTGTGTTTCCGAACAGTTTTGGCTGCTGAGGAGAAGGGTTGTGGGTTCCCCACCTTAAATGACAGGGCATTGTAGGCCGTGTATAAGGCGGGCAGCAGCTACTGTGTAGCAGCAGATGGAGCCAAGATCCGTACTTATAGCACAGCCCTTGTTCTTGAAACCAGACACAAGACTTCTCTAAGAGATGTATGGGGAACAGAAATCTTATGGCAGTACACAAGGGGAAATGTTTTATCTCAATTATTTTTAAGTACTGACTTTTTAAGAAAAAAATAAAAATGCTGACAAAGCTAAATATAATTGTCATTCCCTTGGTGAAGCATTTGCAGCTAACTGGAATGTTTCTACTTGTACAGCTAAACTACTCAGAGGTTGCCTAAAGGCTTTTGCAGTGGAGTAATTCATACTCCTTCACTTTTCTTTGCATGGACTGTTATCCTTGAGCTTGGGCTTCCTAGAGAAGTACAAAACCCATGGTAGAGGGCAGCCTGTTGTGGCTGACGAGTACCCTACATCTGGCTGATAATTATAAGAAGTATGTCATGCTTTTTAGCTACTGCACTGTGGTCACCTGACTGAAGATGAACCCTGTAAGTCACAGCCAAGGAAGCAGACAGCAAGTAATTTTTCAAATAAATCAACTTGTGTCTCAAGAAGAGAATGCTAGATCATTTGTTCTGGAAAAGCGTGGAGCACTACCAGCATTCTGGATTAGTGGTGGTTTTATTGAACTAGCTTTAGTTAAATGCATATTGTATAATCCACTTACTGCTCTGAACAGAAGTGTCTAAAGCCCTGTGTTGGAATGGGCCATATCAAACCTGGTTCCTATTGCAGGATGCCAAAGCAAAGTAGTGTGGAAACAACAACAGGTAACACCAATAGGTGCAACAGCAGAAGGCAAAAATAAATTTACCTGTAGTGTTTCCACAGAGGCACTAACTTCATACCTTTAGTAAGTACATCCCAAGCAGATGAAATCAGCTCGTGAAATACTGAAGACATCGTGTCTGTATGTTTTTGTAAATGGCTGATAACAGTAATCCTTGTGAACTTATTACAAGTATTTTTAGAGTCTTTTCAATTGTATGAGGTTTAGAAAGGCTGCTGTTCCCTTCTACTGATGCTGACTGTTGAGCTAGTTGTGTTTAGAACCACAGCTTTGCCAAGGATTTGCCCTATTGTACCAAGACAGCTGATGTAAGACAAAGCACAAAAGGAGCAGAAATAAAGGATTCTTGAGCAAGCAAAACTGTTTCTTTTTCTGCTCTGAAGCCTTCCATCATTATCCCTTTTAAACTTCTGCTTAATGTGATAGCCTGCTGTTAAAAAAAAAAAGGCCAGGAAGAAGATCTAATAACCTAAAACATACCACAATTATCCAAAGCCTGGGATGTGCTGTGCCAGGGGGTTAGCAAGCCAGAAGAGAAATTTATAAGGGTATTTGTGGAATTAAATTTACAGAATTATGGACAGGATAGTCTCACTATTTCACTGCGTTCAATTCAAGCCTTGCTAAAACAAGCATTTACAGCAGCTTTTTTGCCAAAGGGCAAAATAAAGTGATTGCTTAGACAAATCTTTATTAAAAATAACTACTATAACGCAGGCTGATTGTAATTATAACAGATTACATAGCTTCTGCACTGCAGAGCTCAACATGGGCTAGCTGCTCTCTCCAGGAGCTGAGGAGGTAGGAGTAAGCAGTGTGCTGGCACAGCTAGGACAGGCACAGTGTCAGAAGGGGGGGGGTCACAGCTGGCTCCAAGACATGTGCCACACTACAGCACCAGCATGACCTTAATATATGATTTAACTCTTCAATAAGTGGCCCAATAGTTTGTGTGCCAAACACAGGAATCTCTGAACACTAAAAACACTATGCAGACCAAAATGGACACCTCAGGTATCCTGTTTGCATCCCGTATAAGGTTAAGAGTTTCACTAAATAATTAGTAGTTTCACAGAGCAAGGGCAACAACAGTTTATTGGTTTTAGTCATCTTGCACTGCAAAACAGGTGGGGTGTGGCAGAGGTAGAAAACCAAAACATAGCCCCAGTTGCTGTCTCCACAAGTATGATTAAAAAAGTAAAAATATTGTACCTAACAGCTACTTTCCACAACTATTTTTTCTATTTTTAAAGCACAGACTCAAGTACAGAAGCCTGCACAACAGTCTGACTCATACTCACTACAAAAGTGGAAAAGCTCTATGCCATCTCAGTAATTAACTGGGATAAGTGCTTGCAGCCTTCTAGGGAACACAATTTTTTTCCTTTTTTAAACCAGCTTCTGCTATTACAATTTAAAAATGGAGGACCTGGCTGTGCAGCTTTGTAAAGTGTTAGCTTTTTGCCCAAAGGATTGGCTACTGTTTCCCAGTAATGACTTTCTTTTCCTTTATGATCTGCTGGTAATCTTTGTAACACCAATTTGATTACTAGTACTGATACTGACCAGCTGTTTTGGAGAGTCGAAGAGTAATACACCACATTTACACCCTCTGTTAGCACACAGACTCGACCTGCTGGCTTGAATTCATGTGATGCCATTAAGACAGATCATTGTGTTTTCTTACGCTGAAGTGAGTTTTGCTGTCTTTATGATTCAAACATGGTATAGTCAGTGTTTCAAAGTAAGAAGTCCAAAATAACTTTTATTAAGAAATGAGGAAGGCACAACTCTCTGTTCATGTACAGTGGGTGACCTGAGTTCACAGGGAATTTAATTCTGCCTTTGGCTACTGTCAACAGAATCCAACTTTGCAGAGAAGTTTCACAACTATGAGTAAAAAGTTTCTCCACTGCTAGATACAGCAACATTTAGTTGCCTTCTCTTTCGTAGCAGGATTAAACAGACACAGCATTCACATAAGATAACCAACATTCCAAGCAGACAGAAGTCAACCAGGGCCTTCCATTCCTGCTTAACGCTCCTTAAAGTATTCAATTAAAGCATCCATGAGTTCCTGCTTCTTGCCTCCACCCTTCAGCCCCAAAAGCCTGCATGCCTCCTTCAGAATAGGTACAGTGAGCTTGCCCAGAGTGCCCTTCTGCACATGACTCTGCAGCTCATCCTTTGAGACTTCTACCTTGGGCCTCTTCTCAGTTTGGTCATCAGAAGCTAGAAAGACAAATTTTAGATCACAAAGATTCTTAAAACTTTCTTCATAGAAAGACATCAACATTTCTTATACATACCACAGTTAATGGCCATTAGCACATGGTACTTTAACAGCTACACGTTCACAGGTTTCCATGTTTTGTTTTAAGAAACAGGTGTCACTAGGTAAGTCATGTAGTAAGTACTTCATTGATAGGAGTGATCTTAACTGAAGTGTGAAACTTTGTATTCTGATGGAAAGATCACTCTCCAAATGAAACTTTTAAGGGATTCTCATGGAGACAGCAGAATGCAATGATTCCACAGGGAACTCAGCTAACTGATACTCCCACTTCATGCAGAATTTCATAGACTCCCAAACTACACATGTACTTCAGCATTACTCACACATTTAGCCCTAAAGATGCCCACCTTGGACTTGCTGAACTGCCTATGCATAAAAGTCTGCTCCCTCACCAACACAAACTGAAAGTATAAATGATTTTACTACACTATCATAAAGTACAAAGTTACTAAAATTATATATACATATTTTGCAGTCATTTACCCACATTACTTCCTATACTTCACTCTGCAGTTTCTCATTCCAGTAGTTCCCCGATTGGATACCACAATATCCTCTAATCTCTAAGAATCAACACTGGATATAAATTCACTTCATTGTGGAGATCCGTAAAGAGAATTCTTGCACAATTCTTGCACATACAGACACTATGTTTTGTGTCTGCACCACCATTACTTACCTTGTTTTCGCTTTACAGCCTTCCCTTCAGGATTGTAGTCAGGGGGATAAACCAGCTGCTTAAACTCCTCTACCAGGTTGCCCAGCCTGTGGTTCATCTGTTCATACTTTGGCACTGGCAAAAGATAAAAGATTTGGTCTCTCAAACCCAGGAAAGTCTAAACAAGGCCATGACCAGATAACTTGTCTGTAATAACTTGTCTGCAAGCGTCTTGCAAGCATGCAAAATGCAAATACCTGTGTTACGATATTCCCAAATGAGAAGTTTACAGCTCTTGGTAATATGAAGAGTTTGGACAACTGGAGTGCTGTGTCCAGTTCTTGGCTCCCCACTACAAGAGAGGCATAGAGCTCCTGGAGCAGGTCTAGCAGAAGGCAACAAAGATGATGAAGGGACTGGAGCATCTCTCTTATGAGAAAAGGCCGAGAGAGTTGGGCCTGTTAGGCCTCAAGAAGAGATGACTGAGAGGGGACCTTATCAATGTCTGTAAGTATTTGAAGAGAGGGTGTCAAGAGGATGGAGCCAGGCTCTTCTCAGCGGTGTCAAGCAACAGGACAAGAGGCAAGGGGCAAGAATTGATATACAGAAAGTTCCACCTGAACATGAGGAAGAACTTCTTTACTGTGCGAGTGACCATGCACTGGAACAGGTTGTCCAGAGAGGGTGTGGAGTCTCCTCACTTGAGAAATTCAAGAACTGTTTGGACATAATCCTGTGCCATGTGCTCTAGGATGACTCTGCTTGAGTAGGGAGGTTGGACCACATGACCCACTGTGGTCCCTTCCAACCTGACCTATTCTGTGATTATACATATGTAATGGATTCACACACTTCCCTGCAAGATATATATATATGTATATATATATATATGTATATATGTATATATATATATATATATATATATGCGGAACAAAACTTACACGGTAAAAGTGACATAGAAGATCTTCTCCCTGATTACACTGCTACCAGGTCTAGTCTCAGAATTTTAAAATACAACAGGTTGCTATCAAAGGTTGCAAGTAGTTTGAGGCAGAACAGCTTGTTTCTGTCATGTATTTCTAAGACAGCTAGCAGAGGGACCTAGACTGTTTGTTAAGACCATTTCAGGAAAACAACATAATTTAAAAAAAAAATTCCCCTTCAGGAGCAGATATTCTTACATAATAAACTCTCACAGCCACACGGTGGCACAATGGCCCCCAGCAGAATAATTCTCTTAATTCTGCCCATTTATCAGACTGAAGTATTAATGAGAATCTTGAAGAGAGGAATTTCAGAGAAAACATTTGACACCACAGAAAAAAGGTGATTCAATTTTCATTTTGGATGGTAAAGTAAGCAATTTTTTCTCTACCTTAAAAGTGACAGCATTAGAAAGTACAGTTTCAGTATTTCAGAATTCTACATCATGGAACCATACATTCTAAAACATTTTTTAAAAGACATTTGGGGTTGTAGTAGCACATATTTGACTTAGAACAAAGTCAACAGTCTCCCACCTCCCTTCGCATCCACCAATAATTCTCACTTGTAAGATCCTCAGCTTGTTCTGGTTCCAGCATATCGAGTGCTAAAGCCTCCAGATTCCTGAAGTGCTGCTGCAAAACCGGGTTCTCAAAGCTGTCAGTCCTGTCAAGAATCCCCCAAAATGTCAATGCATGCTGCCAAGAAGACAGACAAAACACTTAAGATCTACCACCAACTTACTGCAAAATAAAACTGCCCTCTTTCCCACAGAACAATCCATCGCATCAGAACTGCTTTTCCTCTTTTCAATTTACCTGCTGAATCACTATCCTGTCATGAATCAACCACATTAGAATGCTGTGTGAGACTTAGAAAGGTGGATAAGGCAAAAGGAGACAGTGGCATTTAATAACAGTTATGGTAGTTTCCACATATCTGGGAAAAACTCTCCCATAAAGTACTTCATAGCATTTATCCTAGCTATAATGAAAAAATGGCCTGGCTATTCTTTCTAAAGTGCTCTAATGGAAACGATCCACGTCTGATCTGCAATAGAGTTTCAGAACCACAATAAAATGTGATACCTCTGCAACAAATGACAACAGCCCAGAGAACAAGAGAAATTCTATAAAGAACTCCAGAACATGCTACATAAACATTATGGTGCCCGGGTATCCAGGCTGATTAAGAATAAAGTTTGGACAAAGCTACTGCAATGAGAAGCAATTTCTCTCAAAATATATCAAAATCTCATCTTCAAATTCAGCACACCACAGCTGAACAATGTGTGCAATAGAGCAAGCAATAGTTGTGCTTTCTTCCCCATACCAATCCCCTCCACATTATTTATCTCCATGCACCTGTATTTGAACCGGAGTTTTTGAATTATTTCCTTCATTTTGTCCACCTGCTCTTGACTGGCTGGCACATTTTCTGTAAAATCAACGTTCCTTTTGTCATCTGCATATGGCAGAAAAATTATGTGGAAACCTATACAGAAGAGAAGGAGCAAGAGAACAGTTATACAGAAGGTCAGCCTCAAAACAATAATTTATGGGAAAGACCAAGATGGTTATTATCTAAGTCTGATGACTCCGAACTAGCTAGCTGTTTTGTTCCAAACAACAGCAATCTATAATACTTCCCAGTACCTACAGCATGACACTCAATCCCAATCTCAATGTATATAACCAACATCACACTAATGGCTTTGTAAAAGAGATTCGAACTAAATGCATAGCTGAGAGTTGGATACAGGTGAGTTGCTTTTTATGTGTTGGATACTGGGGAGTTGCTTTTTGCCCACCTTACAAGATATGAGTTTGAAAAAGACTTGTTTGAAAATTATGTATTGTCCACATGTTATTCTGAAATGCTTCACTTTGTACACAAGCAGATTTATTTCCCTACTTTACATTCTCCCAAAAGATGTGTTCCACTTAAAGAGGTGAGAAAATGCAAAAAAGCAGGAGTCTGCCTTTGCTCCCTAATCATTCCCCACTTGGCTGATGAGGTGTGAGGCTCAATATGCAAGATTATTTATTTAATACTTCAAAATCTATTCAAGGATACAATAAAATTCAAGGAAAGACACTCTGCCTAGTCACTAAACAGAAAAAAAGGCTTTTAATTTTTATGTCAGTTCCTTGAATTTGCTAAAAAGAGGTAGGAGGCAGGGAAAACACTGTAGCCAGGTCATACCTGAGCAAGCACTGATGCAACCGGGGTTTTAAAAATAGATTCAACATCAGATGCTTACAACGACAAAACTGAAGAAAACAGATGCTGGAAAGCGCTTTCCCCAGTTTTAAGGGGAGTGGTGCTAAGATTATTTTCACTCAATACAGGACGCTATTATGCTGACTGCATCCAATTGCATAGGGAAAGGAGGCATCCCTTCCCATACCTGGAGGGGCTATCTGCACTTTCTGCTCATCCACCTCTTCCTCCTGAGGAAGCAGGGCCACAAAGCGAGGAGGAGTGTTCCGGCGAACAGTGTATCTGCACAGCATCATCATCTCCCTCTCCAAGCATTTCATCAACAAGGCATTAAATAGTGTTGTACTCCCTGCAAAGTAAAGAGCGGATTGGTCAGATTGACAGCTTTCCTCCTCTGTTCAGGAATATAACCCCAGATATTACAGTTTCAAAACCTGGGACTTCTTTGGAATGCTTGCAATACTTCAGAAGTAAAAATCGAATTTTGGAAGAGAGAGCCCTCGAAATGGACAATGTCAGTGTGTCAGTGTGTCTGTCCTGACAGAGCAGAGAGAGCTCCGAAAGAAATGAAATCACCAGCATCTGAGCAATGAAATACAGTGAAATTTGGAAACAGCAATCTACAAAGTCTTTTTCTGTTTCGTGGGATATCAGAGCAGCAACACATCATAGGACCTTTTTGCAGAAGTAACACACTAAGAATTCAGACTTCAGTACTCCTCCTGAGGCACACGTTTGCTTTGTATTTTACCAGATATGGTGGTCAGGAAAAGACTGACATATAAATAATGTGTTTGAGTCAGGAAACTGCGAAGCTGGAGAAGCTAGCAAAAAGGTTCTTCTTTAGTCAGACACTGCAAAGCATCTGGTCATAACTCAGCCCACTTTATCCACTGGTAGGTTGAGGAGCTAGAGATTTTTTCTTCATAGTTGCAGCCTGGGATTTTTAGATAAGTAGACTTATGTATACACATAAAAAGGGGAAAACAAGCAGTCCTAAACATCCTCTCCTTCTCTCTTTACAAGACCATAAAGTGCTCTTAATTCAACTATACTTCCTGAGTATAATGTTTCCAGTCTTAGCATATATGGACTTAAATCAGCAATTATTTTCACTGGTTTGAGGTTTGTTTTTCATTTGTGTTTTTTTAAACCATCTTTGCCTTCTTTTCAGGTACTAGGATCCTCCACTTTCATGAATGACAAAATCAAGTGTTTTGGAACTACATCTTTAGCTGCTTGTCATGATGGATGAAACATGAAGCCAAATTGGCTCTTCTGCTACTGGAGAGAACAACAAATAACTGCAGCTGAGAGATGCAGTAACAGTTAATTCAGTTCTTCTTAACAATAGCAAATTTTTAAGTTAGTCAAAGCTTTTACACTCAGTGATCCCCACTCAAACATACAATGAATCAGCTCATTAGCCTAATGCAAGGTGGTGAATCTTCTCTTACCATCTTTACTTACCCCTCACCAAGGACTCCTCAGGATAGATGAACTGAGAAGGCCTGATGTGGTGGTGCTGTTTTAGCAGTGAAAGTGGTTTGAAGCCAATCAGAAACAAACCCGGAGAATCAAACCGTTTTAATTCTTCTGTTTCCTCTTTCTCCAGCACAATCTGTCGGTTTCCGTATGTCTACACCAGGGAAGAGCAGATGATAGTGCTGCCAGTATAAAGAAAACTGGGGGAGAAGGGTACGGGATTGGAAGAGGA
Organism: Lepidothrix coronata; assembly: GCF_001604755.1. NCBI lineage: Eukaryota > Metazoa > Chordata > Aves > Passeriformes > Pipridae > Lepidothrix > Lepidothrix coronata. The sequence goes on from NW_016690321.1 coordinate 1,486,442, forward strand.
TGCAAGTGCTGTCTTCCACTACTGAAAAGAGGGTTATAAAACAAGACAGAGTAAACTTGTCATTAGTGCACACCAAAACGGCAGGTCCCAGACTGTGATCACTATCCCAAGGGAAATTCTATCTGAACATTAGCAAAATGCACTTTACTAAGACAATGGGTAAGCCCTGGTACAGAGAGGCTGTCATATCTCATCTTTGATGTTCTTCAGAGCTGTCCCAAACAAACTCTGAGCAACCTGACCCGGTTTTGTGAGTCTTGCTCTGGGCTGGGTTAGACCTTTTCAGAGGTCCTGCCCAATTCTAAACTTGCTTCAGCAGATGCACGTCAGCTGCCTACTCCTGGCAGAAACAGTGACTAAAAAACAACACTTCTAAAGCATTGCTCAAGCATCCAAAATCAAAACCATGTTATAGTCCAGCTGCTGAAGTCAGACATCAGGGCTTAATGCAAAGCTTTCTGTTTATCTCCTGTACTTTATTTCAAGAAACTAACATCCAATATAAATAAACTTAATATTTCATGTTAAGACAAAAACTTTAAGAGCCTTTAGCATGGAGGGACACAAAAAATGCACTTGTGACAGTATACCTAGCAACTGCATAACCTGCTCTGAAATAAGGCTGTGCCTGAACGGAATGTGACATTCAATTTACATCAGCCAAACTATCAAGCAGGAAGGCAAAGTAAAGAAAAATGTAACAAAAAACTCCAAAGATAACATGCCTTTCCTTTGGAAAACCACTCCAACTCCCCCTGTGATTCACACCTCAATGTTTAAAAAAACAGACAAAATCTGTTCCTAATGAATCAACAGGTAACAGCAGCAGTGAACACACAGGGTCACATAAGGTCAGGCTCTGACAACCTGGTTCTGCCTCAAAGAAAGAAAATACCCGAGTTCCTGAGTGCACTTTCACCAGCAGCTATGCTTTTCCCCTGACAGTCAGGCCAGAGACACAACCCACTCTTACTCTACAGAGCTCACAATGTGACCAGGCTGTCCCCAGGGGCATACAGATGCAAGTATTTCTGCATCTCATCTTGAAAGTGGAATACAAACAAAAGCAGCAAGAAAACAGGCATCTCCCACACACATCACAGAGACGGGAAAAAACAGGCATATAATCAATACGTTACCTGAGCCCTTTTTGTGTCACTAGGCAGGAGCAAACTGCCTGTTTTTCCATTAAACGTTCTTGTTTTCGTTTTAACTGGTTCATTAGTTTCTCGATAAAGCTTCACTGGATATGGCTTATAAGCTTTTTGAATAAGGTTGTAAACACCAACAGAAAGCGCCAGATCATTGCTCAGATACAGATTTAACCTGTGTAAAAAGCAGACACAGACTTGAGACACTACTGCAAAAACACAGATAACTTATTTTCTCTGACTTCCTCCGGTTCTCCTCCCCGAAAATCACAGGTATCCTTGGAAACATACTATCACTTGGGTCATAATCTCACTTGTATAAAGATATTCTTGCAATGTCGTCATTTCTGGTCATAAAAATCATCTAAACACAAAAAATTTACCATATTTCTTTTACCTTTTTTTCACTCAGAAGGGCAGCTACGCTCAAGCGGAGCACAGGGTAAGTTCACATTTGGGTACCCCACTTGTGCTTAACGTAACATGAACTCTGAATTCTCACAGCTGTTCATGCAAAATGAAGAAGCCCCCAAAAGAACCCCATCAAGACAATATCATGATTCAAGAAAAAATTAAACCAGAAGTCAGAGAAAAATTCAGAAGTAAAGGCTTAAAATTAGAAACATCTTCAAGTTCCAAGAGCAGAAAAGTGAATTACTATGAATGTTACTTTCTCTCTTCCAAAAGGTATCACAGGTACAAGATTCTTCCTCATTCTCAGAAAAGCAAAATAAAGTTGTCAGCTGGAGAAGAATGGCAATGGCAGCAATTCAGTTTGGGATACTTTTTAAATATTTATTAAAAAAATAAACACTAGGCCTTGAAGTTCATTCCCTTACCGTGCTTCCACATCATTCTGCTATGAAATCACCCATTAAAAAAACAACTGTTACGAAGTACGTGGTTACAAAAATACTTTCTATCTGCTTTGTCAAGATCCCTTTAATCCTCTGTAAGTATCTCTAATCTTTCAGTAGGAGATCAGAAATGTCAAGGCTGTATGAATCCACAGTGCCTAGACAGAATGGCCACATATAACTATTTAATAATGGGCCAAAAAACCTACTAGTCACATTCAGATAAATTTTTTAAAGTTAACATTAGCAAAAAAAGCCTCATTTCAATCAGGTTTCACTATAAACTATTTCCCATGTTGCAGATTTTCAGGTAAGTATTTGGCAATGATACAAATTTTTGACAAATGATCATTTCAAGCTCAATACACGAAATGCCACACAGAGCAAAAAAGGAGACCTAGCTGCACTCTCTGCTCTTCTCATCCACCAAGGACAAATATCCTTGCAAGCTATGGAAGAAACACCAATCTTGAACTAAGGAATTAAGACTGAGGAATGTAAGCACTGTTGCTGTTAAGGACCAATCATTCCAGAAGAGGAAGGTGAGACGCAGTCTAAAAATGACATCAGGTGCCTCCACTGAATGATGTATCATAACTAGGCACAAACCTCACTAAAGCCCGTTTCTTTGTCTCCTTTGCTCGTACTTTCTTCATGAGATGTTCCAGTTTCTCTGACTCCTTGGGCTGGATCCCAAGGTCCTCATCCTCTGCTACATTTATAATATCCCTGTAGAACAAAGAGATATCGAACCCTCCAGGCTTCTTCAAATGCATCAAGTCCAGGATGATACCTAAAAACAATGTGAGAGATAAGAGGAGGATCGGAAACTGCTTCTTTTTCTTACATTATCATGTTTCTCAGCACTCCCAGATTTCTTCATCTACCCAAATAATTTAAGCAAGAATGAGCTCCAAATTGTCATCTGCACCAGATGCGAAATTTTCTAGGGAAAAAGGCAAAAAGCATTCTTTAATTTCAGTGAAAATAATGCAGCATAGAAAATCATTCCTTCCTATTAAGAATCTGGACAGTATTGTGTATGAAACAGCTCTGACGAGCTCTTATAAAACATAATCTTACCTCAAGCATAGAAGTAAGTAATGAGTTCAGAAAATCCCCTTTCCTTTAGTTATAGGGCCTCAGGATTAAGGAAGCCTCACAGTTACTAGATCCAGGACATCTGCTGAACTCCAAAAACACTGATTATCTCAGCTACATAGTTGAACTAACAAAGCACTTGATGTCCAGTCTCTGAGCTCAGGTTGATGTCCTTCAGCTAATTCAAAATGAAGCTATTAAAGTAGTTTTTCTTTTGTGTTAACTTTGTGTTATTATTCCCTTCCTGGAAAACGGTACAACAAAAAGTTTGCTTTTCTTGGCCCTCTCATGTCCCAATTCTTCTTCAATGCAGAAGAAGAGATCCTAGAAAATAAGTGCTAGTTACTGGATTGCAGATCAGATAACAGACTTTCTAATTTTTAAAAAACTTCAGAAAGATTACACAGTTCTGATGATTTTACATTCTTTTTCCACCACAAAATTGCAATGCAGTTAACATCTGCTGTGAGGATACAACATGTTTTACTGCCTGAAATTAAAGGGGAAAATAATGACCTGTGTCTCTCAGATCACCAGCTCTGGTCCTGGCCAGCTTGGCTTTAGCACTGTCATTGGCATGAGGGTCATCCTCGTTGGTGAAGAGCATGATCCTTTTGTGGCTCAGCCTGACTCGGACATCACTGAAGAGATTGGAGCAGGCCCAGAGCGCTTCCCCCAGGGAATAGTCAGCATTGTGGCCAAAGCTTTCACGGAAAAGTGCTCGTCCTTCATCTCCCCTGTATTGGTCCAGCTCTAGAACACGCTTTGCACCTAAGGAGGTAACAGCATTCACATACATTAGAAATACTGAAAGATGTACCATGAGCTCTTCTAAACATGCACCTGGGGTCCCTTGCTGCTGATGTCCAAGTACTGTCCCTGGCACCTCTGTGGCAGTGCCCTTGCAACACCCCTGGCTGAGAAAACTGCTCAGCATCACCTCACATTTGCAGTATCACAAAGCACCTACAAGGGCCAAGAGGACACAAACTGCCCTGATACCACTGTGGACTCTTCCTTTTGGGAAGGGAAACAGGCAGGGATCAAAGTATCGCAAACCTTTCACACTGAAAGGACAAGGAAAGGCAGCAATGGCACCAGCTGCGGAGGCACGGCAGACTGCTGCACCACCAGAGAAAGGAGAAGAGCCTGAAATACACCCGGCATCTCCACAGCATGCTGGGAAGGTGGAGCGCTTCTCCTCCTTCCTTGCCTCTCATGTCAGAGAGAATCCATGCACAGGTCAGACACAGCCCTATAGATCACCACAGGGAGCACAGCGACGTTTAGGCCTTGTTACAGCTCTGACAATTACTCTGGCCCAACAATGACTCCTTTTCCCACCTGCCTAACAGCACATTCTCTGTTTGCTCCCACTGCGCTACAAAGGGAGCTACTGCATTCTGCAGAGCTGCTTCCTTTTCCTTCACTTAAACTCTATAGCACTTTTGAAATCTCATCTGAAAATGTCTTCCCCTCCCTTTACTATTTTATTTTCATCTCCTTAGCTGCCCTTTAATTAATAGCATAAGTGTTCATAATTATGTACTCCATAATAACTAGTATTTCCTCCTTCTCTAGAGCACGCTGCTCTCCAGGGGCAGAAAATATACAATTCTCCTCCTTTTTAACAACACCCACCTTTCACCTGTGCTGTTTTTATCAGCATGGTGAGGCTACTGCTTCTGAAAGGGGGAAAAGAGCAAGCAGGGAAGGAGGAGGAAAAAGGATGAACAAGAAGCATATGGCAGTTTGCTGCCCCTGTGTCATTAAACCTGCACCCTCTAGTGAAGAAAATTAAACCAAACCTCCTCAGAGATAAAGGCTGCTATTAAAAATTGTAGCCAAAATCCCCCCACAAGACTCCACCATCAAAAGACTCCACTAGCATGCGATTCTTTGCACTCCTCCTACTGCCTTTTCCAATTCAGCAATTGGCACTTGTTATCAAGCATATGCTACCTCATTCTAAGAAAATGAAAGAGTGAAATTCAAGAATTGCAGAACTAATGAAAACAAGAAATGGAACACCCCAAAAAGGCTAGCATGTTGGGCCAATCTCAGCCATTCTGTGATATTCATCATCAGCTGGAATCCATGTGCCTTAGCATGGACATGCACTTTTCTGAAGTGCAGCAGACACGTGATGGGCTTTCGTGAGTTCTCTTGAGATCCTCCTAGGTTTAGCAGACAGCAGGTGAACCACCACATTAAAATAGAAGACACAGAAAAAAGATCTGAACCAACTACAAGAGAAAAAGCTAAGCTCTCACAAAGTTTCTAAGGTTTCCATAAATTTCTAAATCTATCCCCACTGCCACCAACAGATTTCAGTAACAAGAACTTATTTATCCAATAACTCTGATTTTAAAGAGATCAGTTACCGACAATGCTACTACTACACAAGTTTCCTCACACCATCTTTACACAATCTTCATATCACTTTACCTGGATTGTCCAGCTCCTGAAGAACATAGATGTGCTTGAAATCTGCTGAGTTCTTGTTGTTTTCTGTACCGTAGAACACGACACTTAACAGGTCCCTGTCACTACTGATAATTTTGCTGGTATACACATTCCGGATGCACTAAAAAAAACGCACACAGGGCAAAATATGAAAAAAGTAACTCGTAGTAAAGGGTGCGAAAGTTTTGTCTTTGGCAAGTAGCAGCTCATCGAACCTTACCTGCATGGTCATGTCGAAGGGAGTTTCTGCGTCCCCGTCGGACTCAAACATGGCCTTGGAGGCATCCACCAAGAAGATGAGGCTGTCCCGGCCCCCGAACCTGTGGTCCCCTATAGAGCGGGAGTAAACAGTTTTAGCAGCGACCCCTCCGCCCGCAGACCTCCGCGGGCAGGCACCGGGCCCTGGGCTGCCCTCTGTGAGCGGGTGAGGGGCCCTTACCGATCGCCTCAGCCCCGTCCTCCTGCTGCTGCTCCTCCTCCTCCTCGTCCTCGGGCCCCTCACCCCGGTAGAACGACCCCCACCCCGCCATGGCTCCCGCGGCACGGCCGCCCGAGGGGCGCGCCCAACTCACGACAGACACAGCGCCCGCAACAGCCGGCCCCGCCCACTCCCAAACAACCGCCACTCACCGGGAGACCCCGCCCACCATAGCCACACTGACCAATGGCGAGAGCGGAAAAGCACCGCACCCCGCCTATCCCGCAGGAGGCCACGCCTCCACCACGCGAGGATTGGTTGCAGCGAGGACGCCAAGGGATGGAGCTCCGCCCACGCTGCGCTCGGCCCCGAGCCTTAGCCAATGACGGGAGGCCTTGTTCAGCCCCGCCCCCCAGCCGTAGCTCCGCCCCCCGCAGAGTCGCGCAGTGACGGGGCGGCCCGGCCGGCTCGCGGTGGCCGCGCATGCGCACAGACAGGGTTGCCCCTTCCGCCTCGTCTGTCACCTCCCGGCTGCTGCCGCCGCACCCGCGACCGGCACCGGCACCACCTGTTCCCCCCGCTCCCCTCCGCTTCCCAGAGGGAAGGACCGTTCCACTTTGTCTGCAAGGGCTCCAGTTGCCGCCCGGCGGCCGCGCCCGCGCCCCCATGGAGGAGCCGCTGGCGCTGCACCCCGTGAAGCTCTATGTGTACGACCTGTCCAAGGGCATGGCCCGGCGCCTCAGCCCCCTCATGCTGGGTAAGAGCACGGCGGGGCACCGGCGCCGCTCCGTCCCGGCCGCCGCCTCCCAGCCGCTCGCGTCCCCCACCGGCCGCTGCGGCCCGGCCTCGCCGTGCCCGCAAACGGCGCCGAACTCGCCGCCTCCAGCGCCGGGAGTGGCGATCTCCGCCCGGCATCGCGCTCCCGAGGGAGCGGCCCGCCGGGAAAGGGCTCCCTGAGGGCGCACCGGGTGCGGCGGGAGCCAGCGGGCGCAGCACTGCTCAGGATGTGCGAGGCTGGCCCGGGGGCCGGGGCGGGGGGGCTCGGCGGGGTTTGGCTGCAGCCCCTGTCCCCGCTGTCAGCGGGACCAGCTCGGCCGGTGCGGCAGCTCCAGCCACGCTGGGTCCAGTCGCTTCTCCTGCATCTGCCCATTGACGCTGCGCTGGTGGTATTTACTAAAGGCGAACTGTTCCTTAGCTCCTGAAGGGAGGGACAGCTCAGCTCCCGATAGCCCGGTCTGCCGTGGCGCCTCGGCAGGAAGGCTGAGCTGGAGGAAAGGCGGCCGCTGTTTACAAGGTTACAGAGTTCAAGCGGCTCCATGTTGTAGCGAGGCCGGACTGGGCTGGCGATGTGCAGCCATCCGCTCTCTCCTTCGGAAAGTTTGTAGGAGTGTGCTCTATGTCTTGTCAAAAATGTGTGCGTTTCCAGCTGAACCTTGGACTTGGGACACGAACCAAACTTAGGTTTTGCTTGAAGTTTTGGAAGCGTACGTTAGGAATGCAACAACAGAGTGTTTTATACCTGTTACATGTAGACTCTGGCCCGTGTCAGACCAGCAGTCTGTGTGGGATAAGACTTCTCAACAGGCTCACTGTCTGAACAGATGGTTCTGTGTAATCTTGGTTTACAGTTTGCTGGCACTTTGCTCATCTGCCCTACGAAGAGATTCTGTGCTTTCCTGCAAGCTTAAAATGAAAGTCCAGATAACTCTTGGCATGAAGTTTCATGCATGTCAACAATAGGCCTGCAAAGTTGAGAAGAAAAGATTATAGAGATCATATGTGATGTTCTCTGTTAGCCAGAGAGCAGCAGCAGCTTTGGGAGATGCCTATTTCCTGCACTGGATAACCTCAAAACTTTTTGTGTGGTCAGAGTGGCTTCTATTGTAGCCCTTAGGGAAGTAACTTTTCACCTGTTAGGTCATAATAGCCATGTTTTATCTTGTGCTTAGAGTTAGAAATCTTAAGATGCAGATTACATACATGCAGGATTTACTTGTGTTTGAATTGAGCAGAATTTAACTAGTCTTATTTCAAAGTGCTGGTCCAAGCAAAGACTTCACCAGAAATAGGTTGTCACTGTATTTATCTCCATGCCAATATTCACACAAATCAAGCAAAGGCTTTTTAGCTCTCTTCTTACCCACAAAGTAAATTTTGAGTTCTTGTAGCTTTCTGAACTTCTACATAAAAACACTTAGTGCATTACCTCATTTTTGGTACTTTCTATGCTACCCAAACAACAACTTGAAAGCTTTGCACTTGTGATACAGTTTGCTGTGAAATTTCTAGGAGTCTGAGCACTGAAGAGGGAAAGTTAAAAACCTGAGCGCTTCTCTGGGTAACCGGGGAAGTGCTGCTCACTAGTACTGCCTGGTAACTAACTGAGTTCAGACGTGCTCATGGAACAGGGCCAACTAGGCCTGCGTGGTCACAGTGACAATGCAGACTGCAGAATATTTGAGATTATGTGGATCCAGTGATGGGGTTTTCCATAAAACAAATTGCTCTTTCTTTCTTTCTTTCTGACTTCCTTCAAGTGTCTTCTGTGCATTTACACTCAGCTCTGTCATATCTCCAGGTGATTTTGGAAACCTCCCCAAGAGCAAAGTGATGGAGAGAATACTACTTTTGCCTCATGTGTATACCTTTTTTATTCTTGAAGAACAACAAAAATTGTTGTTATTTCTCTGTATATCAACTTTGAGATGGTCAATAGCTATTTTTTCCATTTTTTTTCCCCCAGCGATGTTCTTAAACTGTAGATCATCAGAGAAAGTCAATGAAATTGAAGAGAAAGGCATTTCTAAAGGGATTTAATGCTAAATGTTTGTCATCTTTACTTACGGTACTCTTTCCATTGGTGCCAAGTTTGAAACAATGCTTTTGCTTTGAGTGATAATTCTGTAACATTGCCTGTATTGAAAT
>NW_016690321.1:1495445-1523674 GCF_001604755.1 Lepidothrix coronata
TTTAGAGAGAAAAAACAAATACTGTAATTGATTGTGCTAAAATCAATTTCTAGCAGGCTCAAAACCAGCAGCTCAGGTCCTCTTGCCAGAGGGGGATAAATCCTGTCTTACGGGACTGACCACTGCAAGAGCATCACTGCACAGTGTCTTCAGTTGTGCTGATAGGATCCAAGGGTATTGAGGATTATGTCAGCACAGCATTCAAGGATCAGTTCTCACTACTAAATGTTATACTGACTCTTTCAGTGTCAGTTCTCTCTGTTGCCTTTGAGTGATGAACCTGGAGGGCAGAGCTGTACAGCCCTGTTCATAGCAGATTTTGGAGTGACTTAGTCTCGTCTTTTGGACACATCTTCATTTTTCTTGGCAAGTTTACTTTTTTTGTACTCAAGACTGCTTTTATTCTTCTTAATTTTCTGTAAGTTTCCTGTAATTTTTCAGTGAATATTTCTGTTCTGAAGTATATATGACCAAATATTGCCTTGGGTATCAGAAGCAGCACTTTTAATTTTTATGTTGCTCTACATGCAGCTTCTCTACAGGTACTATTTCCTCTTTTTCCCCCACGTTCAGTGTGTGACTACATTTGTCTGTCCAACTATATGATCTAATTATAAGAAATGTTAACCTGAATGCAATAAGATTTCTGTTTTCAAGACAGAAAACATAATCCACCCTGATTCTGTGGAGAGAAAACAGGAAAAGAAAACAGTTCAGCTTGCAGTGCTGATATTGAAGTAGATGTTCGAAGGCAGAGTAGTCTTTAAGGAAGATTAAAATCCTGTTGCATCATGAGCTTAAAGAAAAATGTCTTGCATTTCTCAAAGTTCTCCTCTCCTGTAATTGAGGGTATTGGTCATGTGACTCACAGAATGAGCCAGGAGCTCTGTTAACCACGGCAGCTTTGGCTCAGTGTAGTATGAATTAATGTGGAGTTGACTGGGAATATGTATTGGTTGAAATCTTTAAGTGGTGCATTCAGCTATAGGGACTTAACAGCCCAGAGAGAATTGGAGCAAAAGGTAACTGCTGAAAGGAGGTACCTTCTCCTTTGTTCCTTTTTTCCAGGCCCAGCACATTTCTCTGCCTCTCTTCCATCTGTTCTGATCAGTTTTGAATTGCTTCCGCGTGAGATTCCATCAGCTTTGCTCCAAGCATTTGCTAGGGATTTCATGAAAATCAAGTGCATTACCCTCCCCCAGTCTAGCCTATTTCTTGGTCTCTCTAGGCATCTCAAGGAGAAGGGAACTGGAGCAGGCTCCTCCCTCTCCATTAGGTTTTGGTGGTAATTTTTTTTGCTTTGGTTGAGCACCCTGGGTAGCACATAGGAGAAAGTGCTTCACTAATTAGGGTAATTTTCAATTCAAAAAAAGGCAGGAATCTTAATGGATTGTCTAAGAAAATTACAACAATATGCAAAGCACTGCCAGAAATACCCGTGCTGGTTGACCATACTGTGTTGCTTTCGATTCCACAGGAGACCAGTTCACTGCTTTTTTTAGAGTCTTTTATGGTCTTCTTGGGCTTGCATATCCATTGCAGAGCATAGATAAAAGTACTGAGCTTCCTATTATTTCTTTACTTTACAGCTCAAAAGGCATTGTTCTTGCACTGAGGGTTGGATGGCCTAAACTCTGAATGGTTAAACTAGATACTCATCTGCATATACAATTCCTTCCTTCATGTCTTGGAACTCTTCTGCCCTTCAGTCTAATAATTTGGGTTAATATACAAATGCCGCTTTCATTCGGTATTTAAAATGCACAGGAATAATCTACATTATTTGGCCCTCAAGATTAACAAATTACTGTAATGGTAAAATAGATTGATGAGCATCTAATCTCACTTGTGCTTGGCCTTCCAGATAAATTCAAGCATGGAAGTAATCCCGTTTGATTGTATTCTAAAATTATGTGGGCTCGCTTGCTTCTTTCAAAATACCCCTGTATCCAAACAGTTATACTCTCCTGAATCAGTTGTACAACAAACAAATCTAAATACTTCATTCTCCACATTCCTCTGACTAAGCTGAGGGTCCTGGAATTGTTTAATGCATTTGAATGTTATATTTTTCTCATAGGTTTCTGGCTCACATAAGCACCGTGAAAGTATTTGAGCTATGAATGTTATAAAGGAAAAAAATAGCAAATATAAAAACTTGTTATCTTGTCAGATCATACTGTGCCTTATTGAAACAAGTTGAGTGTTTGAGATCCTTAAGCACACATCTAAGCTGAATTGGCATCCCCTCCGAGGTTCTAGTGAGTATTTTCAGGAAAGAGCCGTGAAGCACATCAGCAAGTTAAAAAAAAAAAAAGTAAATAAACAAAACCATACCCAAACAAAACAAACAAAAAGTCCCCACAAACAACAACAAAAAAAAAAACCAAAAGATTTAATTATCAAGTTTCCAAAGACTTGCAATCTATCACCCATAACTCTCACAGATATAACATGGTGACTTTTCATGTCCATGTTTGTGGTCTATGACAAAAACAAGGTAGCTTGACTTGCATTTCCCTGGAATGGAGGCAGATCAAACTAAGCTGATTTGCTTCACGTTTACCTCAGGCTGAGCTTGCACACAGGCAATTTCTGTGGGAGAGCTGATACCTGATAACTTGGCCATGTGCACTAAGTGTTGTGTGATTAAGTGTGTACATCTAAATTTGCAATAACCTTTCCTATTCAACAGCCATTTGTCCCTTGAAATATTCAAACTCTTGATCATCTTGCTGTTTCCCTATTTTACCTGGATGAACAGAATTACAAAATGGGTCAGGTTGGACCGAACCACAGCGGGTCGTGGGGTCCAACCTCCCTGCTCAAGCAGGGCTATCCTAGAACACATAGCACAGGATTGTGTCCAGGCGGTTCTTGAATATCTCCAGCGAGAGAGACTCCACACCCTCTCTGGACAACTTGTTCCAGTGCACAGTCACCTGCACAGTAAAGTTCTTCCTCATATTCAGGTGGAACTTTCTGTGTGTTTCAGGTTTCTGCCTGTTGCTTCTTGTCCTATTGCTTGGTGTCACTGAGAAGAGCCTGGCTCCGTCCTCTTGACACCCACCCTTCAGATATAGTAGGTGCCCAGAAGAGTATCATCCCATCAGGGCATTCCTGTTCTGCATTATGAGCATGTGCATCCTTTGGATTAGTTTTACTGTTGGCATTGAGTGAAGGGTAACACCTGCAGTTTAAGGCTGCAAAGGCTTTTGCAGCTCCAGTGTAAATTACTGGAGAATCAGGTTTTTCTATATAGTTATAGATAGCCTCAGGTTATGAGTAAATGTGTTGGTGTTGGTGGCAGTACCAACATACAGTTCTGCCCACACTGCAGTGCACAACAGGAGTTTGGAGTGTTGTGGCAAGGAGTGAAAGAGCATGAAATGTGATAATGTCTCCCAGTATCCTAGATGGTATTTTCAGTCCCTTCTTCTAGACCACTCAATTGACTACGAGATGTAAGCCCTATTGCACTGTAGGATTCTTTGGGGAGGTTCATGGCAAGCTTGAACTTTATTGGAAAGTGTCGCTGGAAGGCCTGGATACAACTTGTGCCTTAGCACTTAGAACAATACTGTATCCTTCCTTAGTCACACTGTTGGAGCTGTTGTGTGTATGAAGCCTTCAGAGGCAGCAGGCAACATGTTTTGTATATAGTGGGCAACATCCAGCAGAAAGCAAGACATAATTCCTTAGTGCAGACTGCCCTGATCACTTTACCTGAGCTTGTCAGGAGGGGCAGTAGTGGTGACCTGTCACCTGTTCTCTGCGGTGTCTGAGTCTGGGAGAAGGGCAAGAAGAGTCATAGAGGAGGATCCCCATCAGATGCAAAACTTCAGGAGGAAGATGATTGTGTCCATGAAGGTTTGTACATAATCTCTTATATGATGCAGCAGACAAACAACATTGAGAGTCTTGCTGAACAGTAGGAAAGATTGCTGCCCAAGTGCTCCAGAAGCTGGTAGCCATTGACTTATTCTTCTGTGGGTCAGTTTGGAGTTGAGATGACAACAGCCACCTCTGAAGCCTGGGATACTGCAGCAGCATAGCAAAAGTTCTTGTTCTCAGATGTCTCTGGGTGATGCATATGTGGCAAATAATGGCAGGTTTCTTGGGCATGGGATTCTCCAACACTGTTGTCATTGGAGAGACTTGAATGGCCTTTGACCAAGCACAGTCTGCCCATGACAGAAAGGGATTTTATTTTATCTGCAGCAGACTGGAGAGCTACCACGAATGCCTTATTGTCATCAGTGCTGCAGATCTGTCATGTGTTTTCCACAGTGCCAGCTTGGTTAATGACTTCCAGGAGCCAAGCAGAAATAGCAGGTCTGCAGCTTCATTAAGATATTCAAACCAGTGCTTGGCACAAACTGACCTAGCTGAGCAGCCTCAGACAGACCTGCCTTGTGAAGACAGGCAGCTTCACTTGCCAAAATCTGTTCTGTTATTGCCCTGGCCGTTGCTGCCTGTGGACTGCTACAGATTTCACATGTAGCAGTAAGGATTGGATTGTAGTCCAATGCCAAGTCTATTTCTTAAATTCTGTTTGTGGTTTTTTTCATACAATCAGAGAGTTGCTTCGTTGAAAAGAGACCTCTGGAGGTTGTGCTCAAGGTAGAGCTGACGAGCAAACTGTTCAGGGCCCTGAGCAGCTGAGTTCTGAGTATCTTCAAGGATTGAAATCCCATATGCTTTCTGGACCCCTGTCCCTCTGTTTGACCACCTTCATGATAATTTTTTCCCTGCTTCTTACTGAATTGGTAATTTCCCATTTTCCAACCGGCATCTGTTGTCTTTTCACTGTGCATCTCTGAGTAGAGCAAGGGTCTCTTTCATCCGTACACATTAGGGACCTGTAGACAGGAATAAGGACTCTTGGCCTTCTCTTCGTGAGGATGAACAGACCAGTTTTCTCCGCTCCTCTTCAATACAGTAGGTGTTCCAACCCGGTATGTCAGTGTCTTTTGTACTGTTGGGATCCAAAAGTGGACACAGCACTCCAGATGTGGTCTCATAAGTGTCAAATAGGGAGACAGAGTCACCTCCCTTGAGCTGCTGTCTGCAATTTCGCTAGAGCAGCCCAATATGTACCCTTTGCTGCAATTATCTTTTCAAGTAGGAGTTGCAATTGCACGAGCAGGTCCTGGCAGCACCTGTGACATTGTCAGATCTGATGTAATTCTTTCACCTGCACACAGAATCTAGCTACAAAGCGGCAACTCTGTGGAAAGCCTTTCATCATTGTTTGCTGCAAATGTGTGTGAAAGTAAATATTAAGATGTTCTCTTTCAATTTAGCATGCAAAAGAGCAGGCACAACTCTAGTATGTACTGCCTTTGAAACAGTTTGCTTCTCTACTCTGAAGGATAAAGTTCAAGTTTCTAGCGGAAAAGTTATTTATTGTGAGCAAATGTATAATAATTTGTTTATAGATGCACAGAACAGTGACTATGCAAAACCAAGCAGTAGAGCCTGTCATAGCCAGTTGCTAAAGTTAGGCCAGGTGCTGCTGAAGTTGAATCCTGCCTTGTATTGCTGATAAGCCTGCAGTGTCACTGGGTTCTGGCAGCTCTAGAGTGCAAGGTGAAACCTGATGGGGAAAGTATGGAACAAGGGCCAAAGGATCGAGGAGCACAATGGTGGGACATGCTAAAGGGCCAGCAAGTGCTCCTAAGATACTGCAACACACTGCTCTGCTTCTCTCATCATTGCTCCTCTCTTTTGGCCTTCATCCTTCTCCATACCTACGTTTCTGTGTGACGGATTGACAGGGAATATGCTTGCTATCTGACTGTGATCCATGGGAGTGACAGATCAGTCCACCTACTTCAAAACTACGTGCACTCACTTTACCTGATGTCTCTATTGTCACAACAGCCTTTTCCCTGCCTCCGCTCTTACATGACCCTCGTCTGAAGCAGGTACCTATTTTGCTTCAGACTTGAGTGGAAAAAAATGTGTTAGCGATTGTTTTCCTCTGGCAGCTTGGGTTCAAGAGAATACCAAATGTTGGTATGCACACAGTTGTTATGTTCTAAATCTGCTTTTCTGGGTGTTGTGCACCTTGCTGACAAAATAAAGTTATAGCATCTGTGATATGTGTCACAGCATGCAGTGGCTGCCTACAAGCTCCCAAAGGGGCACAGTACCAGGGACCAAGCTTTTAGGTTATGATAAATAATTGAGCCTAGAGCAGTAACAGCTGGTGACCTTTAGGAAAGAGGTTTAATCTTGAGCATAGAGAGATTTAGGTCTCCCACTCCTAAGGAACTGGAAACACATTTTGGAAGGGACTTTTTCTCTCAGACATAATTAGTTTAGTGGTGCCTGAAGTTCAGGCACCACAGTTTAGTGGTGCCTGAAGCAAGTCTTTGCTTCTGTGTTCTACAAAACACGGAGTTTTATAACTTGTATAAATTTCAACTCTGCACTTTTCTACCCCAGTTCCCACTTAAAGTGCTAGTTTTTAAGGGCAGGGGGAGGGAGGGAAAGGAGGAAACCATGGAACAGATTATAGAGGTTATCACCACTGATCATATGTTCAAGTCAGATCTCTCATCAGTTACTGAAAAAGAGAGCTGAATGCATTCTGCTGACCAACTGTCTGCAGTTACGAAATCAGCATCAAATTCAGCTCTTCTGGTCCTAACTGAAGACTCTGTTTTAGGAAAAGGTTTCCTTTCTTGGTCTGTAGAAAAGCACCCAAGGAAGGTAAGCACTGGCAGGATAGGATGGCATTGCCACCTGTGCATGCCAGGAGGGAAAAAGTACAACAGTAATGTGGATGGAGTAGTTCATTTGAAAGGCATTATGGTTTTTTTAGAAACATCTCTCCCATGAAATCTTTGGTGTTGCTGTCACGGTGAAATATTAAGCATGGTTCTTAACTGATTGACAGAAAGTAGGCTGAAATGTGGAAAGTACATTGCTAATAACTCTTCTTTTCTCTGCATACAGGGAAACAGCTGGATGGCATCTGGTAAGTGACTAGATTTAAATTGCATAACGTGTGTAAAACACTGTGGTGTAGGAAGCATTTTCAATATGAGGTTATATATGCTTCAGATCTTAAGAACATTTTATTGTGGAAGAGAGACCAAGGCACTTTTTGTTCCTGAATACAGATTGATGGTAAGATGGTGTACAATCAGGTGCTAGTTAAACCTCTCCGTTCAAAGCTCAGTGGACCCCATGGAAAAAGGTGGTGTTAGTGCACCTGTACACTTTTTCAAGGGTAGGATGTTGTCTTTGTCCCAAGTACTTTGTCATGTAATTCAAGGCATGACCAAACATGAAAGTAAAAGAGTAGGTGGGAAGAAGGTATTACAGAAACAGGCCTTCTGGCATGTAAGAGCACTGTCTCCATTTGGTTACAAAACAGCCCCCAGCTTGCTGTAATTCATATCAAGAATTTTTATATCATATCAGGAGGGTTTTGGGTTTCTTTTAAAGGCAAGAAAAACACCAAACCCTTGTCCATCCATTTTTGCCTCTATTGATCCATCTCCAGTGGTTGTCTGACCAGCTTCTCAGCCGAAGTCTTTCCAACATACACCTCTGTCAATGTGGTAGCAAAGTAGCTCTGTCTGTCTGTCTCTGTGACTTCACCCTCAGCTGAGGGAGGCTCATGCCTGGGCTCCTAGCTAAGACTGTTCTTTCGCAACCGCTTACAGAGTTACAGTAGGCTTGATAATAGTTGCTTCCATATCCATTCATGTCCCAGCAGATCTTGTTCCTACTCACAGAAACACATTGACCTTTTCTTTCAGTTATTCCCTTCGTGATGTCCTTGAGCTGATTAATTTACCGGTGATTTCTGTGCTAGGCTATTTCCTTTTTTCCTTTGTTTCACCTGTTTTTTGTTCTCTATGGCAGGCACACCTCCATAATAGTCCATAAGGATGAATTCTTCTATGGCAGTGGAGGAATCTCCAGCTGTGCACCTGTAAGTTAAATTTTCTGATAATTTTTTATAGGATTACCTGCTCAGAATTGCTTTTGTTACTGTCTTTTAGAAAAGCAGCAAGAGACTTATAAATTAAGACAGAGGATGAAGCCAGCTGCTTGCCATGGTTTTCCAGGGCACCTAAGGAAAAGGGAGCATGAACAGTGGGTTTAAGCCCAAATAAATACAGGCTGGGGATTGCTTCTTCTGGTAGAATCTGTCTATCTAGAACACCTTCTGCATTGCCAGAGTGACACTTTGTCCAATTCTGTATTGTTAAGTTTTACATGCAGACTTTTTAAGATTAAATAAAACCAAGGCAAAACAAAAACATGATGCTTTCTCAGACCTTCTGTTCTTGGAGAGGTAAAATGGATAGGCTGTTGTTCTAAAGCAGAATTTTGCCACAGCTTAGAGCTTTCAGCCCAAAGAGCCAAATGTAACAGCTGAAAAAAAAGTTGCATGTTATTCTCTTGAGAGGGGAGGCCAGCAGGTCTTCTTGCTCGACAAACACACTAGAAGGCCCTCCTTTTGTGCCTGGACAAGTCACAATAGCTCTATTCAGTAGAGTCCTCCAAAAGAATTCAGTCTGATCATTTAACATTGTCTTCTGGCTATTAATTTTTACAGGGAGGGACACTTCTTGGCCCCCCAGACACAGTTGTTGACCTGGGGAACACTGAAGTCACTGAAGAAATTTTTCTGGAGTATCTTTCCTCTCTGGGGGAGTCTATGTTCCGGTAAGTAACAGCTTGTACTAGAAAATCTGTATATCAAAAAAGTGCAGAATGGAGGAAGGTATTGTGAAACCAGTCCAGCTCACAAAGCTTTTGTCTGCTTAGTGTATTATTTGGTACTCTTCAAATATGAGACTGGAACTGATGTACCAATACACAAGGAGCTACCAGCTAGGCAACCCTGCGGTGTGCCAGCCTTGAGCTAGGCTGGGAAAGCATTTTTGTGGGAAGTGTTTCACACTTATTAAATCGAATAATGCCTGAAATGCCTTTGAGAGAATCACCAGGGAAAATGAAATCTCTCAGTAAATAGCGCTTTGCCCCAGGAGTCATAGGTGAAGTGGTGTAGTAAAGCTGCCAACTTTCACGTGAGTAAAAGCAAGGTCTTGAGTGAGTCTACTTCTCACAAGAATAGAAAATTGTAGCATTTAGTGTTCTGGCTATCTTTCAATGTCAATAATTCCTGTGATTTCTCATTACTTTTCTGTGGTTTTAAGTGACAAAACCTGACCTCACTTATCCTCCCAAAACCCATTGTATTAAAGTCAGTGATGCAGAGAGATGTTATTTTCCACCCTGATTCAATTGAATTTGAGAGTGAGTTGATGTCTGTATTTTACCTATTTGCCTTAGAATTCTTTGGGGAGGAGGGTGCTAATGTAAGGAGATGTTCTTCATTAGCTTGTAAGATTTATTGCTGAGTCTGTCTTTATGGTTCAATTTCTTTTCTGTGGCACAGAGGAGAGTCTTATAACCTCTTTGAACATAACTGCAACACCTTCAGTAATGAAGTGGCACAGTTTCTGACAGGAAGAAAAATCCCTTCCTACATCACTGACCTTCCATCTGAAGTTCTTGCCACGTGAGTATGGATGTTCCTCCTCTCTGTAGCTGATTCATGCTAGTGCTTAAACATATGACAGAGTGAGCAGTACCAGTTTCTGCTGGCTCTGCCTAAGAACCAGGATAGGATTAAGGAGAAGATGCTATTTACTTGAACACTTACAACACCGTATCACAAGTGCTAACTGGCACTGGCATTTACAAAGAAGACAAGAGAAGGTTGTTCTTCTGCCTTACCTAGTTATTTTGTGATGGTCTCTTATATGTGACCAGACAAGCATAGAAAGTTTCAGAAAACAGTGCATGTTTGTTTTTTTCTTTTAGGAAACAAACATCTGTTAAAGATCGCTTCTCTAAGCACCGTAATTGCAGTGGAGGTGTCAGCTTTGCTTGTGACGAGGCAGGGGAGATGTAATTTTTAAATTAATGCTGCAGTTTTAAAGCTAGGACTGGGTGGGAAAAGAGGATATGAAAAAGAAGAAATTAATTCCTGCTTGATAATTCAGATCAACTTATTTTTTTAAAACTCTCAGCTAGTGAGGATCCCAGTGGGATGATTTGAGCTCCGTCATGTAGATCTTAATTTTTCATAACAATGGTATAGCACATTATTTGGGAGACTTGTCTGCTGCCCTGGGCTCTCAACATATCAGATCTCTCAAAACCTATAACAGAGTGAGTCATATGGAAAGATAACCAGGTGCTACAGATTGCAACAGGATTTATTCTGTGAGTGTTGATCCATTGTCTTTAAGGAAGCTAGAGGCTATTCTTCTGGCAGATCTCAGTATTGATGTACTTAATGGAACACTGCAGTTGCATAACAGGGATTTTGTTTGCACACTTAAGTAGAATGAATTACTGAAAGCTAGTTTCAGACACAGTGTTACCACATTAGCAGTCTAGGCATGTTAGGACTCAGAACTAGCTTATGTTAAATAAATTTTAAGTTCCTTAGTTATTGAACAGTAAACTCTCTTTATTATGTTAAATTAGTTTGCTTAAGTTTGTAGTGGAGGTTCTTCAAATTTGCTTCTACAATGGTGGTTTGCTTGCACTCTCTAGGAAGTGAGTGAGCTTCAGTAGTAAAGGGGAACAGTTGTTAATCAAGTAAACTATTTGAGATGTTTATTTCTTTACCTTCTCAGACCTTTTGGACAAGCTTTAAGGCCCCTCCTGGACTCCATCCAGATCCAGCCACCCGGAGGAAATACCTTCAGCAGACATAATGGACAGAGCTAACAGGAGTGACCGAGTGTGCCCAGCTTCAGCAGGCCTCTTCCTTTTTAAACACGAATCTACCAGATTTCTATTTTATAATTTCCCATCAGAATTAACTCTGAAGAAGTTACAAGACAAGTTTTAAAATTTCCTAGGGAGAGGATTTATCAGGGTGCATGTAAGACAATGCTACCAGAAAGGTTGCCATAATTTCTAATAGCATTATACTAATTTATAAAGGCTGTCTTGTCGAGTAGGCTGAGACTTTCTACGTAACTCCTGTGCTGGTAAGTGGGAATTCATTCTGTGAGCATTCAAGGGCCCATCACACAATTTGAAGTAAATAAGGGGGTGTCCTAACCATCCCTTGCAGACTTGCATTTCTTTCTCCTGTCACTGCCTGTATTATGGGGGTATTTGCTGAAGTCTGTAGCCAAAACGGCAAAGGAAGTATTGGTAGCCTAGGAAGTGAAGGTGTCCGAGGATTAGTCTTCTGCATATTTCACTGACATTGTTATTTGCTCACGGGAAAAGCTGAACTCATCTGACTAGAATATTTGCAGTGGCACAGCTGTGTGGGAAAGGTGATGAAGCTGAACCATGTGTCAGTGTCACACTCAAGAGCTGGAACTCAGTGGAACTTGCTGTGGTGGGAGGGAGGCTAGAACTGAAGGTTACCAAGAAGCTTGTAATGCCAGATCCAAGAGTTATGGGAAAGAACCAGCTGAAAGAACAGAATCTCATGAGCAGAAGTGGTAGAAACAAATTTCAGGTGAAAGTAAAGTGAAGTGAAATGTTTCCTTTTCTCGCATGTAAGCTTATCAACAGATAGACAGAACCTTGTTAACTATTTACCTTTGCATAAGAACTGTGTTTTCTTGGGTTTTTCTCCTTACTAAACCAGACTTACAGTACAGTAAGACAGGAATAGCATGGCAACTGCATGATAATATAAGTTGGACCAATTCTGCCTTCAATATCGAGTTGCAGACGCAGTAAGAGTTCTAACTTTCATTGATATTGCTGGCCTTTCCAAAGCAGTCAGCGACATCAGAGAGGGCTCTGCTTAAGAGAAATAAGTGCTAGGTCTCCCCAAATGTAAAGAAAATGAGGAGGAGTAAAATTAAGCTTTCCATGGAGCAACTGAGTTTTTTGGGAAACATGCAGAAGCAGTCCTGTCCTTAGATTGTATCAATACTGCATCTACTAGTTTAAGATTTTTATAGCTTTGCAATTATTTGCAGTGGGAGAAGAACAGGGGAATGAAAGAATAGGCACACTGTTTTGTTTTCATGCATGTATATACACTATTTTCCTGAACAATTTTGTAGCAGTTACATTTAGGAAGGAATACAAGAAAGACATCGGACGAACCCCAAAACATTGCTGATGCTCCGTAAATGGGGATTGCGCGTCCCAGATGCTGCTGAAAAAGCATCTATGCAAATGTACAGCCCTTTGTCCAGTGCTTTGTTGTGAAAAGTATTGCTGCAAGTTCAGTCCTGCATCTCAAACTTCCTGCACTGGAAACTTTCTGCATACCTAAAGGGGGTATCTTTCCTCTGCTGGGTTCTTTCTCCCGGAATAATGCAGTTTGATAAGTTTGTCGCACTATTTCTCTGTTTGGACTGTAATGGTTTGTATTTCTGAGGGATTGGAATAGAGGAAAACTGCAGTTTCATCACTGTCAAATACTCTGCTGCCCTGCAACTTGTGGAGCCACTGCACAGATGGAAATAGGGTAGTGTCAGTCCATTCTGCTTTTTTTTGTGTACCTGCTTTCAGTGCACAGCAGGGGCCCCTGCAGCCCAGATGCTTCTTTTCCTTGTCATTCTCTGCTTGTGCCATCAACTTCTCCTTAAGCATTTCATTTGATGGACTGGACTTTGAGATAATGGTAGCAGTTAGTACAGATTGCTTTATACGAAAGCTTTCAATCTTTCCCCCTCAAAGTGTCCTGTTTGCAGAAAGCATTCTATAATAAGTCATTTATTAATGCCTTTTGATGCTGCTGGAGGAAGGATTGGTGTCTGTTTTCTGCTGAGCAATAGCTTAGATTTCCTGTTTACTATGTGTATCCTCTCCAGTCTTTTTTCATACCTATTCTGTGAAGAGTAACCAGCCTAGCCTTTCATCTTAATGCACACAACTGTGCCACAAAACATTGTACATCGTGTTAGAGATCTTGGAGCTTCCTTAGTTGAGCGGGTATACTCAAGCTGATACAGTGCAGCCCAACATCTAGGTATGCTAGTTTGGTACCTGCAAGCAGCACAGCTGTGCTTGCTTGTCTTTCAGCAAACTATCACTTCAGGTGCAGCTGCCTGTGGAAGCACTGGTGCCATGGTTTCTGCCTACTTCAGGACTTTTTACATCCTCTCAGGTGGCAGGAAAGAAAAGGAAGACATTCACCCCATGCATTTTGCAATCTGCCTTTTCCCCTCCTGAGCAGCCCCTTTGCAGAGATAATGCTCCTACTTTAAGGTCACTGGGTAAAATTTCACTCAGCCATATACTGTTTGCAATAGCTAGGGAGCTCCTGAGGGGGCCTTCTGGGCTCGGGACCTACACTTGTGTTTTGTGGCAAAAGAGCTGTAGGGGGGAATCCTGTTTGCTTGGTCTTACTGGGTAATAAGACCCCTGTACCCTGTAGGACTCTTAGGAAACCCATTTTCTCCAAAGATAGTTATGTATAAATTGCAGGACTGTGCCCTCAATGTTCCACCCCGCCAAATATAAACTAGACTGAGAAGTGTATGTAAGTGTATGTTGGTGATGAACTTCAGCCAGCTGATTGACAAAGGGGCAGGGAAACTGAACCCCTGAACGGGAACAGAACTCTTTTGCCCACACTTACTATTCTGTCTTGTATTGCTGGGGTTCCCCCGTGCCATTTTAAAAATGTTAATAATGTCTTTAGGCAGAAAGTGATGTTTTGATTTATTTGTGGGTTTTTTTCTATTACAATAAAAAGAAATACAGCAAATTTCCTGTTTGAATGCATGTGCCCACACAGCTGCCCAGTGAATGCAGCTGACCAGAAGTCATCATCTTTACTCTGATCCCAGCTGGGAAGTGCAGGATGAGAAATTGTTCAAGCAGTTTGTGCCAAGTACTGCTACTGGAAGTAGTGGTGGCTACTGCCCTTTCCTGAACTGGCCACAGGCAATATTCTTATTTAAGTTCGGAAAAATTTTTCTTCTGTAAGTACTGTGGTATCTAAAATCATACTCCTGAGGCTTGACACAGCTCAGATGAGCTCAAAGATGATGTTCTGTCAGCACAGGTTTTGTACAGCCCTTGCTCATTTAAGTGTGCAAGAAGGAAATGTCTAGTGTCTGCTGCTGAAGAAGAGGCCCAGCAGAGTTTAAACATGGGAAAAGGCTCTAAGCTTGATGCTGCTACTTCAAAATGGAAAAAAAAAAAGCTAAGAAGTAGACTTCATGCCTGGGTTCCTCTGAAGCTGCAGAGGAGATATTGGTGAGGATTATGTAGCACTGCCCCAAATATCTGGCTCTGGGGAAGACATTAATTCTGCTTGGTTTGGCCTTCTGCATGCTTATTGATGGCATCCAAATGATAAACCACACAGGCTGTTTCTGTAACAGTCTGTATCAGCGTAATACAGAGGAGGTCTTGTAACAGAAGGAGGTTGTAACAAAGATGCGTGATTGTGGTTATTTTGGGCTGTGTTACTCAGATGTGGTGCTGGTTTGCTATCAAGTA
Organism: Lepidothrix coronata; assembly: GCF_001604755.1. Classification (NCBI taxonomy): domain Eukaryota; kingdom Metazoa; phylum Chordata; class Aves; order Passeriformes; family Pipridae; genus Lepidothrix; species Lepidothrix coronata. The sequence continues at coordinate 1,509,927 of NW_016690321.1, forward strand.
CTAGTACTGGCCCCACTCAAAATACCTGCAGTTGGGTATTTTAAAATTAAATTAAATTTTAATTTTTTTTTTTTTAATTTAAAGGAAAACCTTGACTTTACTGGCAGCCCTAGACAGAGTGTAAGACAGTTGCTCACAGCAGCTTACCTTCTAAACTTCTAACAAAATACATGCCTTTGCTACTAGTAGCAGAGATTTTATTCCTGATGACAGCTGCTGCCTATCTGAGCCGCAGTCAAGCGAATGTATCCAGTGGTTGAAGCGCAAAGTATTAAATAACCACAACAGCCACAGTGGCCCTGCTCAGAGCTAACCTGGATGAAGGAACAAGCTGTGCACAGCTGTGCACTTCACCAAAAGGCATGCTTATGCTCTCAGGGAAACCAAGATGTCCCAAGTCCTCACTGGGTGATACCAAATGGCCATGGAGGTGCTGGGAGAGGTGTTTTGACTCGAAGAGAGTTTCTAAAGCAGTGTGACAAATAAGCTGTAGAAAGCACAGCAGGTAGTTCAAGTTTTGGAAAGCTCTGCTGGTAGCATAAACCTGATGGCACTGCAGGAGTGTGAAAATGTGAATGCTGACTGAATTTTAACAGTCTTCCCAATTCAGGAAAGTGCCCCGAGGTGGCACTGCTGCCTCGAAGCACAGGGATGCACCTGAGCCTGGGGAGAGTGGCTGAGATGTCCATAGTAATGTCAGTGCAACAGGCATGGAGCGAGGTCTCTCCCAGACAAGAAAGCTGCAGGTAGGACTAGCCAGGAGACAAGACCATGGGGCAGCTTGGACTACAGCAAGAACCTGGTAGCAAGGACACTACAATGCCAGGGTTGCAATAGGTGTGAGCTGGCAGGTTTTCCTAAATCTGTGCTTATTTCATCCAGACTGGGAAGTCTCATCCTCATACCATACCATGGTTTATGAAAAATAAAGGCTTGCATTCCTGAAACCCTTGGAGTTCACTGTGTATCTGACCCCAGGGCTGTCTTTTGAGAGCCCTGGGCATTAACTCGCAGTTCTGCTACATGGGAGAGCAGTTTTTTGGCTTTTGGTACTCAAGTACCCCAAACACATGAAAGCATTTCTGCTTACTCGTCAGCATGCCATGGTAGGCACACTTTGAAGTATTCATATTCTGGAGTAAGCATCCACACATTGACTGATGATATGTGTAACCACACCTAGACAAGTCCTCTAAATGAGCATAACCCTAAACTGAACTAAAAACTCAGTGCTCAATTGCATACAAAGCAGCTGGGTGCTGAGAAACCATTCTGGGAGCTTCAGTGCATCTGAGTAAAGAGTCCCACTTTCCAGAGGCAGGAGCCCGTAACTGGGTCTAATCCAGAAGGCCCCAGCAGCTGTGATTCTGCAAGAAAATCAATGCTGGGGCAAATAACACTTGTAATACCCATCCAAGACTGCCTGACTCACTATGTTGGAAAGGCAACTCGCAGAAACAGTGTGGAAACAGCTGTCCTGGTGGCATTAGCCAGTGGACAATGAATGTCTCCCCCAGAAAGTAGCTGAGGATGTTTTGGTAAACCAAAATTATTAACGTTGTTTCTGTACACCCTCCTTTCACTGAGTGGGAGCAGGAAAATCATAAACCACAAACAAAAAACCAATCTGTGAAGCCACCCAGATGCTTCATTTTGAGAGGAATCTGGTGGAGAACTGGGAAAAGGGATTGCACAATATCCTGCAACAAATAATACTGAGGAAAAAACAATCAGTAAAAAAATGTCATCCCCCAGTTCCAACCTAGCTCAGCACTGAGCACCATTGGGGAAGGGAATGCAAGCTAACTGTTGAGCAGAAAGCATTGAATGTTCCACATAGGTTGTTTTTGATTTTGGAAAATAATTCAGGAATTATTTGAGGCGATGGCAGTGGGGAGGGGGCTGTCCACTGTCAAATATCAGGCCAGCATGATATGGAGCCATATGAATATGATCTGACCAGATGGTCTAATTAAATCCTAAATGACTTCTGAGCAGGTCAAAGCAAAAGTTACTAGCTTTGCGCAGAGGGTATTTTCGCTTCTCCAGTGAAAGTATTAGCTATGAATAGCTAATCCTATTGGAAAAGCAAGATGAGGCACAGGGACTGAATGGGTGAGTGTGTGCTGCTAGGACAGTGTGAAGTGTCCTTCGCTAGGACACAGAAACACGCAGAGAAGCTGAGTTTACCAGGCAGCTCAATCCAGACCCACAGCCCCTCCATTCCGGGGGGCACTGCAGTAATAACAGCAAGTGTGAAAACACGCACCTCCACACCCTCCCTCCTCGAGGTGCCTCGTTAGAGCTCTATAGCAGAGGATTTAAGGAGAGAGCTGAAGCGGGGACGCCGTTCACGCCCGGCACATTAAGGCTGCACTGGCGGGGCGATGGAGCCGCGGGGGCACAGGAGCGGGGCCGAGACAGCGGCCGCACGTCCCGCCCGTGGGCGCGGGGAGGGCGGGCGGCCGCCATCACCTCCCCGGCGCGGTCCCGCCTCCCGCCCGCAGAGCCCGGGCCGGCGGCGGGCATGGCGGCGGCGCGGGGCCGGGTGCTGTGCCTCTTCGATGTGGACGGGACCCTGACGCCGCCTCGGCAGGTAGCGAGGCGCGGGGGCGGCGAGCTTTTTTTGCGGGGGCGAGGTCAGCGTGGCGGAGCTCGTCCCGCTGGCTGCGGCCTCACCCGCTGCTTCCCCTCCAGAAAATCGAGCCGGAGGTGGATGCGTTCCTGCGGGAGCTGCGGGAGAGGGTGCTCATCGGCGTGGTGGGAGGCTCCGACTATGCCAAAATAGCCGAGCAGCTGGGGGACGGGGACGAAGGTGAGACGCGGCCGACGAGGTCTCCCGGGGGTCACCTGTGCCCTAAATCCAACCCCAAGGCTGCCCCTGGGGAGGCTGGCGGCGCCCAGGCGGAGCTGCTGCTTGGCTCCCCCTCCCTCTTTGGAGAGCCGGCAGGGATGCTCCGATCCACGCTGCCGACTCCAGCGTCAGTTTTGTACGAGCTTCATCAAGGCTTTTACAGCTGCACCCCTCGATACAGCAGGCAGGAGCCTCCGGCAATTTTTGCCTCCCTGCTGCTCCATGTGGGGTCTCCGGCAGGTTCCACTGGGGACACGGGGTAGAATAGGGTAGAAGCCTCTGCTCCCTCCGTTTTTTCCTTCTCCGTCATGGATAACAAGCGCCACTGGGCTCCAAGCTCTGCTCCCGCTTCGTTAGGGAGGCCGAGAAATTCCCGGCTGAGGCTGATTGCTGAGTCGCCAGTGCTGCGTGTCTGGGTTGCAGGAGGGGCTGGAGTTAGATAACCAGTAACCACATCACCCCGACAGCCTGGCAATGGGGAGGGCAGAGGAGAGAGCAGAGTAACACGCATGTATTTGAAAGCCTGACATTTTGGAGCCCTTATCTTTGTCCTGCAACTGATTCAGTCCGTGACCTCGGTCAGGTCGTTTCCCCCTGTGTGCGTCAACTCCCCGGGAACAGAAGATAATCTCCTCATCCACCTTGTGAAAAGCAAGGAGAGTAGGATGGTCAGTGGCCCTTTGCAGAGCACAGAAGCTGTGGAAAGTGTGGTACTAAGAAAGCAGGAGGATGCTCACTCAGCCCTGAGCCCAGTCCTTTTCGCTGCTTTTCCCAGGCAATACTCATGTTTCCTCTTTTGCTTCCTTCCCCCTCAGTCATTGAAAAGTTTGACTACGTCTTTGCAGAGAACGGCACAGTGCAATACAAGAATGGGCAGCTGGTCTCCAAGCAGGTAGGTCCAGCTCCCTTTGCAGCCATGGCTTTCCTGCCCTGTGCCCTGCACGCCGTGGGGACCGGTGCCTGCCCCACCCAGCCTCTTCTCCCCAGTTGCCAGATCTAAATGTCCCACTCTTCTAGGTGGGCTTCCTAGGAAGTCAGGCATCTTCTTCACTTCCCCTTTTCTTCATGCAGGCCATTCAGGATCACCTGGGGGAAGAGCTGCTGCAGGATCTGATCAACTTTTGTCTCAACTACATGGCATTGCTGAAGCTGCCCAAGAAACGGTAACGGCCCAAGTGCTTGCAAATGGTAGTCATAACACTGAATTCTAGGGAGCCCTGGGCTCCAGAGCTCTCATAAAAACAGCTGAGCTACAGAGCTTGTCTTGCTTCAAGTTTTATCTTAGCATCTAGAGGCACTGTGTAGGATCACTGTCCCACTGGGCTGGGCAGCCTGGGCAAATAATGGAGGAGGGTCTTTATTCTGAAGAGTCTGCGTTGTTTTAGCGTAATGCCAGTTCTTTGGCCCCTCAGATTTTCCTCCTGGGGAAGCAAGGTACAGCCACTGCACATATCCCATTTAGGACAATAGTGCCAGCTCGTTACTGGTCAGGGCATCAGGCACTATTGGTCCTATGAGTTTCCAAACAGGCAAACAATGGATCTTAAGGTGGGAAGTCCAGTGTCTGAGCACAAGGTTTCACACTGTTTCTAATCCAGTGTCACTGGCTGGCCCTGCCCTGCTCCCAGCCATGTGTTCCTGTCTGCTCTTCCCCTTGATATCCAGCAGCCAGAGGGGGAGCTGAGTTGGTACACCTCCTCTGAAGGAAGACCAGACCACTACCAGGACAGAAAAGGGTAGTTTTCCATTGGATCAGCTCATCCTGTTAGTCCAGAAAGGAGAGAGAGGGAACAGATGGCATGAAGGAGGACCTCTTTCAGAGGCAGCCTGCAGTCAAGCCAGGCTGGATGCAGAGTCAAACCCCACCTCAGACCACAGTTTCACAAATGCATGAGCCACCCAGTGCTGTTGGGAGCAGCAGCTCTGTCCTCCCCTCGCCCTGGCTGTTTTTTCCCTGCTCTGCCCATGTGTTTGTACAGTGAACCTGAGCAGGTGAGCTGTTGGGTCGAGATTAAGCTGGTAAAAGTTGCTACACTGTGATCCAAATTATTTGCTTGATATGAGTCACTATGTGACAATAAAAGGACTGGTGAGAGGGGCTAGGGTGGCTCCTTGCAACAGGCCTGCTGGCTGAACAGGCCCCTGAAAGCACGTGCTGGGACCCAGAACCCTCAAGGCTGTTTGGTTGCCTCATTGCTGTCTAGTTACCCAACAGCCTGGCAAAGTTTCAGCTCCCAAGTAGCTCTGTGGATTTAGGCTTATAGGATTTCTAGCAAACCAAGGACTTTAACCCACATCTCCCGAGTCTTAGCTTGGGGCGTGATCCACCAAACCCTGGGTGCTGCAGAGATGCTACTCCCAGGCTGCAGGTGTGGCTGCCTGTGTCTTTCCCCATGGTGTTCCTCACTGTGTAACGAGACAGGAGGGGGAGAGTTTTTCCTCGAGACTCACTTTATCACAGAGAAACAGTAGGCAGGGCTGGTAGGGACATCAGAGGGTTAAATGTGATCAGGAATCCTCAACTGGACAGGGAAGGGGATCTCTCTGCTCCAGCTAGGTTTCCACAAGAGTTTCAGTCTATTTTCAAATTAGCCGTGCTGCCATCCCCTGTTGTTTCTGTCCCACCAGTGCTGGTACCTGTCTGGCCCCTTGAAAAGCAAACAAAACTAGCTGGGTTTACAGCAGAGAGAAAAGAAGGTAGCAATTTTCTGCCAGCTCAGTGCTTTCAACCAGCCCACTGAGGAAGCAGCAGAGCAGTGATCCCAGCACAAGGTGAGGGTGGCAAGCAGGAACTGGATGCTGTCTGTGCAAGCTTAGATACGAGCTGCAATCAGAGGTTCAGGGGTTAAATGGGAGATACGAAGGCCCTGATTTGTGGCCTACGAGGATGCAAATTGCCTGATTGCTCCTCAGCCTGTTGGTGGACATCAGCAGCGAGTTACACCGACCTGTGCTATTCCACTGCCCTAAGGTACTGCCACCTTCACAGCCCACACAATATTTCTTAAAAGCCTCATGGGGTGGAGAGGCCACAGTCTCATCAGGCAGTTGGTCCAGGCCAGGCAATAGCTGTCCTTGCAGTTGTCACAACATTGGAAAACATTACCTATCACCTCACTTAAGCTCCTTGCATCCAGCCTGTCCCCAGGGCACACAGGAACTGTTTATTCCTCTTCTCTTACAGTCTCTTTTTATAAAACTAGGTGCCCCAGGGGGATCCTAAGCAGCTGTTGTTGCCTAGTCCCTGCCTGGCATGAAGCACCCATGAGCGGGCATGGCTTCTCTCCTCCTGCACATCCTTGCAGAGCCTTGCTAAGCAGTCATTCCCCTGTAAAGGTTGTTTTTCTCTCCCTGCCCCAGTAACCTTCTTCCTTTGCCCACCCGCAGAGGAACCTTCATTGAGTTTCGCAACGGGATGCTGAACATCTCCCCCATCGGACGAAGCTGCACCCCAGAAGAGCGAATTGAGTTCTCTGAGCTGGACAAGGTACACGGGCCAGACTTGGGCTCACCCTCCCATTTGCTGGTTTTGCACAACCACAGATCTCAGGTCTTATGTGCTTCCCCCCTTCCCAAGGAGAATGGAGCCCAGCTCCAAGCTGCGCATATGCAGCAAAGTGGAGACAGGACTGAGAGTCAGAAAACCCAAAGGGAAACACAGATGAATGGAAGAATTGGATTTCCTTGGGGACCACCAATGTGAAGGGGTGGCCAGCAGGATTCCCTGTGCTATGGGAGAGCCACAGGGAATAAGGCAGTTATTTAACAGCATGTTTCCTCATTTACAGTACCCAAAGACAGCTCAGCAGCTGTCTTCTCTCTCCCACTCTCCCAGCCCCAACAGAGCTGGAACTAATGGGCTTTCCAGACTCAGAGAGCCACAGCAGATCTGCTGGGCAGGTCTCTGGAGCGTTTGGCCCATGCTCATACCAGTTTCTGCCTGGGGGAGCTTTCTTGGGGTTGAGGGATCAATTGGTCCTTGCAAGACTTTTTAAGCAAAACTGGAGACTTTGGATTATGAACTGGCCTTCTAGGAAACCGAAACAGTTGCATTTCATTGCCAAGGAATGGCTGGGATCTGCTCTTCCCCATGGACTGAGCTGATGGCCTTTTACTTGGACACTGGGCAGGACTGGTGGAAGTTGGCTAAATGGCCTAGGACAGGTGGGAAGGGAGCAGAACAATAAGGTAGAGTTGCCCAGCAGACAGGTTACAGTGGATTCTGAGAGACTGTCAGCATCTAATTTTTCAAACTCTCTTTCCTTCTCTTCCTCCTTATCGTCCACAGAAAGAGCGGATCCGGGAGAAGTTTGTGGCAGCCTTGCAGAGGGAGTTTGCTGGCAAGGGCCTGCGTTTCTCCCGAGGTGAGCTGGGGGGGCTTCTTTGGCTCTGTCTTTATCATGTTTTCCTTAAATTTTTGGGAAGGGGAGCGAGAATCCCAACTGTTCCCTCTGAGAGCCTGGAGACCTTGGGAAGAGCAGAAGGAGCTTCTAGTCCTGGAGAGGACTGCCACAGGGGCATCACATTTGCATTCATGACAGGGACACAGCAGAGAATAAACCGTGCTGCAGATTTGCCTCCCAGGGAATTGGCCAGACAGGCAGATTTCCATGACATTATCCCTGCCTTAATTTCAGTTCATGGAGCCTACCGCTGCCCAAAGAGTCTGTTCTGGCTGAAGCATCAGCAACAGGGCAGCCAGCAGACCTCCAACACATGCACTCCTCTCTAGGAATGAGACAGTATCCTTATGTGTGTCTTGGCTCTGGGGTTTTCTTGGGAAGGTGGGCTGCAAGGGAAACATCTTTCTTCCTGGAAAAAGAGCTGACCAGGGGTAAGGAGTTTACAGCTCCATGCCATGGGCTTTTGCAGGGCCACTTCTTGGTGGGGCTCTTACAGCCAGCTTACTGAAGGTGAGGAACCAGAGGAGGGGCTTGAGCAATCCTGAGGGTCTGGCCAGGACAGGGAAAAAAATGAGGGTGTGTAAGTGGTGGGGATGATGCTGGAAGAAGACCCTCTGCAGGGCAGGTGGGTAAGTGTGAGATAAGAAGGTGTCGTGTGTCAGCCCAGCCAAAGGGCAATGGGGTGGCGAGGCTGAGAGGCAGCGAGTGACACCCACTCCTGCATCCAACGTAGGCCAGTACCAAGGATCTGGTCCTCCAAGGGCTTTCCTCCAAGAGCCTCTGCTTGCCTTCAGCATCCTGCCAGGGGCATCCTGTGCTGCCCACAGCACTGACACACACTGTTTGTTACAGGAGAGAAAGACAAGGTCCCTGCCACTGTGTCCCTGCAGGCACGGGGTGTGAGAGCAAAACAATGGGCCTTTCTCCTCTGACTTTGGAAAGCTGCCATGAAGAGCCCAGGCCTGTTGTGTAAAAGCATGAAGACAAGGGGAGGTACAGGCCCCTCGCTCCTCCACAAAGAAAATGCGGGGGGCAAAACAGGGATCCAAAAACAGGGAACACAGAAAAGGGACCCTTCTGCCAAGCTGGCTTCATGTGCCTTCTCCCTGGCTGTGGAGGATGCAAGGCCCAGAGGTGGTGGGAGATCTCCCTGCAGCCCCTCCAGACCCCTGGTCTACCTAGGTGAGGGACAGTGCTGGCTGTCCTCCACACCACCTCTTCTTCCTTTGATTTTCTACCTGCTCCAGCTGGCATCAGGAGCCCCTTCTTGTTGCCCAGCTCTGTTTGAAAGGCTAGAATGCAGTGAAAGGCAGTATTTTTCACAGGTCAATGGCTTTGGATGCAAAACCAGGAAGGATTTTAATAATCAACCAAGTTTAGCTCCTGCTCAGATGCTGGATCCTGCTGCAAGCTTGGGGACATCCCCATTCCTGAGCTCATAGGGCACTTGCTCCCATTTATATCACAGTGCTCTGTCCAGGGCATCCTGTCCGCTTCCTCTGCTCCAAGCTGGACACACAGGCTCGAGCTCAAGCTCCCTCAGGCTCCAAGGAGGCTTGGTTTGGGATCCCCAAACCAGTGGGGACACTCAAAACAGCCAGGGAGGGGAGGACTATGGCATCAGGACTTGCATGGTTGAGCAACCCTGGGAATTGGTGCCTGTCTACTCACCACCTTTCTTAGAGAGGTAGGATTATCATTTATGAAGGAGAGTGTGAAACGCCAGGGTTTCTGAGGGATACCCCAGTAGATTGCCTGGATAAGATGAGCAGAGACCTGGACTAGCAAGAGGATGTACATCCCAGCTCAAATCCCCATTTCTCTGGCTCTGAGCGAGACCTAAACCTATATGTGCCCTAAGTCGCAGACTTTATTTTGGGAGGAACATGTCACCCGTCTTGGTGTTGGGACAAGCCTGTGCATGCAGTGGGGCACCTTGAGAGGACAGAGAAGGTGCTGCCTCCAAGCACCCCCAAAAGGCAGCCCAGTGCTGGAGTAAACTCTACCTGGTCTAAGAGCAAGGGCTGGGAAGTTTGTTAACCCTTGGCTGTGGGTGTCCATGTCCATATGCAGGCTCTCTGAGAAAACTCCCTGACCACTGTATGTTTGCCACATCTGACTCGGTGCCTCTCCAGATGCTGGCAACCCTCACTTAGGTCTTGTGTCAAGAGGTGATGGGCCAGGGTTGTGCCCCAATTATGTTGATGGGCTCGTGGTACCTCTGTGACAAGGTCCTTATCAGTGTGCAGAGACAGTGTATGGGAGCTCCCAGTCCCTGCACAGTTAAGGAGCATCAGAACAGTGGTTTTTGAAGGGCCAGTGATGTCCAGCAGGAGCCTAGGAGAGAGCTAGTCTCCAAGGTCATTGTCCCCTGTTGGGACATAGAACATGCTGGTGCTATCCACAAGGCATGACCCCAGATCTCCCCCAAAGATGCCTCTCTTGGGAGGAACCTGCTGGTTCCTGCTTGCCTGCAGGGAAGCTGTGCTAATGTCACCCCAGCCATACTGATGTCACTCCAGCCTGTTGTCATAGGAACAGCCTCTGCCACTGTCCTAGCCACATGCCAAGAGAAACACCCAGGCAGAGCTGGTGGTGTTCGTGGCTGCTCTTTGGAGTGGTGGGTCCACACAGACATCCAGCTCCCTCCCATCCTCCTGCCCATCCCAGGGTGGGACACCCTGCCAGCTCCCAGTGACATTTCCCGATGCCCTCTCTTCTGCTGGCAGGTGGCATGATCAGCTTTGACGTGTTCCCAGAGGGCTGGGACAAGCGCTACTGCCTCAATGTGCTCGACGACGAGAGATTTGACACTATCCACTTCTTTGGGAATGAGACGACCCCTGTGAGTATTCCCCACTCGCCCCACACATGGCCGCTTTCTCTCCTGCATGGAGCTGCTCTATCACAGGTCCAATGGCTCGGGTCCCATCGGCACCGATACAGACCTTTAGCATGAGGGAGGAAGATGCCGTCCTGTGGTGTGGTTTGTCATGGTCTCCATGATGGCAGCAGGCCTACTGGGTCACGGGGAAATCACCTTGGATTCACTGTGCTGGCAAGCAGGCCCACCTCAGCCTTGCTTTCCTTATCCCAGCATCCTTGGTAGGGTGGCAGCCACTCCTGCAGCCTGAATGACCCCAAACACAAGCCCCCAGCACTTAGGAGAGGATTTCTCAACAGCAGGAACAGCTTCACCTTCCCTTTAGAGCAGTGGAGGATGATGCTTCCTTGCTGCTGGAGACTAGATTAATCATCCACTCAACTCTTTCCAGATGCCAGCAACCTCTGCTCCCCAAATGTGCCTGCCCCTCCACAGGGGTAAACTATTAACCCCTCCACAAACAGAGCAGGGGTTAACCCCAGGCCCCTGGACAAGCTTTGCTGGTCTTGGACCTTCCCCATCCTATGCTCCTCCCCTGACATTGAAGAGGGGAGGCAAGAGGGAGGGAGCAGAATTCCCAGCCCTTGGGGCCAGCAAAGTCCTGACTGCCCCTTCCCACCAGGTCCCTGCCTGCCCAGCTGCTGGCTCCCACCCCAGCTCCCCATGGGACAGAGCAAAATGCAGATTCACGGATGAGGTTGTTCTGGCAAGACCCTGCTAATGCTGTCCCTGTTCTCTATTCCCCTGCAGGGAGGGAACGACTATGAAATCTATGATGATCCCCGCACTGTGGGACACAGTGTCCAGTCCCCCCAAGACACGGTCCAGCGATGCCGCGAAATCTTCTTTCCAGAAAGAGCCAATGAGTGCTGACTGCCAGGTCCTTGCAGCCCTGCCCCAGTCCCACCCTCTCCCCCCACCAGGAAAAGCACCTTGATTTGAGGAATCTGCTCAGGGTAGACCAAAAAAACACTTCACAGAGCTGGTGAGGATGTAACACGAGCACGGGTGGGTGGCAGGAGGGAGCCTTAGCTGAGCAGCCCTTCGGCACTCCCCATCTGTGGCTGGGGGTTGTAGTACCAGACCCTTCTCGCCTTCAGAGAAACTTCTCTTGACAGTTCAGCTGTGGTGGGCGGTGATGCAGATGCTTTTGTGGTTGGAAAGTATTCGAAAGGGCCAGTCGAGAGCGTGTGTATGTCCGCTCCATGCTCCCTCTCCTCTCCTTTTCCACTCTGTTTCTCTTAACAGTTCTGCATGAGGGAATATGCTTCTCACTTTTCTCTCTCCCTTGCACCTTGGCCCGGGAGGCCAGGGCTGCTGAGGCTGCTGAGGCTCCAGACATTCACGAGAGCTGCTCCAAGGCAAGAGGCCTGGAAGGCTGTTTGCTCCAAGCCTGTGGTAGGCAGGAATAGTTGCAATCCCAGCTTGTTGCACCACTGTGCATTCTAATGGAGACGTCACCATGTCCTTGCCCTCAATGCCACACTGTGCCAGTCCCTCCCTACAGGTGACCTGGGACCGATAGCTTTGAAATGACTGGGCTGCTGCTCTGAGCTTTGCTCAGGTACATGAAGAAACCAGTTCTTCTCTTTAGCTTACAAAACTCCCTAGGGTTTATTTTCTATATTATTATTCTATATTTTCAAGTCAGACCTTGCCTGGCATGGCTGGAGGATGCTGACACCTGGTGTGTGCAGAGCATGCTATAGAGCAGTTTGGGACAGAAGGCTTTCCAATGGTCTTCCCAGTCCCATGTCCATTAGGTGTCAGAGATCACAGAATCACCGAATTGTTAGGGTTGGAAGGGACCTCTGGAAATAATCTAGTCCAACCCCCCTGCCAAGGCAGGGTCACCTAGAGTGGGTTACACAGGAATGCATCCAAGTAGGTTTTGAATGTCTCCAAAGAGAGAGACTCCATGACCTCCCTGGGCAGCCTGTTCCACTGCTCTGCCACCCTCTACATAAAGATGTTCTTCCTCATGTTGAGGTGGAACTTCTTCTGTTTTAGTTTATGGCCATTGCTCATTGTCCTGTTACTGGGCACCACTGATAAGAGTTTGGCACCATCCTCTTGGCACCTGCCTTTGAGGTATTTTTGTGCATTAATGAGATCCCCTCTCAGTCTTCTCTAGACTAAACAGGCCCAGCTCCTGCAGTCTGTCCTCATTAGAGAGATGTGTCTGTGTAAAACCTTACCCAGGGCATTCATAACAGACCAAGTCCCCTTGCTTCCCAGTGCTCATCTTTCCATCCTGCTGCCAGAGATATTTTCAGAGAGGGCCAACACAGGCCAGACATGGTTCATAGTGCCAATGGAAGTACCCCCCAAGCAGTGCCCTCCAGGCTTGCTTTTCCACCCTGTCTCATCCCATACATTCGGTTTACATGGTCATCTTTAGGGAGACAGGATGTCTAGTGCAGCCATCGCCTGTCCTGTTCCTCTCCCTGGATCTTCGTGGATTGCAAACCCACATCTCTCCCTTAATCTTCTCCCTCCTTTTATTCCCGGCAGTTATGTTGGGATGCGTGGCCACACTGGTAACACTAGTCACAATTTAGTGCTCAAAAGGAGCTGAAGGATCCATCCCCTCCAGGGAGATGTCCTGCTTGTAGCTCTTCAGGGCATGCATTTGTGGACCTGGAGAGTGCTGGAGGTTCATGCAAACTCCCCACCATTGCTCCTCAGGAGCCTTTCTCACCCCATCCCTGCTGGTATGGCACCACCCTGTCTCTTAGTCCTGTTTTTTCTCCCCTTTTTCTCCTCTTCCTGCTCTCCTTGCCATTGCTCTTCATCTCCCACTAGCAGCTGGACTGCAGAGAGAAGTTTCACAGCTGCCTACTGCCACCTAAGCAAGGCACCACCATCTTCCTCAGGTGAGATACGCTGGTGCTTTTAGAAACAGGGCAGGGCTCCCCCATTGCCATGGACAGAGTCCCAAGTGGCTGCCTGGCCACAGGAGCAAGGATACTGTATGACCAGTGCTGGTGGGGTACTGTCTCCTCCACTTGATTGCACATCTTAACTACAACACATCAGATCTCTGATGCATCACATTTGCATGAGTGCAACTGTCTGCCTGGCATCTGGAAATCCCCAACAAATGCACAAATTCCTCTTTCTACCCAGAGAAGATTTCTGTGTGGGAGAAGAGGACCTGTTGGAGAAGCCTGAATGCAGGGTACCCATTTCACAGGTTTTGGCCCTCCACTGCAACCTTCATGGAGGAGTTGTGTTTTGTGGTTCCTCCTTCTGTGTTTCACTGTGGATCAGTTATGTGTGAGTCTTGGGGAGTTTATTTTTCCTGTAAACCTATTCAAAGCCAGCTGGACCTCTAGTGAGTTTAGTTGTTAGTGAAGAGCAGGGCCTAGCCCTGACAGTGTGGGGCACTGTGGTAGCCATGGGGGCTGAAATGAAGGGAAAGGCAGGCTCTGCCAAGGCTGCTCCTGGTGGGAGTATGTCCCTTGCTCAGGGTGGGGGGAGTTGCAGGTTGAGCAGAGCAGAGACAGACATGACCTTTGAGGCACTAGCCATCGCTTTCTCAGCTCAGGAGCTCACTTGTGCATGTGTGGGATCAAGTTCAGGAATCTTCCCCATTCCTCTCTCT
>NW_016690321.1:1523809-1639788 GCF_001604755.1 Lepidothrix coronata
TATACCAAGCTTGGGCTAGTTGAGGGCATCTCCCACCTGGAGACCCAAGAGGCCAAGAGGGATGAGGAGGATGGTGGCATCAGAAGTAGCTGGGGCAGCCCCAGGGTCTCAGAGCCACAGAATGGTTGAGATCGAAGGGACCTCTGGAGATTCCTGGTCCCACGCCCCTGCTCAAGCAGGGCCACTGAGAACCCTGGCTGCCTGTGCTGTGCTTTTGCAGGCAGGGATGATACAGGGATGGGAGCCCCATGCCTAGGGGACGGTTCACACCTGTCCTTGGGACCCCTTTGATGCTCCTGTCACGGTGGGTGCCCACAGAGTAAGTGGGGGTTTCTCCCTGTGCATGACAGTGATCAGGTGTGGCAGGCCCCACGCCCGGGACTGTCTTGCTATGTGGCTCCATATCCATGCAAGATGGGCAGCTCCTGTCTGGCTGATACCAACTGTTAAATATATTTAAATACATAGATACATATATTAAAAAAATTAAAATCAATCCTATTAAAGCCACAACACACAGCAGTTGGAGGCAGCATGTGCTTTGTGCTGGGCTGTGGGGGAGAAAGGCAGCCAGACGGCAGTCAGCCGCACTTCAAAATGCCCACAGGAGTGAGGGACCAGCCTCGGTCCTGGTCACCCCTCATGGTGAGCAGCAGCCTCCCGTCCCAGGCTCACAGTGTGCTCCCCGTGAGCAAAGGCTGGAGCACTCCCAGCCACCCAGGACATACTGTGCGGAGGTGGATGAATCTGTTCTGATGTCTGGATTAATCCCTGGGTGCTCCAGGTCCTTTACCTGAGAGAATCACCAGCATCCCCGCTGTGACACACACACAGAGGACAAAAAACCAGGATGGGCAGGGCTCATGGGAAACTCACTTTTAATGGTTTATTGCCAATGTTACAAAGGTTGACACATGGTCAGACAGGCGGGAACCACACTGGAGTTGTAAAACCAACAACAACGAGTCTAGGGTTTTAGTTTATTTCAAAAAAAAAAAAAAAAGAGAAAGAGAAAATCAGTTTGCCTTGGCCAAGCTGACTGCATTTCCTGGGTATGCCTGGAGCCTGAGCCAGGGTTGCCACAGCCCCTGGAAGAGCCAGGCTTTGAGTTGGCAGTGAGATGGGTCAGAGGGTCCCAGGGCAGTTCCCACACTAGCCTGGTCTAGGGCAGCATGTGGTGGTCCTCCCAAATCCACAAGGCCCAGCTGTCCTGCACGGCACCAGCCCTGCCCCACTCCTCTCCCCGCTTATCCCTCTCAACAACAGCGGTGGCAAGGAAGGTGGCAAACACCCCCCTCTGTCCATGCTGAGGACCAGCAGTGCTGGCACCTCCCGCTGAGCACGTGCCCCAGGAGTTGGCTATCACCTCCTGCCCTGCTCAGGGGGGCTGCTGGCACCCCACTGTTCCCAACCCTGCTTTGAAATAAATCCTTTAAGATGCTGGTAATTCTCAGAGCATCAGCACAGGTGCTGTTCCCCTGGAATCAGCTCAGGACCAGCCCAGTGCACATTATCCTTGTCCCTCCCTGGAGCTGTGGGAGCCCACCTGGCCAGGGTATGGCGGAGAAGACCAAAAACTAAGTTTGTGCTTTGTATACGAGACCCTGCCTACACTGAGGGGCTGGGGAGGAGGTGGCTGTGCTCGCCCCACAGCTGAGGCTACTCAGACCCCTCAGCCTCTCACCACCCCAGCAAGCTACAAACATGCACACACACACACACGCGCGCGCGCACGCATGGGAAGAGGGGTCCCCAGGGGGCTGGGGAGGCAAGGGGAGGAGGAGAAAGTGGCCATCTCCCCAAAACCATGTCAGCACCGAGCCAAGAAAAGCACACTACTGGCCCAGCAGTGGTGGGGAGCACAGAGGTGCCAAGTGCCCCCCTGCCCCATGCCCAGGTGCAGCCCCCCAGGCACAGCAACAAGTGCCCCCAGAGCCCTGCCAGCAGCTGTTAGTCTTGTAAAACTAAATCTTTGCTTCCTATAAGTCACTCACCTCCTCGTGGTACCGGTGACCTGAGATCTTATGATGGAGGGATGTGGCTCAGGTGGGTGCTGTGAGCTGCCAGCGATGGGGATGGGTCTCAGACACCCAGATCCTGCACAGTGATCTGTCATCCCACACTGCCCTGTTTTGCCCCTGCCTCAGGGCATGTCCCAGTGTAGACCAAGTGGGATGCCCATCTTGCCAGAGTGGGATTCAGGAGGATGAGCCTCCCCGTGCCCCCTCCTGCTCTCAGCACCTGCTTCAGCCCAGGGCAGCTGGAGGACTCTGTTCCCCATGGCCTCAGGGGGCAAGGAATAGGGGACATGGGGCTCGGTGCTGCCCCCAGAGCTGGGAGTGGCCAGGGAGGGCTCTGCTTCCCCTGTCCCCCTCGACAGACACTTACAAACACACACAGAGAAAGGAAACCGTAACCTTATAAAAGACACTGAACGCAAACGCCTGCAAGTTTGGGGGCAGCCCCGGCCCCATCACCGCCTCGGCTCCCCCCACGCCCCCTGCGAGCGGCCGGACAGGCTTGCTCCATGGGGCTGAGTGGCTGGCGGCCCTCCGGGCGCCTAGGAGCCGATGATCTGGCCAGACCATGTCTCGTGCTTCGTGTGCGGCGCCAGGTTAGTGAGGACCACCTCCACCGCCTGGAACTTCTGGTTCTTGGGAGGGATAGGGCAGACCTTGTACGTCACCTCATCCCCCTCCACTGGGACGTACTCCCCCTCGATGCTGTGGGAGAGGAAAGGAGAGATGGTGGGGCTGTGGCCAAAAGACAGACCCCTGCCCCAGACCACCCAGAACCAAGGAAGGCACCCGACCCACCAGCTGTGCCTTGGGAAAGAAAACCCACAGGTGATGAGGGGTAGAGGACAGGAAGAGCCCCATTCCCACCCAATGGAGACATCCATGCCCCAGCCCACAAGTCTCCAGCCCCATGCTGGCATGGCTCCCCCAGGGTGTTCTGGCTCCACACAACCCCGGGACTTACTCAGACACATGCACGAAAATGTCCTCTGTGCCATTCTCAGGGGTGATAAATCCGTGTCCCTGGGAGCGAGAGAACTGCTTGCAGACGCCTTTGAAGACGGGACCGGCAGAGGCACGTGCCGTCCTGCAGGAGGAAAGGGAAGGAGATTTTTCACTGGTGGCACTCACCCGGGGGGCAGCACAGGGAGAGGTTTGCTATGAACACGTGATGCCCCCTGGGAGAGCACACGGCACCCACCCGCAGCACCCTTGGCAGGTGTGTGCAGCAATGCCGGGCGCTGCGTTGGCAAAGTGCACCGGTGTAAAGGGCTCTGCAGGTACTGCAGGTGACCACAGCCCCTGCTTAGCTCAACTGGACGGTCCCAAACCCGCAAGCCAGGTACTTACGCCGAGTAGGTCCTGGTCCTCTTGGTGGGGAGGGGGCTGGGCAGGTCCCGCAGCAGGAGGTTGCCTCGCTCCCAGATGCGGCTGCCCTCCCGCTGGAAGGGGAAGGTGGGCCACACTGGTGACTTGGGGGAGTGCAGCGGTGGCACCGCTGGCGGGGCGCTGGGGTCCGAAGACATGGTGGGACCAGCGGGCTCCTCCGTTTTGGGGGCAGGTGGGCGGGCGGCAGGAGAAAGGACACCCGGGCGTGCGGGTCTACTGCTGGTGACCTGGGGAGCAAAAGGAGGCGGGGGTTACAGGCCCTTCTCTGGGGCTTTTGGCAGGGACAATTTGCTGTCAGGAATTGCCCCTCTGCTCCCAGCCATCTGTGGGAGCAGGCAGCATGCTGCCAGACTTCTGTATTGGACACCAACCCCCAACACTAGGAATTGCCCCTGGAAGTCTGAGATGTTCCAGCAAATCAATCCCAAGGGAAGAGCCTGGTCTGTGGCTCATTTACCAGGATAATCCCATATATTTGAGATGAAGTCACTAAAAAGCACAGCCTGGGAAAAGAAGCAGTGGAACATGAGCTGCCACCAGCAGGGACCATTTTGGGAAGGATGCCCATGCAGTGCCAGCATGCCTGGGTCTCCAGTCTCAGACTCTTGAGAACTTGTCCCAGCCTGAGATTTCTAATAAAAGAGTGAAGGAGAAAAGCTGAGACAATAGGTAGGTCAAGGCCAGGGGTCTGAGGTCTCCCCAGCAGAGGAGGTTGCCTCAGCCCTATAGGATTTAGGACCAAATTCCAGCCCCAGCCAGTGGCACATTTGTACAGGAAGGGACACCAGTAGGCTGTGATGGGGCTGCTAGCAGCCCTCACACCCCTTCAGCACCTCAGTGAGCCACAACCCAAGCACAACCTCCTGTTGCTGCCATCATTAGGCTCCAGTTTTTGGCTGGCATCATGCAGTTTGCAAGGAGTTAAAGCCCTAAGGGGAAGAAACCCCACAAAGGTGTCCTGTCAGAGCAATTGTGGGCACTGTTGTCCTTGCTGAAGCACCCCAGCATGAAATTGGAGGGGTTGGGCACTTCTAAGCCTCCCAGTGAGATGCATGATCAGCACTGCAGCCACTTGCTCAGAAAGCCTTTGCTCTGATGATTTCCAATCAGTCGCTGCATCTGACACTGGTGCCTCTGTCCTGGGGTGCCCCACACCAGTGTCTGCTTGGGTGCACCTCTCTTTGGGTGTGCTAGGTGAGGGGGCTCACCCATCTCCATCACTCCTCAGCCTTGGGGGTTTTCCCATCACTCAGAGTTGCGGAGCCTGACATCCTATAGACTTACCATCCCCTTCCCCACCACCCACTTCAGCCCTTTTCCACCCCACTGGGGCATGCAGCATCTTTTGGGATGACACCTGCACACACCAGGAAACCCAGAGAATATTTAATTTGTTTTCTGACTCACTGTGGCCCCTTGAGACACGAAGGCCCTGGGGGGATGTGCAAAAGGGGGTCACCTCCACTCTGAAATTAGCAGGCACCAAGGACATGGAAAAAGATTTCTAGAGCAGCCAAAGTTTCAAGGAGGGACTAGGCAATTTCTGCTCCCCTCACCCACCTCTGCTTGCTTCCCCTGCCAGGGGGTCTGCCTGCCACTGGATCCCCACTGCTACCAGTCCAGCTTGGATGCTGCCATTGGATGCTGCCCATCTGGGACTCAGCTGCCCCCTCTCAGCCTTGCAGAGCTTCACCTTCAGATCCAGGCGGCACAGCCCACACTGGAGTCCTACCCCAAGACAGAAGCCACCATATTCCTCTGCCCTCCAAGATGACTTCCAGTCACAGCCACAAACCCCTCCAAAATGTCTCTCCTCTCGCTGGCTCCCCACCTACCCCCACACCAAACCCTTCCTGTGCTTCAGTGGCTCCCCTCTGCCACAAAGCAACTGGAGCATGCGTGCTTGTCTTCTGCTCCACATCCCACCCCACAGAGAAGCTCCTTGGCTCCTGGCCCAACAGGCTCAGCATCTCCTACCCCCATGCCCAGGTTCAGCATCTCTTTCCCCTACACCATGGCTCAGCAACCCCTTCCCCCGTTCCCAGGCTCAGGCTCACCTCTCCTTCCCCCACATCTGTGGAGCTTGGAGAGGCTCAGGGAACACCCAAATGAGACACCCCAAAGCCAGGCCAGACATCAAGCGGCTTCATGGCTCCCGTCTGTGCCCCCATCTGTGTCCCCATCCAACCTCCCTGCCTGTGCTAGCAAGCAGTCTGGCCACTTTAGGCCAGCAAAATGCAGGATCCATCGCCTTCCCAGCAGGTGTCAGGGCTGTAGGAGTGGGATTATTTGGGGGAAGCAGGGCTGTAGGAATGGGATGGTTTGGGGGGAGTGGCCCTCAGTTCTCTGCCACATCATGAAGCCGCCACTATGAAAATGGCCTCACCATGACGTACCTCCTCTGTGTGTGCTTTCACTGACAAGGCCTTTCCATTCCCCCACCAGATTAGGGACAATGGAGGGTATTTAACCTGAATAACGATGCTTGGAGCAAACTATTAGTATGCTGAGGGAGCTGGTTGGCATCCATAAGGGGCTGGAAAAATGGAAGTTTCCCAGAGGCTAAAGAAAAGTAAGAGGCAAAGGGGAAGGGGTGTGCAGGAGTGGGAGCCTTGCAGGAAAAAAATGCTGTGGGCTGGTGAAGTGGCAACCAAGAGTGGGTTTGCTCCAGGTTCACCTGTGGGAGCAGCCCAGGTTCAGGTGCCCTGGAAGGCTCCCTGGTTTGGAGGACGAGGAGTGGTCAAGAACAGTAGCATGCTGGGCATCACTGAGGAGGTAGACAATCTGATCCCAAGGGCCAAGGACAGAAGCAGAGGGTGCCCTCCTGGGCTGCTGTTTGCCCCCAGGAGCTGAGCTTGCTCCATGTGGGAGAACAAGCTGGACACGATCGCTCACAGGCACTCTGGGGGGGGCTCTGACTGGCCCATGGGGATGTGGGAGGGAACCCTGATGTGGGATGGCATCTTACTGGGATAAGCACAGGGAGAGGGCACAGCAAGGCTGTGGGATCCCCATCCTTAGGGGTATGCATCCCCCGGACACGTCCCTGAGCTGCCTGCTCTAACTTCTGCTTGGAGCAGGGGCTGGAGCAGGGCCCCCTGTCCTGCAGCTATGCCAAAGCTGTCTCCCACAACCAGCATGCACACTCTGCCCCTCTTCAGCATCTGGAACAAGCATCCCAATTCTGTGGGTCAGCCTTGGTGCCCAGTGGCTGAATGCCTGGTTTTGCTGGTGCTGGTGAAGCTGAGGACTTGGCACCACGTGAGACTCCAGAGCAGTATCCTACCTCCTACCTCACTGAAATCCCCACAGCAAACAAAGGGACTGAGGAAATTAAACTCAGGGCAAAGGTGGGCTGAGAGAAGACAGGGGACACAAGCATATCCTTGCCAGTATCTCCTCCCCTCCCAGCCCAGCCCGAGGTCAGGAAAAACCTTTCTGTTCTCTCCTTTCCTTCCTGTGCTCCATCCCACCATCATCTCCCCAACCCTTTCTCCACATCGCAGCCCCAGCAGGTGACAAGGAGGAAGCACCTGGGCACAGGAGGCATTTTCACCCTCTCCTCCATCTCCCGTGGTCATGAGAACCCCTGTGGGGCACGAGAGCATCTCTCTCCACCCCAGGAATCTCCTGACCTGGCTAACACCACCCACGACACTGTGTCCACTCCACGCATATATACAGTACAGGGATGAAATCCGGGTCACTTTGAAGAAGAGGAGAGGCTGCAGCAGCCCAGCTCTGTCGTGGGGCATGGGAAGCCTTTCCAGCATAACCCCTCTCCACCATCACTGCTGGACCTCCACCTTGCTCCTCCCTGTCTCCCCTTGGTGGCTTTGCTCCAAGGGTCTCCCAGGGTGACCATCCTTCAAGTCAAAGAGGTGTGTGAGCAGCATCGAGCCCAGGGCTCCCTGGAAGGATGCTCTTCATAAGAAACACCTACCACCCTGTCTGCCTTCCCCCCACCCAAAGAAACCATCTCAGAGCCAAACTCCAGAGCCCTCTGGTGACAGGGTCTCCTTTGGCAGCAGCAGCCAGCTTTGCTTTTATATTTTTCGGAGGGCAGGCTCCTGAGCTGGCAAAGCTGACAGTTGGGAGCGCTCGGAGGCTAAGGCAGGAAACCCAGGCCAATTAAGGCAGACAGGCAGTAGACACATCAGCTTTTATCTCAAGATCCAAGTACCCCATTCATCCCCAGTGACTGAAAGGTCTGCGGTTTATCAAATAAAATCACTGTCTCTCTCCCCCTCTTTAAAGCCAAACACATTGACTTGGGTGCTGGCTGTGACCTTGTTTAACTAAACAGCCTTTCAAGGTCTCCTAGAAGGGGGGAAAGAGCCTTTTGAAGAGGCACCAGCCCCCCGTCCGCTACTCCCCGTTCATTAGCAGCAGCGAAGAAAAACCCCTCACACGTCCCTCACCCAGGCGGGGAATACGTATTTAATTAGCTTAATCGCCCTCGGTGAGTCGGCCCTCCCGTGCGGCTTCTTTGTGCTCCTTCCCATTCGCTGGAATCCCCGGGATGCCCAGGATGGATGGGAGGATGGGTGGCCGCTCTGCTGGCGGCCGTCACGCTCCGGCTGTGGACGTGACCCTTCAGCTGGCCTGTCGTCGCCTTTATGGGCTGTTCCCTTTCACGCCGCTGCTTCTCTTTGTAAATCCCCAGCTCAGATGCTGTCTGCCACAACATTCCCGAGTGCCACTGCTCCCCCCACCCCACCCAAGGAGCTGAATATTTTCCCTCAGCTGCCTTTTCCAGCAATCTTCTGCCCGGGCTCTTCCATGCCACTCGCCATCATGTTTTCTCCACCCCTTGCAACTACCAGTGGCCTCAGTTTAGGAGTCAGGTTTACCACCCCTCTCAATCCACCCCAATAGAAAAAAAGGTCTCTGTATGTCAAAAAGACCCCATCTCCACAGCCAGCTGCCAGTAGCCATCTTCTCACCCCACAAAGCAGGGAAAGCAATGCTCTGGCCCGCTGCCATCCTCGGGGAGCCTGATGCCCCCCCAGACCCAGCTTGTCTAGACACAGGCTGAAACAGAGAAGAGCTACACCCCTCCAGACGCACGAGTGTGTCCCCAGGGCTCGATGTAAAAACAAAAATCCCATTTTTCAGCTGCTTGGCATGTTCACCTGCCGAGGGACCCAACAAAAACATGGTGGCCAGCAGAGATCCCAGGGGGGCTGCCATGAAGGTCAGGAACAAGCTGGGGAACAAGGATGGCTCCAGGCAGCGGCTACCATGAAGAGGGCCATCACAGCACTCGCTGGGCTATGGTTCTCCATCCTCCCTTCCTTGGAGAAGGCTCACAGCCTCGGCGTCTGGCAGGTTTTTATAAATGCTGTCTCTGTCCGATGCTAATGAAAGCCTCTCAGCTCCCCCCTGCTCCCATTTTTTGGTTACCAGATCATGCTGTTAAGAGTTAAATACCAAGCAAAGCAATTTTCTCATCTACCCTGAGTGTTACAAACCCCTTTGCTGAGACAAATTACTATAGGAAAAATAAAACTAGGCGGTTTTTGGGGAATGCACACTGACAGCGTCCCCTCCCCAGCTAAGCCAATCACACTCCCAACTTCAGAGATCTTTGCTGAGATAGTCTCGCCTACGATACAGCCTGCTTAGCGCTAAAATATGAATGTCACCTTTATGGATTGATTATAAAAAGCTCCCCTAGTCAGTGCTGGGCTGCCCAGTTCTCAGGGAGGCCATGGGGGAGAGCAAGCAGGCTGAGAGATGCAGAGGAGAAGCAAGGAGAGAAACCATCATGGAAGCTTGATTTACCTTTTAAGCATATATGCAAAATCATCACAAATACCGAGTTTGTGGGATCTGTTTGTTTTCTTGTGTAGGTTTTTATTTTTTAATTAGCAGAGTGTTCAAAGACGTGGTACAAACATCTTCCTCTGTGTCCTTCCTTCCTCCTTTGTGGATCTAACTTGCCATCAGCAGGAATAGCGCAGCCAGTCCCAAAGAAACACCAATTCAAGCCACATCATTATTAGTCTGCTTTAATAAGACGGATTTTTCACAAATTGCCTTCCCCTCACCCAGCAATCAGAGAGCTGGGTCCCAGCTGAGCTCAGACCTCCGTGGCAAAGCCCTGGATTATTTGCCCCCCAGCCAAAGCAGACGTGCAACATTGCCGCCGCCACCCCCAGGGGAGTTATTGTTCCTGAGGCTGGTAGGGAATAACCAAACCGCAGGGAAGTCACGCTTCACCCTCGCACCTCTCCATCGTCAAAAGGAAAAAGCAGGTTTGAAAGGAAAAGGTGGTGCGTGAAGTTTAACCTCCAGCTACAATAGCCCGGGCACGCTAGATGGCCATTGTGCCTCCCCTTACTCACCTCCTTAGCAGCGACGGGCTCCTTGGAGCTGCGCTCTGCAGAGCATCGGTGCTCGGCGGGGCCGGACACTGCCCCGCTACCTTGCGAGGAGCAGCGGTGTCGCCCGCAGCCCGGCTCCGGGGGGCTTCCTCCGGCTGCCTGCTGATGGATCTGCGGTATCTGATGTGTGTATGATGTGCGCTTCGAACACACACGCATCCGCACGCCTTCCCCTGACGTCAGGGCCGGGCCAGGGGGAGCGGGCAGGTGGGAGGGATCAGCATGGTCATTTCTGAGCTAGGCTTAAAGGAGAAGGTCTGTATGGGGGGCCGAGGTGACGAAGGTCGGCCCCGGGGGGCCGCGTCGCTCCGGTTGCGCAAGGTGACGCATATCGGTGGCACGGCCAGACGCAATGGGGCAGCCCCACAGGCTGCAGGGACAGAGGATGGGGGGTGGGGGGTGTGGGAAGGCACCCGAGGCAGGGATGGGGACAGGAGGCCAAGTCTGGATGGGGAGGGGTCCCTCGCAATGGGTCAAAGCTCTCCCCTGTCACCTCAAGTCTCACTGGTGCAGCTGCAACTGCTCTCCCCGCCTGCCCCAGCCTCTCTGCCCCCTGCAGCCCCCAAGCACCCATGCCACAGACACCCCCGGTGCAGCAGGACAGCACAGGGGGCACATGCTGCAAATCCATCCTACTGCCTCGCTCCCCTGCTTTGGGCTCATAGCCAGCTGTCGCAAGCCCAGGTGCTTCTTAGGGGTCTCATTTCTATCAGTGCTCTGTGCCAATCTCCAGCCCCAAAAGATCCTTGTTTTCTGTTTTCCCCTGTGCTGATGTTACCGTGCTCAGGAGAGCCATCTCTGTGGGCAGAGGCAATGTCATAAATTGGCCCAAGACTTTCTCTCATAGGGGCACAGGGTGATGCAAGGAGGACAGGAATCAATCGTTTGCTGATTCCACTGGGAAATAGGGCGAGGAGTAATGGGGTTTAAATTGCAAGGAGCAAGATTGATGTTAGACATTATGAAACGCTTTCTAACAGAACAGACAGTTAATTACTCAAGTAGATTGCCTGGGGAAGCACCAGAGTCTCCATCACTGGAGGTTTGTAAGAATAGGCTGGGTAGGCATACTTTGTGGGGAATTTAGGTGATAGCAGCCTCATTTTGGAGTAGAAGGGTGGATCACACCAGCACCTTATCACGCAGGTCCCTGTGATCCTGGGAAAAAATATACAACAACCTCAAACAACCATGGTGCAGTGTCAGTGCTGCTGGGAGCTGTTACAGCCATCTTGTGACATGGGGTGGTTGTGTGTTGCTTTTGTTTTCTTTAACTCATTCCTTGATACATTTTAAGTAGCTGAACACCATGGTGCCAAGTGGATCTGTTCCAATCCTGGGGGCTGCAGGGTGGTGTACAAGTTGTGTGGGAAGCCACGAGGCATAACACACAGTCAGGAGTCAGGCTGTATCAATCCATCCACCATCCATCCATCTATCCATCCAGGTACTAGGTGTTGATCCGTGGCTGCCCCAGGGGCTTTGGCAGAGGGTTTGGATCACAAAGCACTTGTCTTTCTCCTGTCAATGAACTGTAGTGCAGAAAAAGGCTCCATAGACAGAAGAGACCAGGCCATGGCAAGGCCAATTAGAAGCACTGAAACCCCAAGTGCAGGTGGGTTCTGGCATTGCCCATCATGCTCTGCTTGTGGCTTTTCAAGTAGTTTTCCATGACAAAACAGGAGCCCTATTCCTACCCTACAGACAACACAAGGCTCATCTCCCCAGTCTACCCTTCAAAACCTTGCAAAAGAAGGGGAGAAGACCACAGCCAGCTCTCAGACTCTACTCTGAGTTTCTCCTGAGATGGCCTCTCCTCTCTTGTGGGACAGCTCTACACATCCAGACCAGGAGGGTCCTGAGCTGGAAACAGCTGGAGGCCAGTGCTTGGGATGTGTGGTATGGGCATGCCTTCTTCTTCCCCAGGCATTCATTTAACATTTGTACATTGAATATCAGAAATACCTGTACTTTCCCATTTGCTTTGTGGTATGCCAGGTTTACCTGTGTGCCCAGTTGCATGTATTAAACAGTGTGAACTGAACAGAGGAGATGAGCGTCAGAGCCTGGCTCTCCCATTTAAAAGCTCTTGATGGAAAAGGCACAGGGAACTCAAATTATGTTTGGCTGGAAGGTGGCTCTGGGCATGCGCTGCAGCAGAGGAGGCAGAGAGTCTAAAGCAGGCAAAAATGATAAAAGGAGAAGAGGGGAAGCTTTGATCAAACAGAGAGTGGGAGTGGGGGTGCCAGAGATGCCTGCAGAGACGGAAGAAAAGGCAGGAGTGTGGAGGACTTTGTACGTGAGAAGATACATAATTCCTTTGGAGTCAATCAAAGGAGGGCCAGAACTGTCTAGATGCAAATTACCATTTACCTCCCCTAGCATCCCTGAGCCAATTTTGCTCAAGAGCCATGGGGATGCAGGGACGGAGAAGATCTTAAACAAAGTAATTTGGGGGTTCCTTTCATTTTCCTCACAGGTTCCAATCCTTCAGGTAGCTTCAAATAGTATTTTCCAGTTTTCCTGTACAATCAAGAGAATTAGAAATGTCTGGAATTTTCTCTGAGGGACAGAAAAACTCTTGTGCAACCCCTGGATTCCAGCAGCTGAAGCTTCAAAACCACCAACCAACCAAAAAAAAAAAACAAACTACAAACAAAAGAAACCCCAACCAGCAATGGAGAACCATGCTCCCAAATATTGGAAAAGCCCCAATACTGCTGAGAAAGACTCTGGAGACTTTATGGTTATGTGTGAAAAGGTGTGTACAGGCACTGCAGATTTGTGGATATTCACCATGTCAGTACTCCTGGAACAAAAAGAGACACTCAGCAAAACGGGGCTGGTTCACACCATCTCCAACAGCAAGACACTTTAGCAACAGCATTAAAGATAGTGTAACTCTGAGCACTGCCAATAGCTGAGACAACACCCATGTGGGGCATAGTTTGGCTTTTGTTTATGTTTTTACATTGGAGACAGTACTTGTGAAATACAGAATTCCTTCAGGGAGAAAACCCAGGTGGGACCAGAGCAACATCTGTGACGTGTACCACGGCCCAGGCACACGCCACTTGGGATTGAGGGGAGTTACCTGCAGAGGGTGAGACTGGAAATCATTTCCCACAACCTGGGATGTTACTGGTGGAGGCTGAGAAACTGACAGCCAGGCTCAGTGCTGGTGGGGACTGTAGCCCAGTACTTGAGGCACTGAAGCTCATCCAACACTGCCATAGCTAACTTTCCACACATTTCAATTCAGTTTCCCCAGAGTAATAGCAAAGTACCTGCAAGTTTCACCAAAATACATCATTGCATAGAGAAGAGGAATCCTGTCCTCCTTACTGAGGAGTAGCCTGCAGCATTCAGCCCTTGCTGGCAATCACAGAGCTGATACAGGAGAGAGAGATTCTGCAGGTCTTGCTTGGTGCCTGCACTTTACAAGACAGCAGACATAACCTGTAAGACCCAAACCAATATGAAATGAGACCTTGCAGGCCTGCTGCTCACACAGCTGGTTTTTGGGGACTGCAGATCAGTCTGAAGGGAGATGTATCTGCTTTGTATTTGGCACCCAAAAGCCCCTGATGGGGCATAGCTATTGGAAGCATGAAAAATGTTAACTCAAGGACGGGCTAGAATGGAAGCATAATATAACTCTGTCCAAATCCACTTCTCTTAATCTCTCATGTTCTCCCAGGTATTCCAGTCTACTCTTCCTCTGAACCCATGCCCCTATTTAACCTTACAGTTCTTATATACAAAAGCATCCAGAGTGATCACTGTGCCAAAATCAAGTGTCTAAGTTCCGCCTCCTTGTGTGATACCAAGGCTACTTCTTCCCCTGCCATCAGAAGAAGGACAGAGTCAGGAACTATTCTCTCTTCTGAAAAAGTAGCTACAGACACCTGCAAAACCTGCAGTCCAGCTAAAGGTCAAACCTGGCACTGCCAAACCTGCATGAGGCCAGGACAGAACAGCAAGGGATGAGGCACGTGTGCCAGCAGAACTGTGCTGTGCCCAGATTAGCGCAGCAGTGACTGTAGTGTAGGAGAAAGGAGCCTTTGTAAGGTTCCCTGAAGTAGGACAAGAAGAGCAAGAAACACTGGGGATTTGGGTTGAGGTGTTCTGTTAGAGTAGTGTCTGCTGTGCTGGCAGCAGAGCATATTGCTGAGGCAGTAGATGCTGCTCCAAGAAAAATGCTGCTTTTCTCAGGTGACAGGGTAAATCTTGTTCCTGGGCCCCCCATTTAATACAAACACATCAAATATGTGCAGACCAGCCATGTTTATTTAAACAAAAAACCTCCCACAACCCAAAGATCCTGGTGAAACGGGAGTAATTGTGAAGAGATCAAAAACTCCTTGGCCAAGACAGGTATCTTTTTAATGAGGCCTAACCATGATATTTTCAACCTCATTCTCCCCCCGCCCCCCTCACCGTTGCAAGACAGCTCAACATTTAATGATTTCTTATCTAAAAGCTACGTTACTGTCCCACCACGCACTGCTGGGGGGTGTGGGGGATGACACACTTAGCCTTTGCATCAAAGACATTATGCTGAGAGTGCAGTTTTGACTGTCAGCCAGGGATGTTTGTTTTTCCTGGCAGATCTTTTTTTAAACACACTTCAAACAACCTCCTTTCATTTTCCCCAATAAATCTCAGATGTTAGCACACCCCCTTGTTTTCTGCCATCCCTCACGCTGCTTCCCTCGCTGCAGAATGCACCAAGGCCTGAAAAAACTACCATGGGGGTTGGTTTCTTTTTGGCAATTAATACTCTGAAATTATTGCAGCGCTGTGTGATGACAGTTTGCCCCTGACAATAACCTTGACCTAAGCACTGGACAGTCGGTGCTGTGAAGAACTTTCAGCTGCAAATGGCACTATAAACCCACCCGGGTTTGTTGGAGAGGTGGGCAAACAGCTGAAGAATCGGCTTTCAGAGAGGCGCAGACTTTGATCTCTGCGACCCTGTCGGGACTGAAGCTTATGCAAATAAATTAAATCACAATAACCCCGGTTGTGGATTGCTTCAGCCGCGGCACGGGAGCCTCTGCCCAGGGCTTGGCGGGGGGGGCGAGGGGGACAGTGAACAACCGTGCACAGGGCGCCCGGTTGCTGAGGACATTTCCACGTTTATAATGACCAAAATCATGTCCCTCACGGGGGTGACCGGACACGGCCACGGACACCGCTGCGGTTATACCAGGCCAAGGCCCGGCCCCGCCCCCGCCCCGCCCGAGGAGGAACAAAATGGCCGCCGCTTCCCCCGCCGCTTCCCTCAGTGCACGGGGCCCGCCCGCCGAGCGCGATTGGCTGAGGCGGCGCCGGAAGTGGCGCGCGGCCGTGGCGCGCGACGGGCTCCGCGTGCGGCAGGCGGGTGAGGGGTGATCCCGCCGTCCCGCCCGCTCCCGGCCCCTTCCCGCTGGGACAGCCGGGATACCGCCCCGCCGGGCTCCGTACGACACCGGGGGGTGGCTTCCCGGGCCCGCCTCGGCTGTCCTCGCAGCGCTCCAGTTCCCGAGGCTGTTGGTGTCTCCTCGCCCCCTCCTCCGCCACTATGTTTGTCCTGGTGGAGATGACTGACACTGTCAGAATTCCTCCCTGGCAGTTTGAAAGGAAACTGAACGAATCTATTGCTGAAGAGCTAAACAAGAAATTGGCCAATAAGGTAAAGCGTGGGTCACGTATTGGTTGATGGAGGCATTGTAACATCCCCGAGCGTTTCTTCCTTTCACTTGTGCCCAATGAGACGGTGGCTGAGGTGTCAGAGTAGTTCAGATGGGAAGGCCATGCCCAGCGACTGTAAACAAAGAGACAGCCACGTGCCATCTCAAAGGGGACATTTTTCTAATGGCTGATGCTGTAATGGGAAGGTACTGAGTTGCCAGCTGGGGCAGAGAAACATGGAAAAGAAGTGAGAGCAACTGCTGGGTTGTGTATAGCGGAGCAATCTGAAATGCAGTCTGAAAACCAGGTGCAAACTAATCCAGCCAGTGAGGAATCAGAAAAAAAAAACAAGCGGACTATGTAAATAGTAGCCGATTTGGTCTGTGGTTAATAATTGAAATACAGCGTGGCAGTAAGAAGCTGGTCTTCAGAATATAACAAGTGTTCTGTGGTAGACCAGGAGGTCAGAGTT
Source organism: Lepidothrix coronata (assembly GCF_001604755.1). Lineage (NCBI taxonomy): Eukaryota > Metazoa > Chordata > Aves > Passeriformes > Pipridae > Lepidothrix > Lepidothrix coronata. The sequence continues at coordinate 1,539,754 of NW_016690321.1, forward strand.
TGCCTGTGCAGCCTTGGGACTCTGATTAGCACATGGCTTTCAACACAAAGCGGGGACAAAACTCAAAATGTACCTGTGAATGTGAAAGTAGCTCAAAAGAGCAATCTGAAGGGATGGGGTGTTGTGAATAGCAGGTTATATGGACACGTTATGAAAAGCAAATATCTTCCCTCATCCACTGATGGCTGGGTAGGTGCCTCAAATTTTGTAGGAGTGAAGCTGTCTCAGAAGTAGCAGAGAAACCAAGAATTTGCCTTGTGTCTCCTCATAGCTAATATAATTTAAGACAAAGTTAAGCCTAGAGACTTTTGACAGTGTAACTCCAACAAAAAGTATGTTAAGCCTTTGGACAAGCTGTGGGGCTGGTGAATGATGTCTGTAGGGAGCCGTTTACTGTCTTGGCAGATCAAGTTCTTCTCACCACTGACAATTTCCCCAAGGGTCTCTGTAGCAGTGCTCTTTCCAGTGCCAGTGAAAACACGTGCTCCCATAATACTTGAATTGGAGTTCCCCTGCAATGCTGGGGCTGTTGAAGGCAGTGCACCAAAACACCCTCCTTCCCATCTCGCCACCCTTCTGTTGCTACCTTTTGAAAAGGTGTGCATAATGTATAAATTTGATAGTTTGCTTGATTTAACCTGGTGGGTTGATTTACTGCTTTCAAATTGTTTTTTTCTTTGAGCAGGTCGTGTACAATGTTGGGCTCTGCATCTGTCTGTACGATATCACAAAGCTGGAAGATTCATACATATTTCCTGGGGATGGTGCATCACATACCAAAGGTATGTGCTTGTTCTCGGTTATATAGTGTTGCAGAAGGTTAAGTAATGATCTGGAAATGTAGGCTGAGTTCAGTTGTTAGGGAGAGTAACAACCTTGAGTTCACAGCCTTAACTCCATTCCTGTTAGGAGGGCAAGATGAACATGATGAAAGTATTTTCTTTTCTTTGCAGTTTTTGGGTACAAATACGGCTTTGAAAAGCCAGTCCTTGCTTGCCTTCTCCTGCAGTTCATCTCTGTTCTACAATTGGAGCCATAGGTGTGGGGTTAGGAAGGAGCTAATTTAATTGAAAATTATTGAAAATCTTCACGTAGAAATAAGTTGCAATAATTGTTTTCCATTCCTCTAGTATTTTTTCTTTTTGAAGCTTATTTTCCCTAGTTAGAATGTTGAAACCTGTTTCTACATATAATATTTGCACAGCATTTGATGCTCGTGTCCTAGCTGGAAGTTCTTTGACATTTTTGTTGAAACTTAGACAGTTCTGGTTCAGCATACATTTCTAGTGATTTTATTTTTATAAAAAATTAGTAATTACTTTGACTCTTGGTAAATCTGACTAAAATCTGGAAGTAAATGCATAAAAGCAAATTTCTTTTTTTTTTTTAAGTTAAAATTAGGTTTTTTTTTAAACTGGTAAGAGATGCATTTTTCTATTTTCAGTTTACAGTGTGGAAGCATAGGTTGAGTACATGAAATGTTTCCTGTTGGAAGGAAACTGGACTGACTGTATGTGCCTCCCCTTGTCTAAATTTCAGCAAATAATAACTTCTCTAATACAGGCTTTCCTGATTGCTTTAATCTCCATTCAGCTTCCTAACTTTGAATTACTCCTTGAACTGAAAGAAGATAAAAGGCAGAAGTATTGCAAGAAGGTGTAATTTCAGCTGATACTTTTGGCCTTGAAGCACCGTGCAGGAATGCTCCTGTCATGACTTAAGCAGAGGCCCTGCTCCATGCTTTTGAGCTTACACTTTCGTTCTGTGAACTTTGACTCTTGCAAGACTGAAGAGCTGAGAACAGGACACTGCTGCTCAGCTGCTGTCAGAACTCGTACAAACCAGTTAGGAATCAGAACTCTTATTCCCGTTTTTCTATCTAATCAGTGCCTGTAAAGAAATCGTGAAAGAAACTGGCTAAGTGTCTTAGGGGGCATATAGGATGTGGGATTTTGTTTTAATGGCTGCCATCCTGTGGAAGGAGTGCAGTTCACTCACATGGAAATAATAGTAATGATGTGTTTTCTTTTAAGTGCATTTCCGCTATGTGGTCTTCCATCCCTTCCTGGATGAGATCCTGATTGGACAGATTAAAAGCTGCAGCCAGGACGGCGTCCACGGTAAGCCACAACTTCTGACATTAGGGACACGTGAGCTGCAGGGCTATTGGGTCTACCGAAACACTGATTTCGGGAGGAATGATGCTGTCTGTAGGCTGGCTAAAGGCTATCGCTGGCCTCTCGCACTGCTCTGAGCTGAGTGTGGTTGGTAGTTTGGGCCTGGCAGCTTTCCCTGCCCTTGATGCTTTTGTCTGCACTCCCCTTTCCTTTTGTCAGTCACGTGCGTGCCCAAGAAGAACAGGCAAGCCCATCTGGAGCATAGACTGGATTAATTTTCGCGCTTCAGTGAACAGAACTTGTGTTTTTCAAAGTGGAAGTATCGGCTTGTGTTGGTCTGATGTATTTTTCCCGTATTTCTGTGCAAATTCACGATCATTTTCTATACCTGAAAACATGGAAAGGAAATGTCTTTGTGAGCACAAAGTGCTGCCAGAGTCATGGAATACATAATTGATGAGTTGCTTTCCTTTCTTGAAGAAGTCTTCCATGCAAACAAGCTCCTCTGCTCAGTTGTTAAATTAGGGCAATGAGATTACCTTGGCTGCATTTGTTGCTGAATTTGAGCATGGTCCATTCTCTGCTAAAATTCAACATCATGAAATCTTAAGGGGAGATGGAGACTGTTCTGAGTTTATACTGGTCTTTATTTAATGTGTTACATCTGTGATTTCTGAGCTCTTTTCTGTCACAGACCTCTATAGCATCTGACTCATTTCTTGGAACGCTTTCATTTCCATTCCTGCTCCAAACAACCTTTTCCTTTCCCAGCAGGCACAAAGACTGTGCCCTCTGTTGCTGTATGTACTTTCAGCCGGGTGGTTTCTTTGCTGCCAATGGAAATTGAGTGTTGTGGCTCAAAGAATAATTCCTGCATAATCTCAATGTCCTTCCTGAGAGAGGAAGGGAATGAGTCTAGAAATGCATTTTAGGAATCACTGTGGAACATCATTTGCAAAGAATTGTTTCAGTCTTAATCGAATTCTTTTCTCCACAGTTTCTATTGGATTCTTTGATGATATTGTCATCCCACCAGAATCCCTGCAGCAGCCAGCTAAGTTGTATCCTTTGATCACCTTTGATAACTTTACTACTTCATTTCAAAAGATTGTGCAGTGCTGGCCCAACAGGCATTCACCACTGCAACAATGAAGGTGCTCAGTGGCAGAAGCTAAGCCCTTGTGTCGGGCAAGTCCCGCAGACTGTTATCACAGCTAGACAGGCCCTCACGCTCATTAGGTTTTGCAGGATCATTATGCCTGCTGATAGAAATGAATGGCAGTGTCCCCTGAACAGCCAAGTTGTAATCCCTGCCTCCAGTCTTGGCTGCTGCTGAAGATAGAATGCAGGTTTTACCACACCATGTGATGTCTACATACATGTGTGTCTGATGTACTTCATTGTGACAGGCAAGGTCGTCTTGGGTTTGAGGGGGTTTGCTTGTTTGGGGGTCTTTTCTGTTGTTTTTTTTTTAGGGTGGGTACCCCAGCAGTGTACACCTTGAAGCAGAAAAATCAGAAGGAAGACGGGTCCTGGACTGTGCAGACGATGACCCAGGACAGTACATGGTGGTTTGATAAATAACTGTGAAAAGGCTTTGAATCAAGTCTATTCTCAGCACTGTGAGAAGGTGATCTGTCAAGCAGAATACTGATTGTTTCCATCCTTAATCCTTGGCATGGCCAGTGATGAAGCAGAGCAGGTGTGGGTGTGGGAATACGAGACAGAAGAAGGGGCCCATGACCTTTATATGGACATTGGGGAGGAGATCCGCTTCCGAGTCGTGGATGAAACATTTGTCGATACATCACCGACAGGTCCAAGCTCTGCAGAGGCTTCCACTTCAACTGCCACAGAAGAAGTCCAGAAGAAAGAGGCACCGTACACTCTTGTGGTAACTATGTGCATTGATTCATAGAGCCTTGTGAGCGTTGTGGTTTGTTCAGTGTCTAAAATAGCATCCCTTTCCCAAGGAACTGATTGCTTTAAGATGACCGTGAAGCAGTCTCACAAAATGAAAGGAGTGGAAAAAGGAAGAAATGAGATTGTTCTTGCGGTTGCTCTGAGTGTTTTCATTGGAACACTTTGTGGTTGTTGGTGCATTTTCCCCTGGGAGGCTGATTTAAAGCAGACTGCAGATGCAGGATCTGTAAGTAGGAGTGAGCGTATGAAGAATACAGAGCTGGGAGCAACAGATCAAGGTTTATGCAGCAGCTGAACAGTGTTTCCTTGCAGCGTGCTGGCATAAGACCCACTTGAGTACAATGCATGAGAAAGGTAGATCTGAAGCAGTGACAGCTCTGTTCCATAACTCAGGGGAGAGATGTTACATTTTTAGGCGTTTTCCTCTATTCTGTACGCAGTTTACAATTGCACCCTCTCGTCTTCTCTCTGTGAACAGGGATCAATCAGCGAGCCCGGCCTGGGCCTCCTGTCGTGGTGGACAAACAGTTAGCTGCCATCAGAGCCTGCTCCACAGAAGGTCTTTCCGGTGGATGTTTGGGGCATAACGGGATCCTGCTGGTGCTCATTGCTCCTCTGAAGCTTAATGAGAAATTAGATCTGCCATTCTCTGTTTCCCCTTCAGCTTCCAACCTGCCAGAGAGAGACAGTTGCTTTCAAGACATGTCTTCACTGATCTGCAGAAGGGAATTTATAGGCACAAAAAGCCTTGAGCACAGCAGCAACAAACTCAGCTGGAGCTTTGGTCTCCTGCCCTGGAGGAAAAACTGGGGAGGTCTTTACTTGCCTGAATTAAGGAGGGAGTTGACTTCTGTGAGTGAAAGCAGAAGAGAAAGCTTGTCAAAAAGTACAGCTTCCTTGGGCTGAGAGCTTGATCTCAGAGGGTAGAAACCTGCCCTTCTTTTGACAGGAAATTAAGAAGAAGCAGCAAAAGACTAACTAGTTAGTAGCAGTGTGGTACTCCAGAGACCTGGAAAATGCTGCTGCTGGGAGAGCAGGAGAGATGGGGACAATGTTCTGCTAAGAATGGGAACTTCACCCATGGATGGATGAAGTCAGCCAAAAAGAATGGCAATGACGGTTGTTTACCCAGAAGTAACTCTGGCTTGGTGAAGATGACCACTGTGGAAAGCTACGGGCTGCTTAATGTGCTGAATGGAATTACTTTACTGAGTGGGCTGTACTTATGTAGAATGAGCTAAACTTTGCAGTTTGACTGAAATATGTAATTATGAACTACATGGACCAAGGCTGCTTTGAGCAAGCTGCTCCAAACTCTCGTTTGTGAGGGTGTCTTAATACCATAAGTGGAATAAATAGTAAAAACCACACAGCCTGCCTTCCTGTACAATTTGTGGGGAAACTATTAGCTTCCTGCCTAGGAGGAAGAAAACAGTTGCCTCCTGCAGTTTAGCTACTTGGATTTCAAGGCAGATAGTGTTGAGACCAATGTTTTGCTCTGTGCTAGCAGCCAATGACAAACAATTGCCATCACCCTCCCTGACAGCAGTACAAGGAGAGGGGGGAACAAAACTGAGTAAAATCTATGCAGGGCCCATTGCCAAGAGAGTGATGTTGCACGTAATTACAAAGCCAGCCACGTTTGGCAGGAAGGGGCTGTAATTCACTGGGATAGTGGGTATGCTTAACCTCCAACTGCAAAAACAAAGCCTGAGTCACCAGCGCCCTCCCTGCAGCAGCGTTAGAACCCCTTAATTCTAAACTGTTATTCCTGGTGCATTGCCCTAATTAAAAGGGAGCGTAGAATTCTTTAGGTTCACATAGTAACTGAGGTCCATCTGCACAGACAGTAAGCTTATTGAATACCACCTACAGAGCAGCAGTGCTGACATGCAACCATCTAGCTGTAGTGGAAACAAACTGCAGAAAACCCCCAGCTGTTTGTGTAGGTGGAAATTTGGGTGAAACAAGTGAGGAGCTTCCACACAGGCTGTTCTGGGGTAGTGCCAGAGCAGGGGACGAAAACAGCTCCAGTACCTCCAAGAAGCTGTTTAGCTCAGCTCCCATTTCACAGGGTCAGAGCTCCCAGGAGTGCAGTGAGATGGGAGCTACATGGCTTTGTGTGCAGTTCTCCTGAAGAGACTCCTCAACATCTGTCTCCTGTTTCAAGCTGTGCTTGAGGAAACTAATTTAGTGCCCAGTGCTGGGAGGGCAGATACATCAGGTGCTCTTGCAAGTTTGTCATTGCTGCAGTAGTGATACCAATTTGCAATGCACAGGAAAGTAGTGGGGAAGGTGGTGATGGCCACGAGTGGAGCCTGCAGTAGGCTAAACAGTGCAAGACAGCTGTGAGGGCTCTTTTTTTTTACCATGTGGAGTTACTGTTTGTTGTGGGTTGTTGTTGTTTTTTTTTCCCCTCCATATAGCCATAATTTACAAGAAATTCCTTCCCACCCTCACAGCAACAGTGACAGGGATGAGGATGATGAATACAATAACACATGGCAGAAGAGATGGTCACATTCTTTATTTTCATTTTAAAGTCTTTAGCCATCAGTAAAGTGAATGGGCAGAAAACAACCAACTGAGCAGACAAACCCACCCTAGCTGGTTATTTCCAAATATAAATAACTGTGGGACAACTGAAACTGAGCCAAAATAGAAAAAGGGAGCTGGGGAATTTAAAAGATGAAAGTAAGCCTAGCTGCACTCCCTTTTCATAGTGTCAGTGAAGAGGAAGTACCATAACAAAAAGGAAGCTATGGTTACATTTGATCAGACATTTATTCCAACAGTAGGCATGGAATTGCACTTTCATGAAAATGCCAAAGCTGAATCGAGTCCAGTGCACTGGGGCATTGTGTGCACTTAGCTTGATTTCTGCTGCAGCTCCTTCATTCTGTTCAGGGCACTGCCAGCCTGAAACCACTCGATCTGCGACTCATTGAAGGTGTGGTTCAGCATGATTGTTTCTTGGCTCCCATTGGGATGTTTGATGATGCATTTCAGAGGCTAAAAGGAAGAAGACAGTTTTTATTTAACCCCCCCTTCTCTTTCAAGGGAGCAAGTTATCTGAAGTTTCTCACAGGAAAATTCCTACATGTTTTTAAAGGGCTGAAAAGGGAAAATTGTAGCTCACAGTAGGTCTTAACATAAAAAGTGAGGGTGCAGTTTTTTGTAGGGGACAAAAAACTCATGCTTAAGCCAACAAGTCCAGAAATTCATAGTATCATACAAGGGTATCTCATCACTATTCAGAACAACACAGTCTGATTCTGACCTGCCCTGTAGCCCCCCAGGCCACTGTGTCTTGCCTGGCTGGGAGGTTGCACTGCCCACCAGTACCAGTGCTGCCTCACAAGCACGCAGCTCACCACTGTTCCCATCAGTGGCACATCCTTGCCCACAAATGCATGACAAGACACTGGACAGTTACCTTTCCAGGTGCAAAGTCTTTCAGCCCCACAATGCTTAGCTTGTCCACAGGATGGATCTTGTTGTAGTCTGCTGGATCAGCAAAAGTGAGAGGCAACAGACCTTGCTTCTTCAGGTTGGTTTCTGCAGAGAACAAACCGCCAACCACTCTTGTCACTCCCCACTGCAGGGAAGCAGGATTACCTTCTGGCTGCCCAGTGCTTCTCAGAGTAGCATTCCAGCAAAATTATCTTTGTAGCAAGATCAGCATATCCTCTGTTTGTGGCATATCTAACTAGATATGTAACAGGACTCCTGACAGGAGGGACCCTGCCATCTGTCAGCAGGTAAGGTTCATGCCTGTAGGTGTTGAGCCCTAGGACAAGGTAAACTGCTTCCACTCAAACCAAACACATCCTGTTTACACACACCACAGGGGAAGTGTGACTCACCGTGGATCCTGGCAAAGCTCTTGGTGATGATGACCCTGCCTCCCAAGTGACGTGGCTCCAATGCTGCATGCTCCCGGCTTGATCCTTCACCATAGTTTTCATCCCCAATAACTGCCCATTTGACACCCATTTTCTGTGACAAAAGGCACAGATTTACATTTTTGCTGCCACACAAATGAGGAATTAACAATAAATATCCACCCACACATCTAATTGGAGCATTACACTGACATTGCTGTGCTATGACACCTTCTCCCAGAAGGCGCCCTTCAATTCTAAGAAAGGAGAGAAATAAAGGAATTAAGTGCTTCACAGTAGTTAGGCACTGCCATCCGAGGAGGATTGCCCTTGGGATCCAGAGCAAACCCTTTCTTTCCTTTTCCTGCCACCTCTCCTTCCATGGTGCTGTGCCAGACCAACATTCACACCAGCCAAGATCTCTGCTCTACTTCTGGAAGGGATATGGAAAATTTTAACTTCTCTCTACGGGAAGAGCCAATATGAGACAACTGCCAAGTTGTCCAGAGGGCAAAAGGACATTTCTTGAGATTCAAAGCCAAGTGTTAAAGAATAAAGGGGATAAGATTATAACTTGTTTAAACATTAGACTAGTCACAGATGAAACATTCCAGGAGGCAAGATTTAGTTACAGCCTAATAACACCCATGCCTTGTGAGGTGTGCAGAGCCTAAAGGAGTTCTTCCTCTTTTGTTTATGATTTCTGGTCACCTCGGAGTCATGGGATCCTCCTCCCTCTTCCCCCTATCAGGTAGGGACTGAATCTCCTACAGGAACTGCAATCATCAGAGTAAGTATCAAGAAAAAGCCTCAGTGCTAAGGGAATTCACAGCTGCTGTTACTTGAGAGCAGGAGGGAGAGATCCTCATTCTTGGCACACACTGCCCAAAGTGTAAATGTCCTCTTAAAATAGACGTGTCAGGGGAACGTCTCACCTTGTAGTAACGGGCTGTGTCTGGGACTGGGCCAAACTCCTGGGTTAATGCATTCCTCACAGAGTTGGCTTTGCCATTTTCAATGTTGATGGCACCAATGAGCAGGTTGTTGGAGATGTTGTCCAGGTGGCCACGGAATTTAAGCCACGGGCCGGCTGCAGAAATATGATCAGTGGTGCATTTCCCTTTTACCTAAAGGGTAGTACAAGAGAAGAACATCTTAGGATGGAGCAGTGTACTTGACCCTTCCTCAACACTTTTAATTGTGAAGCATTAATTGGGGGGAGTGGTCAATACTCCAGAGGGCTGTGCAGCCCTTCAGAAGGACCTCAACAGGTCAGAGAAGTGAGCAGAGAAGAACTGTCTGAAGTTCAATAAAGGCAAATGCAGGGTCCTGCACCTGAGGCAAGAATAATCCCATGCACCAGCACAGGCTGGGGGCCAACCTGCTGGAAAGCAGCTCTGAGGATCCTGTGGACAAAAAGTTATCCCTGAGCCTGCAGTGTGCCCCTGTGGCAGCAGTATCCTGGGGTGCACTAGGAAGAGCTCTGCCAGCAGGTCAAGGGAGGTGATCCTGCTCCTCCACTCAGCCTAGTGAGGCCACATCTGGAGTGCTGTGTCCAGTTCTGGGCTCCTCAGTACAAATGACATGGAACTCCTGGAGTGGGTCCAATGGAGGGCAACAGAGATGATTAAGGGACTAGAGCATCTCCTGTTCAGCCTTGAGAAGAGACAACTGAGGGGGACCTCATCAATGTCCATAAGTATCTGAAGGGAGGGTGTCCAGAGGATGGGGCCAGGCTCTTCTCACTGGTGCCAAGCAATAGGACAAGAGGCAATGGGCAGAAACCAGTGCACAGGAAGTTCCACCTGAACATGAGGAAGAACTTCTTTACTGCGCAGGTGACCATACACTGGAACAGATTGCCCAGAGAGGTTCTGGAGTCCCTCTCACTGGAGATATTCAAGAACTGTCTGGACACAGTCCTGTGCAATATGTTCTAGGATGGCCCTGCATGAGCAGGGAGGTTGGACAGATGACCCACTGTGGTCCCGTCCAATCTTACCCACACTGTGATCATCACCTCTCTTTTTAAAGGCACAAACCCAAGACAAGCACATCTGTTAAAGAATCAAGGCACTCCTGAGGCAGAAAACAGTGGTCATTCTGCCTGTGTTGGGTAGGAAGAACAGCCTTGTTCCAAAGGATAAATTAAAAAAATTAGCTTAGCCATGACATCTCCTGCCATGTCCTCACTTCACTCAGCAGCAGGTTGTTCAGGTACAAAAAGCAACTAAGCTCTTCCTCTTACAGCTCAGCCTCCCTGTTGGGGGACTTCAGCAAGATGCCAAGTGTTATCCTCTAAGTTTCTAAACTGCACATAAGCCTTCTCAGCTTGTAAGAACAGGATTTCCAACCAGAGATAATGGCCTTCCAATTGGTAGGTCTCAAAAGTGCTTGCAAAGGAGTTGCCTTGTCCAAAACTTAAGCACAGCTCAGTATGGCCCTTGGGAGTACCTGCAACTCTGCCAAATCAGTGTTCCCAAAGGTCAGTTCCTAAGGGACTGCATTTCAGAACCCATCACTGTATTAACTGAAGTTTTCATCCTCCTAACTCACCTCAGGCAGAGAGGAGAAACCCATCTCCATTAAAAGACCAAATTGCAATATTTTATTATGAAGTAATTTCTATAAAGTGGGAAGACAACATGCATAGTGATGGACGAGAAGTTCCCAATGACCCCATTTCAGACATCTTAGAACAGTCAGTTATTAAAGATGCTAATTTAAGAACCCATCCACCTTTCTGCTGCAGGTTATAACTGGGACAATTCTGCAGACTGCATGGTATGGACAGGATCGTATTACATGCTATAACAAGCTTCATTTTTCATGGTATTAGCTAACCACCAGCCCAAAGGAGAGTAGTGTTAGTTATAACAGAAAGAAGTATCAAAAGGAAACACCTGGAAAGAAGGAAGACCCTTGGTTCACTTTCCATAACAATGTGATTGTAGGGGAGGGAATCAGAGACAGCTCAAAGGCACATCCAAAGCTTTTAGCAGCTTCTGTGCAAACCTCTGTTCAAGCAGACCTGTCACAGCTGGCATCTCCCCACTTGGTTCCTGACCTTGATGAGGATCAGCATGTCTTCTAGATCCTTGCCATCCCACTTATCAAAGGGCTCAAGAAGCTGGAGGCGCTGGCTGGTGGGGCTCACATCCACGTGCTGCCCACTGCCATCCTTGGGAGGGTACTGATAGGTGTCCTGGCCTGGGTCAAACTCCTTCCAAAGAAAAAAGGAAAATCATCAGCCTCAGCTATCCCCAACAGCACATAAGAGAACAAGTCAATACAGGCAACTGCCCCCATTCTAGCTGTAACACTGCACATCAAGGAAGAGGTCAGTGCATGAAAGTTCTCTCAGTACATATAAAACGCTGCTACTGTCAGGCCTTTCCTCCCTCCGCCTCCAGACCGAGCAGTTACCAGCTTGGGCAGCTCATCTGCATCAGGTGCCTCTAGTTTAAACTTCTTCCCATCTGCTCCTGTCAGGTAATCTGTCTCAGGGTTAAATTTTAGAGTGCCAGCAATGGACAGGGCTGTGACGATCTGAAAGAAAAAGAGACAAATTTAAAGGTGTATTCTACCCCCATCTCTTCATTTGAAAGTCCTAAGTCTAATAGTCTCAAAGCCAGCAGCCAAGCTACTAATCAAGCCACACTGGGCCTCTCCTGTAAGCACAAGAATTGATTCCCAAGGCACCCTACCTATTCCATGGCCCCTCATCTGGCTGTTTCTTACCTCTGGAGAGGTCACAAATGCATGAGTCTCTGGATTGGCATCATTGCGACCCGTGAAATTCCGGTTGTAGGACGTAACTATTGTGTTTTTCTCTCCTTTCTTGATGTCCTTCCTGTGAAAGAAGCAAACACGCTCATCAGATCTAAATGGGATACTGCTTCCAGATGTCGCACTGCTAAAATCCCCCAGCCTGCTTTTGGCAGCACTACCTTTTAGTAACATGAACTGGCGCTTAGACATGTTTTCTTCCTTAAGCAAAGATTCAAAACAAAGTACAGTGCAAACCCAAGTCACTGATTCTTGGAGTAGTTTTCATAGCACTGTTGAACTGTCTAAACAACTAACTAAGTACATTGCCTTTGGATAGCCCACCATCAGCAGTGACAAAGCCACATGAGAATGTGTCTCCCATCCCTTCTATTGGGAATTTTTCTTCTGGCTACTGCAATGATTGAAGTTGGATCAATTTATTTTTCCTATTTTAAAAGGACCATACAACCTCTAGTCCACCCTCTCACAGACAACGAATCTCTCTTCCCATTTTTTGCCTACTATAAAATGCCTCCAGAACGTGTGTCCATTGTGCAGCTTCATTCACTTAAAGGCTCAATATAAATCTGCAGTCTTTCTTTTCTCCTCCTCCAGTGCATATCAGACAGCTATGGACAATGGGTTTTTAAACATTTCATTCCCAGTGTGTTGTATTTACAGTCACATTTGGCTTCACAGAGCACTTTAAGAGCTAAAAGACACAAAGCTAGAGTGAGGTCTGTCTTTTACTTTACCTGTCCCACTGGCCAATGCACGGCCCACAAGCATTGGCAAGAACCAGCCCTCCAACTTCTCGCAGGATTTTCGCCTGGGGGCAGAGAACAACTTTGTTACTGGTAGAAAATCTGGAATAAGTTTCTGGGGCTGCTCTTTCAGGGGAAGCAGACACTAACAAAAAGCACCAAGTGTGAAAAAATTCTCCTCGTTTGTTTTGAGTCACTTTTATAAATATATGGGGTTTGACCTCAGTAAGGGTATAAGTTAACAGTAGGGAAGAGCATAGGATGACTTGCCACGATGTTCCCATTCTCTACCTGCTTCAACTTAAGCAATCCAGCTACTTGCAGATATTTGACTGAAGGGCAGTGTCTGGTCTGATTAATATCCTACAGACTTCCTGTCCATGTAAGCACAGAACTGGCCACAGCGCAGGCAAATGTGTGTGTGCCTGCTCAGTCCACTCAGCAAATGACTCAGTTAAGGGGGGAGCTGTTAAAGAAAGGCATGACTGTGGACTTGGTTGGAGGAGGCATTAAGTATTGGCTGGGCATATCCCCATGTGAAGACTTGGTCCCCATGCTGCGACAGCATCTAACATTTACTAAATAGAAAAATAATTAAAACATCATTTTCTGCCAGAAAAGGGAAGAAAGTAGGTAATGGTTCCTCTACAAAAACATTTCTTTCAAATCAAATATGAGTTTTGCCATAAGTTTTGTCCAAATTGGGAATCACCCTCCAACAAAAGAGCTTGCTCACTTCCTAAACTGTTCTTAAATGAGAAAACTGGATTGCAGGCCTTTGTCAGCCATGGCCACCTACAGAATCCCAGGAGCATGAGGCATCCCTTGCTGTGCATACTGTTATCTCCTCAGGGCCTCAGTTCCTGATAACTGTCTTAGCTCTGTTCAGTTCTAATCCTGTTACGCTCAGGTAGTAAAAATATCAGATCAAAACACTGTCAAGGTGATGGCAGGACCCACAAGCACAGTAGCACAAGGCTAGTCACTACATCAGTAATTGTGCCTCCAGCAATAAGTGAAGACAAATTTTGAGAGGTTTCCATTATCACCTCAGGACCCTTGAGTACTGTCTTGAAGAATTTAACCCTTACTGTTTGGAAGCGTAAAGAGCAGGCATACTCACATAACCATCTCTTTCAATGGTGGCACGGATCTGCTCTGAACCTGGTGTGATTGTGAACTTTGATTTGCACTTCAATCCATGCGCTAGTGCCTGTTTTGCCACAGCTGCAGAGCGTCCCATGTCCTCATAGCTGGAGTTGGTGCAGCTGCCGATCAAGCCTGTGGTGTTTGACAGAAAAGGGAGGTGGTTACTGTAGCCCTGGTATTAGGAAGCTTCTCCCTGACCTGTCTCTCTGCAGAAAAAGCAAAGGACAACCACCTTTTCTGCTGACAAGGTATCTGAAAGGCTTTCAGGTACTAACACTGCCAAGCCATCCAGCAATATACTGTGGTCACAAGCGATCCCTTGTCCAGCTTTGGAGGTTGCACAGTCAAACACACTACCTTGTGACTATTCTGGTTATTGTTTTACAAGATCTGAGTGTCACTTGCACTTTGGTTATGCAAATTACCAGAGAGAGGTATTGTTCCACAGACAGAAAAGATCTCAAACCAAGATGGCAAGAAATGGAGGAAATTATGAAAAGCAAGCATGCTTTGTTACAGTATGAATACCACATGAGGACATACTGTACAATCCTGACAGGTGCTAACCAGCAAAATATAAATTCTCTTTCAGTTACAGCTGCTGTAACTGTATCCCATTTGTAACACTGTTGAATAACACGTTTCCCACCCCTGATGTGGCTTTACAACATATTTCCATTCTTTTCATTCCCCCAGTGAGCAAAAGTTGAGAAGCCAACCCACAGGTTACCATCCCAAAAGTGAGTATTCCAAGTGAATTTCCAAGCCTGCTCTTTAGGACAGAAAGTACTAACTTTTCTATGTCCTGAGAGCTCAACAGCCAACTGCTGGGAGGGCTGACAATCACGCTCCTGACAGATCTCTGCAACAGACAAATCCATGGCGCAGACTTTTAACTGAAGTGCTCTTCAACAGGTATCATTCCTGTCAACCCAAACATTCAAAAGTTTTGAAAATGGAAAAAAACCTGGTCTGCTTCTTGAGATTAAAATCTCTCCTACTCTCCCTGATCTCATCCTAAACACCTGGTCTAGGCAGTCACTAGTCTTTCCAGCAAATACGGCCATGAAGACATGACACTGCACCGAAGTCAAAGGACATACAGCAGCAATGAAAAGACTGGATCCCAAGACAGCAACATTTATGCCACAAGTATGAAGGCAGAGGAAAGAGCAAATGCTACCCACCAACTCTGATATCAACAGGCCAGCCCTCCTTTTCTGCCACAGCACCAATATCTGACACAGGGTGCGCCAGGTCTGGTGTGAAAGGTCCATTGATATGTGGTTTCAGCTTTAAGAAACAGTGACAAAGTCAGAAATTAGAGTAGCAAAGAATAACCCCAAAACACAGCAGCAAATCAATTCCTTTCATAGCTCTATCTGGAAGCTGTTTAAATAGGATTCTCCTACACGAACACTGGAGCACAAGCTGTCAGTGAAGCAGACCTGAGTGTATTTTACATGTTCTAGTACAGTGCCAGGGGTATTGCATCCAACTCCCAGCTTGGTCCTCATTCACACAGAGCAGTCATGTCACAACATCCAAGATGGCAAGAAGAAAGAAGGCCTTACCTCACTGAGGTTGATTTCTATCACCTGGTCATACTGACAACCAGAATCTGGTACCAAGTGTTGCTTGAATTCTTCTGCAAGTGCAGCTATATCTGGAATAACAAAGAAGGGGGATCTGAAAAGTGCAGCAAATATGAGAGAAAAGAAAAAGTCTGGAAAAGCTAAACATGGGGGGTCCACCATTTACTTCCCCAGCCACTTTATCTACAGGCTCTCTACTTGTAGCAGATGACCTACAGGACCACATGAGGTCAGAAGTCACATCAGACACCACTATAGGAAGATACTGCTCCCAGAACACACCTTCACTTGAACCCATACTTCTACCCACTTCAACCCCCAACCCCTCTTACCAGCTCGCCCAGTCTTGCCCAAGTATTTCTTCATGCGTGCATTGTACGGGAAGATCGATGTGGTAGCTCCAATTTCAGCCCCCATGTTACAGATTGTTGCCATTCCTAGAGAAGTGGGAGAAGCGACCATGGGGTCAGTAAGAAAGTCCAAGGCCATCCAATTGTCCAGAAGTCAGTACATGGAAAAGACAGCAAAGCCAAGAGGGATCACGGCATTTCCCACATAAATCCACAGCTGAGAGGACATGCTGGCAATGTAATGGCTGGCTCAGCCTCTAATAATTCTGATTGATACAGTGCCTGCAACCAGACTTTTCTGCAAGGAAGGAGCCAAAAGTCATACTGATTCTTGCAGATACTGGAAGGGATGACAGGGAACCCCCATCTGCACTGAGCACTAAATACATTTACAGCAGTGAGCAGCGTCTCTGCTACCTGCAATGGGTGCCCTGTCCCTCCCTACCATCTAATTTATCTTTACTGGAGGAGCCAGACATTTGTGAGAAATGTAATGGGTTGAATAAAATGCTTCCAGTGACAGAACACAGTAAAATAACCCCAAATGTTTGCTCACTGCACTGGGATCACCCATGCCTTTCAAGGACACAGCAATGAAATCGTAGAAGCTGCTGCCTTACAACTAACAAGCTAGGAACAGATACCACAGGTCAAGGTCCTCTGATTTCACAGAAGAAAAATCCCTAATTGCTCTCAGTTTGTAAAACCAAATATTCCAAGTTGTAGCTAAGTCAGGCAAATTAAGAGAAGTCCAGCTTGAAGGCTGTGCTTCAAGCCAAAGGAAGAGATATTTCTTGTAATTTGATCTTAGCTAGCACATTACAGAGAACTACAATTTTTGCTGGTTCAGACTCAGCACCCAAGACCCACAGTTAGCTAATATATGACTGCATGTTATAAACTGCTTCTTTCTGGTCTATCCTCTGCCCACCTCCCTTTTCTAAAAAGCTTTTTGTTTAGCAGCTGTCACACATATACTCCCTTTAACCTGTTTTTTTTTTCTATTCACAGCATATTTTAGGCTGAAATGAAAATGTCATCCTTTATCTCTGGCATCTCCATCTTCTTAAGTATATACTGGAATACCTCCACCCTTACTCTTATCCTGATGTACCATCTTACAGGATTCTTCACAATTAACTATCCCATGTTCTTAAAGTCACAAGAAGATTTAATGGAGAGAAGCCACTTTTTCACTGAGAGGGAGTGCTGTTGTGTTACACCATGCTCACCCAACTCTCCAGTTAGCAGCGTATGAATCACTGGGCCAGGCTAAGGGAGAACATTTAGTCCTTCTTGCCTGATTCCCTTCTCAGCCTCCAACACTCAACACTCAGCTCCAACACCACTCCTCTCAGGTAAGAGATTTGTGTTGTCTTACCTGTGCAAGAGATTGAATCCACACCCGGCCCGTGGTATTCAATGATGGCGCCTGTTCCACCCTTGACAGTGAGGATGCCAGCCACTTTCAGGATCACATCTTTAGGAGAAGTCCAACCTGAGAGCTTGCCAGTCAGTTTTACACCAATAACCTGAGCAACATTAATGGGGGGGGAAAAAAAAATACTGACGTCACTTCCTTTCAGAAAGGTAATGGTATATAGTTCTCCTGTGGGGTATATTCCTTTCAGATTGCAATGGTATATTGTGCCTTATATATACAGTGGTTGAAAATCAATGTTCCTTACACATCTCACCCTTCACATCGAAGATTAGTATTCTTTGTGCTCCTACCTTTGGGCATTTGAGCTCCCAAGGGATTCCTGCCATGACATCCACGGCATCAGCTCCACCCACACCAATGCAGATTCCTCCCAAGCCACCTCCGTTTGGGGTGTGTGAATCTGTGCCAATCAGCATAACTCCAGGGTAGGAGTAGTTCTCCAGAATGATCTGAAAATAAAAATTGATTGTTTGCTTGCTTGTTTGTTGGGAAAGGAGGGGGAAGACAACCAGAAAGAAGACAAGAACAAGAGTTTAGATCAGTTTGTATTCGTAGATTTCAGTAAAAGAAAGTAATTGAATTTGGTTTGGATTGGAAATTCTCTTCTGTTTCAAACTCCTTGTGGAGAATGTAAGGACAGCACAAGGTACCAAGTCTTAGCCTCAGGATTCCTGCTTGTCCCAGGATAATAAAAAAATTTAGAAAACAATCTCTTATTTTTTTCACTAGAAGAATACTTCCCTCCAGTTTAGGCTTTTGCTAAGGTGCCACCTTAGTTAGCCTTTGTTAAGACTCGAGTCTATTCCATAGTCTCCACACCCTTAATAAACTGCTGAGCAAGTCAGCTCACTTATCCAATGTTAGGCTGGATATATAAAGACCTTCCATCACCTTTATGCTCCCATAGCAGTAGAATACCAATAGGCTCCTCCAGTTCATGATGCCAGGCAAACCCCAATCACACAGAAGAATCCCTCACCAAGAGGCTGCCCTTCCCTTATTGCTGTTAGTGATTCCGTGCAAGACTTTTTAACTACCAACAAACCCACAAAATGGTTATTTAATGAAAAGAAAAAAGTTTTCTGTGGTAGCAACATAGTGGAGAACTCAAGCTGATGAACTTCTCATTGCATATGTGCCACACCAACACTAAGGACAGCCTCTCTGAGTACCACAGAACTCATAGCACATGCATCACAGAAGAGCTTGAACAGAACTAAGGTGATCCTTAATTAAAAAGACCATGGCTTTGCTTTTACAACTTTCAGCTTCACTGGTTTGTAGCTCACATTAATACATTTGTGGGAGAAAGGTCACTTTCAAGGCCTCGCTTTGCCAGAGTTGGGACTCTGAAACTATGCAACATGACCAATTTTCTCCATCCAAAGTCAGCCACAAGAAAGCTGGTAGCCACTGCACAGAACTATGTTGCCGTGTGACAAATGTCACGAGTAGTTCCACAGCACAAATGACCTGAGATGTTCCCATAACCTTTTGAAGAGTTCACCTGTTGCATCGCATTAAGCTAAGGTAACCTTAGTAACTAATTTTGTAGCTAAGAAAACATAGGAGAGAGTTCTTGACTGTTGTCACAAGTTGCCTGCTGACAGGATGCTTACCAGTCATCCATTCTCCTCTCCACTTTTGCTTCATTCTGCTCTTCAACTTTTACTGCCTGAGACTCAAGAGGAACAATGAAAAATGACTACTGGACCCACAAAGTAAATCAACCACAAGCAAGTTAGGGATTCCTGACAGAGGTGTTTGTTTTAAAAAAAAAAAAAAGCCTCGTTAAGTGGTAAGTTATCTTAGGACAGTCATACTCATTTTAGATCCAAGTGCAATAACAAGAGAATCTCAGACTTGGAAACTGTTTTGCATTTTATTCAAATTCACATAGCAACTGGTTATGTGTTGCCATTCTTGAGTACTTAAAAGTTAGGTGTCCTCATATACTCTCCTGGGTTTTATGGAAGCAAATGCATACATAATAACCCTAAAAAAAAGTATGTTACTGGGGCTGCTCTCCTTAGCACTGAAAGCAATTCACATTAAGCCCATGGAACCAGCTTGATGGCATCACCTTACTGTTCCAATTGTACTAAGAGGAGCCAGCCCACAAGCAGTTAAGGTATTTCAAGCTTCTGTGATTCACATGGCATGCTGTTGGCACTACCTAATCACACATCAGGTTACAGTTTGACCAAAATAACCTTTAAAAAAAACCCCACTGTTGTCAAGCTAACAGAGAAAGCAAGTAAGAAACCTCGCCTGCCTTGAGGAAAGCAAGTTGTTTCCCTCAGCTGGTGAAATTCTTTAAGGGTTTGCACTTAAGTTCTCTCTTCACCATAAAAAGAGCCACTGCATGTTCAAAGATTGCAAACACACACACACACTTTACCTGGTGAATGATTCCCGACCCAGGTTTCCAGAATCCTACTCCGTACTTGGCACCAGCCGTTGCTAGAAAGTTATACACCTCCTGGTTTATGTCCTATTCACACAGGGAAACACAGAGCATTAGTAACACATTTTGTTCTTCCATACATCAAAAGCTCATTCAAACACATTCCCTTCCCTCACATGCCTGTCTGTAGTTTGCTCCAGAGTTTTGCTGCAGCTGGAGGGAGGTGCACAACACTTTTAAAAGCAAAAGGAACTAAGACCATTTGACACACAGTTGTAACAGGCCATTTAATTCCATCCCACCTGTAGCTCTACTAAAAGCATCTTTTTTAGTTTCTAATTCTGAACAGCAACAGCCAATAAAGAATACCCTGCCAAAAGGCATTTAAAAATGCTCTGCTCATTTTTTCTATCTTAGGGGTTTCTTTTAACTTGTCTCCCTCACTTATTCTAGCCCCTACTTCCTTCTCTACCAGGTGTTCCTTTTCCTTTACAGATGCTTTGGAGACATTTCAGACCTCTTAGATAAGTATTTTGGTTTTATTTTTACAGATTAAGAAATGCAACTGGAAGTTGCTTGCTACCAGGGGAGTTGGTGAGTGTCATTTCTCATTCTACCAAGTCCCCTGTTTAAGACTTACACAATGCTGCCTTTCTTGCTGCACTATCACCATTATTGGTGGAGGTCACACTGTGAAAATTGCTTGTGAGAAAAACCATGGTTGCCAAGGAAGCATGACACTATTATGTCCTGATATTTCTTGGCAGAGGAGTGGCAGAGGAGATAAGATAAGCACTAGGAGGAGTTTCTTAAGGACTGTTCTCATGCAGCTAAGCTTCAGAATAAAGGGAAAGGGGAAACAAGATAATGGAAGAATTGTCTCAGCACACATTTGCTGAAGTTTCCCATGAGGCAGCAGCAGTTCTTTAAACCTCATTTTCCACTGGGAGTCGGGTCACTTCACTGTTTGTGCATCCTTCCCCCAGTAAAGCACGCTGATGTGCCAGGAGCAAATCCAAACCACCCTCTGGCCTGCCAGCATTCATTGTGTGCCAACTGGCAGCAGCAGAACCCAGTCAGAAGGCAGCAGGACCTTTACTTGCTCTGCTCAGAGTGGATGGCAAAGGAGGGACACAGCTCAGGGCTGCAGTGAATATAATTGCACTATGGAGAACAAATGCAGGAATGGGGGAAAGGGGAAGACAGGAGGTGAATGGGAGAAAAGAAACTGTCTGATTTAGTAAGTCTCAAATTCTTAATGGCACAACTTAGGACTAAGAGAAACAGAGCAAGAACTCCCCAAATTCACTCCAGAGTGGTATAAGTTGCCTTACTGTGGCCTGAAGGAGAAAGTCAGAAGCAGTCAGAAGGAGAAGCAGTTACTTCAACACCATGAGTTTTTGAGAATAGATATGGACTAAAATCTTGAAATGCAGCTGACCCCTGTTCACTGTTTGTAAATTCTGGTATCAATATTCAAGGTGCAATTCCTCCTGGCTCTGACAAGATTTCCTTGGCAGATGCATCATGGTATGCAGGACAGAGATAAACGTGTCTATATATTACAGAAGCCCCTTTGGGGACGAATAAGCAGTAAAACAGTGAGCGAGAAATTTAAAAAAGGGAGTGAATCACCATTTGAACAAACAAGACTTGGAAATTCCCAAATAAAAACCAACATCCTCAGCGCTTTTACACACATGAGCCCTGAAAGCCGCACATGCTTCAGTTATTGCTCTTCAGAGAATCACTAGCAAATGCTTTGGGAAAGTAACTACTTGCCTCCCCCTCACAGGATACGCCAGTGCAATGCAGACATGTTCAGTAAGTTTTTCACACTGCCATACTGCAACACAGAGTAACCTGTCTTCCTTTTTTTTTCCCCTTTGAAATAGATCGTTTCTCTTCCTTTAGCTGAAACATCTTCTCTCTCCAGAACACATACATGATCTGGGCTTCCATCATTAACAGCTTAAGACTAGCTTTTCCTACATTCATGGTCCTTTAAATCATGTAATGGATGAATCTCAGCTGAGAAATTCCCAAAGATCGACTTACTCTGTTTATTTGGTGCATCTCACCTATCTACAGAGCTGACCACCACAGATAATCTGTTACCATATCTGACTCATGGCTGTCCTCCAGGGAAAAAAATTAAAATAAGCTCTTCCTTCAACTGTAAGCAGGTTTTCAAGCAGACAGAAGTTAAGTTTCTGCAATAGTGACCTTAGCTCTTCGAAGATCCTTTTCACCACCTGACTGGGCTTCGATGAGGTGATCACAGTGGATTGTGGAAGGCACAGCCACTTTTGGCAGCCCACTGCTGATGAACTGTAGCATTGCCATCTGAGCTGTGGCATCCTGCATGGCCACACGGTCTGGCCGTAAGCGCAGATAGGTCTTGCCCCGCTCAATCTCCTGTTTTGCTGGGTCATCCAGGTGTCCATATACAATCTTCTCTGACAAGGTCAGGGGGCGGTCAAGCCTGGGGAGAATAATTTTAGTATCTGTATCTTGTGTACTTCAACATTTGCCCTTTTAAGCATGTAACAGAACACTTCCTTATATTGCTCAGACTGTTAAGACCTTTTAACATACAGAAACCTGTATGCTTTTCTTATAGCACTAAAATATCAACTGGTACACGGCTAAATGGTTCAGTTCAGAAAGTTCAAAAGTATATCAATTTGTGTCATTTTATGCTTTCTTTTCTAATCTTCCTATACTGTAAAAGAAGCATTGACTCTGCTAATTTCTTGAGTTATACTTCAGGACTGCAAATGTGGAGGTGATCCAGAGGTCAGACTCAATTCACAAATACGAGATCCCACAGCAAGCAAGTACAACTAAGTGGAATTTTGTGACCTCAGACCTTTCATCCTGCAGCTGTATCAGTTGAGGAATCTATTTATGTCAGTAGTACAATCTTCTGGGAAGTAGCTAAGTCGAGACAACAACCTGAAATGAGAACTACTGCATTCAACAAAGGATGCAAAAACCAAAGGACATGTCATACAAACCACTGCCAAGGTAAGTGGAGCAGGAATGAACTTAACAGGCACACAAGCCTCTATCAGCAGATTAAGGTCACTACGTTTACATATGCTACAAATTCCTAGCCCTCTTTTCCACGCTTAACAGCAGAACATAGGAGAACATTAACTGTTGAGAATATTCACAGTGCACAGAAGCATTATCCTATAATGACCACTGCCCACACACTGCTGCCCTAGAAAGGGGCAAGGGCCAATGTGAAGACTCCTCAACGAGGGCATTAAACAATGAGGACAAAGTCCTTTCTAGAACCTCCTCTGCATTGGCCTGGTTCTCTGCATGTTGCAATGCTTCATCATAACCTTCAACCCTTGCGCAGTGCCCCACTGCTACGTGGAGACATTACAACTCATGCTTCAATACATTTACAACTGCCATTGCTCAAAGCTGCTCTCCCTACTAAACATTACCTATGCCAGGGCCCCATGACTTTTTTTTTCTCCTCTCCTGTCACTGCAGAGCTAAATTCAACACATTGACCCCTCCCTTCTTCCCTTCTCTATTCTTACCTCTTACGGACAATGTTGATGTTCTTCTCCAGCTTTTCATAATTTATGTATTCATTAGGTTCAAAGTGGCTCATGGCCACCTTGGCCCGCTGGCACAGGGCAGGAGAAACATGGTAGCGTCGTATCCCACTATTCAAGGCATGCTGAAAAAAAAGGAGAGTATTAGCACTGGAACCTTACAGAATTCCTGTAACATATCAATAAACCAAGTGTTTTTCAGTTTTTGTTACTGGGATTTTGCAGGCTGAGGAACAGAAAAATTGCAAAGGTTTTAAAGACACTTGATGAACATTTGATCATACAATACCGTGTATTATGTTAAACAGTGAGACACCAGGTTACCCAGAACAGGTAGCATTTACTACATTATTTTACATTTCTGTTTAAGGCACCAGATGCCTTATGCTTTCAAGAGAGAAATCTGCTTTCAGGCAATGCTGAAACAATTGTTAAACACCAGTTTGCTAAAACTCCTGACATATCAAAGCCACGGTGGAGAAGAACCGACGTCATTTCCAAAGCAAGCTAACCCTAGGTTTGTATTTGCTCACTGGCATTGACCTGACATTCAAGGACTGGCAGGTGACACTGCATGGGTCTGAGTAGACACCCCTCTGTTCCACCATCACATACTAAGTTTCCTAGGCAGGATCCCTGCATACTGTTATAAAGTTTACTGTATTTCCACACAAGGTGAACTATGTTTAAACCCTAGCTAGAGAGACTTGGATGTACAAGCCTGGCCTACAATGTAACACAGAGCAGGAGCGATGTAGAAAAAAAACTGCATCAGCTTCACTAACCCGGCTGCACAGATCAAGGTGCTGTTTACCTCACTCTCACAGCGGCACCCTCACCTTTCCACTGAGAAAAGCCTTGCACTTACCCTACAGGTGAGTTAACTGCACAACAGGTGAACTATACTGTGACCTGAACACATAAACAGAAAATGCCATGAAAAAAAAGCCCAAATTTCACTTGGCAGCCTCCACAGTGAGACAGTTTCCTGGAACACAGGAGAAGGGCAGGCTACGGTGAGGTACCTGACCTGAGACAGGTCAGTGCCCAGGGCTAAAAGCTCTCACGCAGCTTTGAAAACTGAGTCAGAGGGCAGCCTCCATGAAAACTTCCAAGGATTTGGCACATGCATTTCTTACATCCTTTGAAAGTCTCAGTCATCAGCATTAGAAGTCTGGAAACAGAATGCAGACAAGAGTTCAGAGTTCTTCCTCCTCCAGAATTAAATACTAATCTAAATCCTGTTTTTTCTGTTCATCCTCTACTCCAGCGTTACAAGGTTTTGATAAATGCAGGTTAATAAACACAGTGGTATTGCACTAAACACCCCTTTTGTGTGCATGATTGTAAATCAGCAAATATTCTTTGTGCAGAACACAATCATCATACCTACCACTGGTTTTGTGTTGTCAAAAATACCAGACAATTCTTTAGATCTGTTCTATCTGTTCTAGTATTTTAATCTGTTCTAGTATTTTAATCTGTTCTAGTATTTTAATGTTTCCTTGTCAATATTTTTTCCAATTTTCTTGTTACCAGCATTGAGAACATTGCCCAAAATGATCACAATCAATGAGATATCACCAATTTTTAGCCAAGTCTCTTGTTTTATTGTCCTTTCGATAACATTTGTTAGCATATTTCACAATAAGAAGTTCAGGAAAGCTAGGTGAGATCACACTAGCCAGCACACCAGCAGTAAGGGTGCCATGTGCATTTTTACCAAACGATCCTAAGCCATTACACACACAGCTTTTGGTAGGAGCAGTACACACCTACAGCAGCTGCACACCACTTTCATGAAAGAATATCTGAAGAATGTGAACCTAGTGGTACAAAGAGGGCACTGCTCCTCCAGGAGTGCAAGGGAAACCCAGTCATCAAATTTCACTGTACTGCACTTTAAGCTTAGAGCTTCCAGAACTTGTCACAGGTGTCAGACTTGAGACACTTTGTTCTTCCACCAGGAAAAAAAAAAACCCAACACCAAACCAAATCAAACACCACCCAGCTTTTCATTGTTTAACATACCTACTAGGTAAAGCTGAACTTTACCTACTAGCCATGTAACTTTTATGTTTGCTTTGTTCTGCCTTTTTTCCCCCCTAACTTAAGCATTTACCCAGCACGATTAATGCTGTGAAAATGTCTTTACCTCACAAGATATCCAACTGCTGAAGTGGTTGGAAAAAACACTGAGGGATTTAATCACTGTTCATGGGAAAACAACTTCTTGCCCAGACCAGGAAACGTATTTTGGTTTAATGCAGTAATTTATTTTTACTTTATCATACAGAAGAACAGATATGCAAATTAAAGTAATGGCAGCGCCTTCATAGCATCTTAGTCTTGCCTGGGACCAAAGTTGATTATAATAAGAATCTGAAGCAAGGTCTCCAAAAAGAGGTACAAAGAAAACAAAATTGAGATAAAATCCTTTCAGTTGAACATACATGTCTATGTATCTTTTTACTTCACGAAATAGCACGATGAAATGTAGTATTTATTCAAATACTAAATAAATACTCAGCTGGTACTCACAGAATTAGCACTACAAAGTAATGGACTTCTGCTTGCCCATAACTGCAGGCTACCAGAAGCAGGAAGGGAGCGTGTTTAAGGTGAGGGATTCTGTCTGGACATGGAAATTGGCAAGAGAAGTCTGGAAAACCAAAGGTGTGTTTCTGTAATGGCCAGTAAGACCAGGGGAAAATCATCACCTAGGTCAATCAGTTTCAGAAGACTAGAGAATCACTTTTGTCTACATAAGACTTTTAAAAGGCACCTATTAAAAAAGTGTTATCTTCATTTTACTGGGATGTAAATCTAATCCCATATCTCTACTCTGTTGGGAGTTAATTTGATTCAATATGGTTGTTCTCATGTTGACATCCAGCAAGCCTGAGGCTCCACCACCACGACCAAGTAACAGCATACACTGGCTGGTTCAAAAGTCTGATCTCTCCTCAGAAAGAATCCACAGTGTATCACTCATCACACTTGTCTATTCTCTCTGCCTGTTTTTTTATCCATTGCATCCTCAGAAATAGAGCTTGGCAGAACTTAAATCTTGGCAGAACTGCAAGATAAGGGAAAAGTCACAAGCCTAACAGTTCCCAGCTTCATTCTCCCTCCCTCTTCCCTGAGCGAGAGGCAATGTAGTAATGCATTGAGGGGCTTCCATGGTGCTTTTTTACTTAGTGAGAAGCACCTTGCAACCAACAGCCAAGGGAAGCAGGCAGCCAGTAATCTATACATTTTCCCTTTTATCCAGGAATTTCCAGGCTGACCAAACAGCTGCCAAGTGATCTCCTCTTACCTGGCATTGAATCCATCATCCCAGCATGAATGTCCGTGTTCAGATTTCAGTAAAAGAAATGGCAATAATCATTACAGGGCTCCTAAGTCTACTGGTATTTTACCAGGTGAAAAGCTTCCTTAAAAGACACAAGAAAGCCAGCCTATGAAATGGGTCATTATTTTTGAAGTCTCTGTCAGGAAGCCAACGTTTCTCTTTACAGATTTTAACCTAGCTATCTCACATTTAGCTCAATACAGTGAATGGTCCAGATGCAAAAGCAGTCTGAATTCAGAAACTAACTTGCACTTTCGCGGCCGATAAGGCAGACAAGTCCAGTAAGCAAAAGCTTATGTTCAAAAGAGTAGTAACCACACTACGTACACTCCTATCTGGGAAATAGGTCCTAGAAATCCCAGCTGAAACCCAAAATACCATTTTTTCTCATCCTCCCTGATCTACAAACTCTGGTCAAGTTTCCAACATTCACCATGATTCAGCCTAAAAAGAAAAGCAGAGTGGTATAATCAAATTGTAAATGCAGTCTAATTTTCTAGACCCACCTCCAAAGAGCAACCAAAATTATGGTTCTGAAGACCAGTTTAGCCCAGGCCAACACTGATTTCTGCCAGCATACACAAAGCTACTCATACATAATTTCAGTACTTACCTACGATGCCTTCAATAAACTGCTGATACTTCAGGCAATTTAGAGTTTTACACTCCTCTCTTTAAGTCAATCCTCAGCCAACGTGGCTCGAAAAATGGAATGCTACTAAAAGCATCACCTCAGATAGGCAGGAGAAAGATCTTGACCCTTTCAGGCTATTAGAACTATGCTTTAAATAGGACATTCAGACCAAATCGGGCTAATTCCGATTTATTTCCCTCAGAGGGAAGCTTTCTATGCAGCTCCAGTTCCAAAACAGTTCCAGGACAGGAGGTGGGTAGAAACCAATGTTAATAACATGTGCCATGGCCAATGCTGGCACTATCACAGTGATTGGCAAGATGATGCTCATATTCATTAACCTCTAGACAGCTACACAGGGGCAAAAAAATATTTCCTCCTAAAGAGATCACCTAAAAGCATGTCTGATTACCATCACAGATTTAGTCCTTCACCGGGGGGAGGGGGAAGAAAACATGCATCCTGAGCCTGGTAATAGAAGACAACTTCCCAGAATACTAAATTCCTCATCCTGACTGTGCCAGCACAGCCTTTGTTTTACATTATACCACATTATTTTTAGCAAATGACTGCTCGTTCTCATGCAGTGTCACACCACAAAATGAGAACCAATTAATTACCCTAATAAAAGACTTGCCTTCATTTTATGAGTAGTCATTTCTGTTCAAAGTACAAACTAGAAGCTACTTAACAATTAAGAACAAATATACCAAGCTATATTTGAAATGGTGCTATTCTGTGACTTTTTCTTAAATAAAAAAAAAGCTATACTTTCCTAAAATACCTACCTCTAAAGTAAGGAAGTAATAAAAAAACAGAATTAAGATTCACAAAGTACTTTCAGAATACTAAGAGCCAAACAAGCTCTTACTTTGGCTCCCTAAGAAAAGAGAACACACTGGCCAAGGTCACAAGTGGCAAACTGAGAAGTTACACTGCCTGCCCTTATCACGTGCTCTACACTAAAGGGGGCAACCATACCCCTGTTAGCAGCCCTAAAAAAAAATTACTGCACGTGATATTTGCCTTCCAGGTTCTAAAAAATTATGAAAACTTCATTATTGACTACATATTAAACACAGCAATCTCTCAAGGAAGGGAATCTCTGTGGTAAGTTCATATTACAGGCAAATGTGAGTTTTAGAGGTCATGACAGAGAAGACCTATGAGACACATTATTACCACCCTGGAAAATAAGAGCAGTTTGTGTGCCTATCCCATCTGCTTTTCCAGCCTTCCTAGGTCCCGTTGATATAGAGATCCTGGTACCTTTGTCACCCGGAAGCCTCTGTTCATATTAAAAATAGGATTTTTGAAGCCAAGTAGCCAAAACATAGCTCGCTCGAACAAGAAGTCACCTTGTGCTGCCCCACACTGATAAGGGGAAGCAATTGAAGATGAGGAAAGAAAAACGCATCCCCCGGGAAAAGGCTTTTTATTTCACCGCTAGGCCCCGCGCCCACGGGTTCTCCGCCCCGCTGGGCCCGGGGCTCTGACCGCGGTCCCGGCCCAGCGCCGCGGGGTCTGTGCGAGCGAGGAGGCGGCGGCGGCGCCAAGGCCGCGTCCCCGCCACTCCGGTCACCTTGCGCTCACCTTGACGGACGGCCGGGCCCAGCGGCGGGAGACGCCCTGCCCCAGGGCCCGGGCAGCGGCCGCGCCACCGCCACCGCAGCCTCCCCGCCATCGCCATAGAAACAGGGCGCGGGGCCGCGCAGGGGACACGCTGACCTACACGCGGAGACGGGGACGGCCCAGCCCAGCCCGGAGGCTGCGGGCGGCCACACTCCCGGCTGCCTGGCGTGCAGTACCTTTGTCTCTGCCGCGGCGCCCGCCGCCCGCCCCGCCCGGTGCCCCTCCCGCCCGGCGCCGCCGCTCACCCTAAGCCGAGCCGCCAGCACGCAGTACGGCGCCATTTTGTTCACTGACAAAGATGGAGTCGCGCCGCGATGGCGTCACGCGGCCCCTTTTACGGCTGCGGCGCGCGCGCGGGGGCGGGATCGCACGGGTCCTGGCAGGGGCACACCCGTCACAAAGGAGGGGGTCCCGGGCTGCAATGCGGGGCTCCCTCGGGCGGGAAGAGTCGGGTGACGGAGCAGCTCCCTGAGGAAGGATTTATCTAGGCAACCCTTCCGCGTTTTTCAGCTCGATGGCGGCGCTTTCTCAGACGCGGGACTCACCCCGGCCAGGACCCAGGGGTGGTGCGGCGGTGAGCGCTTGGCGAGGCCGCAGCAGTAGCAGCGCCGGGGTGGTGTCGCCTCGCCATGGCCAAGCACCACCCGGACCTCATCTTCTGCCGCAAGCAGGCGGGCGTCGGTGGGTCCCGGGGCATGGGCACGGGATGGAGGGGTCCCCTGGCCCTTTTTCCCGCAGCGGGGCGAGTGGGAGGCGCGCGCGCGCGTGTGGGGCCCGTCAGCGGCCGTTGGGGGCGCGCGCGGCTGTTAGGCCTGAGCGGTGGGGGAGGGGAGAGGGGGCTCCTTCCCTCCGTCCTTCTTTTATTTTCCTTTTATTTCGCTGCCCTGCCGTGCGTTATGGGTCCACAGCATTTGGAGCATCCTTCTGGCTGCGAGATAAGTTATCTTCCAGGCTATATCTGAAATACAGGGAAGGAGATTTATCCATGTCGCATCTCGGTCAGAATTTGCCCAGTTGAGTCTTAAAGAACTCTTAAGGTTAGAAGTTGAGGCATCCCTTCCAAGTTTTTTGTCGCTCCTTGGAGAAGCACATTTAAGAAGCAGCTTTCTGCGAGATCTGTAAACACAAAATATTCGGCTGCACTGTCCAGAGGAAACCTCCTTTTAGAACATGCAGTCCTTCTAACCTAATCTATCTGTGTTGAAAATTAATCTGACAAATCCATTGTCTCTCAAACCTCAACTGAATCACTGTTTAGTCTTTGTGAATGTGGACATCTGGTCTTTGGAACTTGATATTTATGGCATTTATCCAAGCTCCTAACACCATGGCTGTGAGTTTCCTAGACAAGTGACAAAACTGCTAAGATACATTTAACTACTTTCATGTTCTGAAGTGAAGAAGGCTATTTTGGCTGCCTTAAGTAAACGCTTGGTTCTATTTTTTTTTTCTCTCATTTAAACCAGTGTAAAAGCTATGCCAAGACTGCTGTACAGGATTTCCTTCAGTCAGGCACATTGGCTGTGTTTGAAATGGAATAGTGAATGTAGGTTTTCGTACTGCCAATGGGTGTCATTGTGTGTTCACAGTGCATTGAAACTTTGATCTTGGTAAATGTCTCCAGGAGGATATATATTGCTTATTGTAAATATGTTTGTATTTATGCTCAAACTGTTTCTGTGGTTTACCTGATCACTGCAGCAGATAATTATTTGACATTCAAGTTTTGGAGTTACTTAGATTTTTCTCCTGCTTCTGCCTCAAATAATTTTTTTCTTCTTTTTCTTTTTTTTTTAACAGCAATTGGAAGACTTTGTGAAAAATGTAAGTATAGCTTCAACATGTAGTTGCTTGAGAGCATGGTGTCGTGGTTAGAATATGCAGTTTGGATCCAGAGGTTGGATTCTGTTTTTGCTTTAACCACGAACTTGATGTCATTCTTTGAGGTGGGAACAATGCCTGCATGTTGCAAGTGAAACTCAAAGAATACTTAAAAAGTTATGAGCTCAAATCACAAATGCAGTTCTAGGGTACGTACTGCCAGCATTTCCAGCGGCTGAAGCTGTGGTGACTACTTGAATGGGTCCTTGTAATCTGTAATGCAGAAATATCGGCCTAATCATTTCAAAGCATGGGGGAAAAATGTCTTCATCATACCTCGAGAAAGGTTCTTCCTTCTGTCTGTAGAAGAAAAAATGGAGAGAGAACCCCTAGAGTTAGAGCAGGGAAAAAAACTCCACAGAATCAAATGCCAGTGTTCAGCTGTAAAAGGGAAGAAAGACCTGTCATTAGATCCTTGTAGGGGAACAAAAGAAATAAGGTCAGTAGCTTGTGACTCAAAAATAGTATGAAAATAAGTAAAGTGGGAGAAGGATGGTCTGAAGCAAAAGATCATTTTCAAGAGTACCTGGCAGTGAAACAGATTCCCATTGGTAATAGCTGAGGGTTGTCACACTGGAGATTTAAGAGCAGGTTAGGTGAGCTGTTTGCGAGAGTCAGGATTAGATACCTTGGGAACTGGTAATAGGATATGAAGCCTTTCATCCCTAGGTCAGTGTTTTGGATAAGACCCAGCACAGCAGAAACTGGCAGTGGCATGTGATGGCTCCTTGCCTGTATGATCTGAGTACTTGAATTTCACTCAGTTCCTTGTGAGAGAGCAAGAGTAACTTTGTGAAATGGCTGTTTATGCCAGTTTACCCTTTCTTTGGCCTTCTCATGGATGAAGGATTAAAGGGAGCATGAGTACAGTCTCTTATCTCTTTGAGGACAATAACTCCATACTTTTGTTGATGTGGCACTGTGGGAATAGTTTACACTGCTGCTTCTGTGTACGTAAGAATAGTAGTCCTGCCGGTACAGCGTTTTTTTCGCAAGTGAAAAATTCAGGAAAAGTAGTAGCACGATCTAAGCAAGTGTTGGCTAATCACAAAGAAGTAACTTTGGGTTTCTTCTCTGATTGTGAATGTATGAATAAATTTTAAAAAGCCTCAAATGTGGCAGGCTACTGGCCCTTGTTCCTCTCAAGTCTTAGTGCAAATCCAAGGTTGTGCCCTGTGCAAGATAAATTTCTGCAGTTCATTTGTATTATCTTTGAGTGTACAGGCAAGTTCTTTCACTAGGAAGCTTTTTCTCTTTGATGTGGGGATGGAGCAAAGGACGTTCTGTAACCAAAGGCTCTGCTGTGCTTGCAGGTGATGGCAAGTGTGTGATCTGTGACTCCTACGTGCGGCCCTGCACCCTGGTGCGCATCTGCGACGAGTGTAACTACGGCTCGTACCAAGGGCGCTGTGTGATCTGCGGGGGCCCAGGAGTGTCCGACGCCTACTACTGCAAGGAGTGCACCATCCAGGAAAAAGATGTACGTCGTCGTCCCAGTTTTACTTAGTAGCCATGCTTACCTTTAAGGGGCTTAGAGCTGCTGAAGTTAGCGTTGGGACATGGGATGCTTGGCACCGATTTGCAGTACCTCATACCTTTCTTCCCGTGTTGATAGTTCCCCATGTTTGCAAAGCATTTTGAGATATTGTAGCATTTTGAGGTATCGTAACTCTCTTTGTCCCTAAGGATCTCTGATTATTTTGCACACTCACAGTTGTTTCCTCCACACACTGCTTGTTACCACTTCAGGTTGTTACCTTACATCTCCAGCCTAGGTTTCACTAGGGTCAGAAATATTCCAGACACTGCACAGGCAGTGGCAAAAGCAGCTTCTCACTGCAAGTCCATTATCATCCACTGACCAAGAGGACATATGGTACTGGAATCAAAACCTTTGTTTTCCTTTGGATAGCAACATGAAGTTAGTCTTAAGTGTCCAGTGACTGCACTAGTAATTGTGTTTTACAAGTTTAATGCCTCTTGTATAATTTCAATGGCATACAATTTGTATTTTCTTATTCTTTTTTGGAATGGTCTATACTGTAGACATCTCTCTGCTAACACTTTTTGGTGTAATGGTCTTTTTTGTCTATAGTCATTGCTATAATCTTTTTATAATCTTGTGCTGAAAGATAGGCACTGCACATGTGAAATGAGGCAGCTGTTCACCTCTTCTAAGGCTTTTGTTAATAATTCAACACAAGGAGTGCAGGACATGAAGAACTGCAATGAAGTGTTAGAAAGACCTCAGGGAAGAGCAAGAACATGACGTTTGCAGTTCCAATATTCCCAAAATATGGGCCTGATAGCTGTTAAAGTGTCTGTTAAAGGTTGCTTGGGTTTTGGTGCTTTGCAAATGTCATTTCATACACACCCTAATGACAGATCTGCTGAGAGAATGGTTCAGATTGATTTACGGGAGTGTCCTCAGCTGACTGAGTTGCTGGTTTAATTCTCTGTAGTGCCTATGTATTCTCTAGAGGCCTTCAGCTAAATCCAGGACAGGGGCAGGTCTTCATTTGAATTTAGTCATTAGATCTAACAGGAACATAATCTTTTTCCATACCTAAATATGGCTATAAGTGCTGGGATGGTGGTGCTGCCTCCTACTTTAGAAATGCAGTGAGAACCAGTAGTTTTCTTCACTTGCCTTTGGAACAAAGACACCTGGCTTCATAAGTCATGAGTAAAATAGGCTTGGTTTTATTTTTATCAATTCATATGGATTTCCAACAAGTGTTTTTCATAACCTAAGCTCACCTTTAGCTTATCATGTCGGGTTCAGGTGTGAAATAGCCAGCTGCTCTTCAAGGGAGGACTGTGGAAAACAGAGCTAGAGGAGAATTACAGGTCTGGGGTATTTTGACACCTGGGTGAAGGTTGCTGTGAGCGAAGACAGTTGATCTGTAGCAGCAAACTCAAATGTTAGGTATTGCTGCAGATCTGAAACAGACACGATTGAGTCGCAGGATTGAAAAGTGTTGGCACAAGTGTAGGGTGCCCAGAAGGGGAAAAATTAAGTGTGCTGCTGCCTGCCACAATTATGGTATCTGGT
This sequence comes from Lepidothrix coronata, assembly GCF_001604755.1. Classification (NCBI taxonomy): domain Eukaryota; kingdom Metazoa; phylum Chordata; class Aves; order Passeriformes; family Pipridae; genus Lepidothrix; species Lepidothrix coronata. The sequence goes on from NW_016690321.1 coordinate 1,573,296, forward strand.
GCTGATGTGAATAAGGAAAACAGGGAAAGAGCTCTCTACCTGAAGCTTTTACAGTCCAAGCACTTCCATCATTCTCAGAGGAAGACTGAAAAAGATAGTGAAGCAAGAAAACAAATACTAAAATGGAGGAGGTGGAGTGCTACTGGGCACCAGGCAAAGGGCCTGGTTACTCTCAATTCATTGGTTCTGGTGGAGGGAGGAGTGAAGAACCGCTTCGGTCTGCGGGTAAGGGCCAGAATCCCACCTTGTCATCCAGTACACCTGTGAGTTGCAAAAAGTAATCTTTTCTTGGGGACAGGAGCATGCTCATGTGCTGCCTCCTTAGGAGGAGGTGGAAGAATGAACAGAGCCCTGCAATAATGCTGTCAAGATTGTCACAGACTCCCTGGATCATGGGAGACAAGGCTTGGAAGAGTCCTACTATTGAGGTTCAAAATCAAATAAGGAGACAGTAGCTAGAAATGGGTTGTGGCAGGTGTATGGGGGAAGGATGATTTCTATTCATCACCTCTCCTGTTATTTCTACCATGCAGACCTTCCCCAGCGGATTATATCTCTGGCACAGGAGCTGGACAGCTTGGGTGCAGATTCTATAGCATTTGACATCTGCCCAGAGGCTTTCTAAATCTAATGCGCTCAGGCTTACGCATCAGCCAAGGATACATGTTCCTCTGCCTGCTGGGCCCCTCACAGCTGCTGTGTCCAGCCACAACATTTTGCTTTTAAGAATTATGCAGATGCTGGGCTCAGGTGGCCCATGGACAAATGGTCCATAGTACACCAAGAGGTGCATCTCTGATTTGTTTTCTCAACCACACCTCTGAGGTGGGTCTCCTCCACTCCCCTTGCTTTTCTTGTGGCATTTTTTCTCACAATCTGCTGGAATTCAGGTACTAAAAGTTATCTGTCCTCTTCCAAGATGACCATACAGCCTCTGCAGTAATTGATCCAGGAAATCTGAGATTCAGTTCTGCTGTCACAGCTGAGAGGGGCTCCTATACACAAGAATGGCTTGGTGACATCTAAAGCAGCAAGATTCTTTTTGACTAAGGAGGGTAAAGGTTATTCCTCTGGGCCCTATAAATCCTGTGTATCCTAATTTAGAAAGAAATTAGTCTTGAGGCACTGAGCATCCTTTTCATTAAACTGCTGATGTTATATGAGCTGTTTTCCATCTCAGCCCTGAGGAAGAGAAAGTCCTAGAGTAATCCTGAAAAGGCATCCATACTCTTCTCTGTTCCACTGTCTTACTGGTAACCAGCACTGGAGGGCAGTTTATCTGCCCAGGTGTTCGAAATATGTGTTGAGGACAGGGCGAGGAGCGTGGGAACTGAGAACCTACTAGAACTGTGCAAATGATGACATTGTTCTGTGTTTGCCCATCTCCTAACCTACATCTTCTCTTCTTACAGAGAGATGGTTGCCCTAAGATCGTCAACCTGGGCAGTTCCAAGACAGATCTTTTCTATGAAAGGAAAAAATATGGCTTCAAGAAGAGGTGATCCTATCTGTACATGGCTATACCTCCTGCCAGGTTGGCAAGAGGGTCTTGGAACATCGCTGGACTTTACTATTATTGAAAACCGGTTGATTATGTTTTTCTAAAGCAGTACATATTCAGTAATATACTTGGGGCTGGAGAAGTAACAGGCTGAATGACGACTGAAACCTGATCAGAACCAACGATAAGCTAGAGCAGATGAGGATTACTGTCTCTTGCCTTTGCAGAAGCTCTGCAAGTAGTTGCCTCAGCTTTCTATACAAAGCCTGGTGGGCAAGCACTTACGCGTGGAAGAGACTAGCTCGGTAAAAAGCAAGTGTCGTTTCAGGTGTGGAGAAAGACTTTGTGGTTGTTCTTACTAGGCTATTTGAAATTGCCCCATGCATCAGTGTTGAAGAACAGAGCACCAATCCCATGTGTCTGCTCCCCTCCTCCATTCCTTCAGTATATTTCCATGCTGCCCTGTTTTGTAAGGAACCTGCTCATGGCTGGTGCCTTCCTAGAGAGAGCACAGCTGTTCCATGTTTTCTTTGTCAGATTAATCCAAGGCCCCTTCTTGCAACCATTTCTGTAGGATGCATACCAATAAAGCTTTTCGTTTGGGTTTTTATTTTTTGTACAACAAAGATTTCTCTCTGGTTCATTCTGTGCCTAGCCTCTCTGGAGCTTTCTGGGGACATGCAGGATTAGCCCAGCTAGCCCTGCACAATGGGTTATCTGGTTTCTGACAGTGTCTGCTTATGGCCACGTGACCTTGCTGCAAGGAGCTTCAGGGAACGGCTATCGCTTTTGTCTGCCTGTGATCCCGGCCACTGATCATTTTGTCCCGCAGCGTGAGGATCGCTGAGCTTGTAACCCTTATCCTAGCTAATACGGCTGTGGATGTTGTTTCACCATGCAAGCATCCAATCCTTTCTAAAACCTACTAAGCTATTTGACTCACTCTCCTGTTCTTGTGAATAAGTTAAAGCCTTCCCTGCTGTAATGGGAAACCAACTATTGTGTTCTGGGCTATTGGCCGTGTGCGTGCTGGAAACCAGAGGCTGCTTGTTTGTCAAATACCAATACAGGCTAAAAGCAGTCTGTTGGCTCAGCAGAGATCTGGAAATGGGCGCCTTTGTGCAGAAGCGGAACTGAGCTCCCTATGGGTGCGTACACTCCTCAGATGGTTAAATTAGGGTCATAGCTCCATGTGCCCTGTAGTCTTTAAAGTCCTCCTAGTCTGAGCAGAGTGTGTGCTACAGTAACAGGGTTGTCTTTGCATGGTCTTGGGGTACAGAGCTTGTTCTGTGCCTCTTCCAGGATTTCAGCTGTTCCCCTGAGGCTAGTAGCAATTCCTTTAACTCCTCTCTGGCTTAAATACCTCTTCTCCTGCTCTGACTATTTAGGTGTTTCGTGTAAGAGTGAAAACAAGCAGATAAGTTGTGATCATCCTTCCCTTAAAAGCCATTTTTCTCTGCTGCAGCCGGCTTTAGCTATGACTGGCCCTGCAGCTCTCTCAGCCACTCCTCCCTCTCCTGCCCCCAGCTATTAATTCTGTCAGGTTTCTCTTCCAAGCTTTTTGCAGTCCTGAGAGTATCTGTATGTCTTCTTCCCTGCACCATGGTTCCCCTACACAGCTTCTTGTTAATTTTTTACTAATGTGGATGCCATTTACCAAGAGATTCAGAGAAATCTGGCTCTTTGGTTACAGCAAACCCACTCTCTCAAAGTAGTTCTACCTGAATAAGCAACTGACTCTTGCTCCAGACTGGGAAGTCCATGTCAGAGCCATTATCAGCCATGTTAAATTCTGTATTTCTTTAAAAGCAGGGCATGACATGCAGATTTTTTGTACCTGGAACTTTATCACTTCAACCAGAATTTATCACTTGCCCTCAGTCAGGCCACCCAAGTTATCACACTAGGAATGTGGTTTTTTTTCTTCCCTGGAAGTTTCAGATGACAAAAGTTTTTTGGTGAAGGTAGAGAGAAATGAAGTTAGGAATTATTTTTTTGTCTCAGAAGTATCGTCCCCTTTTGCGGGGACCCCTAGAAGAGCTAATTTTGCAGCAGTCCTTGTTCCTAATCATTTAGCAGGATCAGCCAGGCAGGGGTTGCTATAGAGATACAAGTTTCCCCATCCCTTCCCCCATCCCCAAAAACGGCTAAGCATACTTACTTTCTTGGCACTCCTGATGCCCTCACGCTGACTGCTGGATATATCGGTCTGCGTTCTGAGAGTTAAGCTGCCATTTCTAGTTGTTCTGAGTCACTGGGCAGGTGGAGAGAGGGAGGGACAGGCTTTTTCCCCTCTGCCTTGTTTGCTCAGACAGCTCTGGGGAGAATGCCAAGTGCTGCTGGTGCTCAGATCAGTTCAGCACCGTTGCTTTTCTGGTACTTTCAGAGCATGGATGGGACCTTGCCCTGTAGCTGCTCATTCAGACAATGGTAATGGATACATTTCAGTAGCCCTGAAAAACAGCCTTGCTTGCTTGGTAATGGTTTATGTTCACCAGTAAATGATACCCAGGCAGGGCACCTAGAAAAGTGCAATATTTTTTTACCTAAATAGATTTTAAAGTACTTGTCCAGGAGAAAGAGATTGCCTTGCAGTACTGGAGACCAGAGTACATGCTAAAAGGCCGAGCTTCCCCTCAGGGTGGATATGAGACAAGACACATCCTGCTGTGTGCGGGCCAAGCTCTGGAAGGACTTCATCAGACAATGGAGTCTTAAGCTGCCAGATTCAGAGGCTCCCTGGCTGCCAGCTGCGAAGCACTTGCATGGCAACTGCAGGGAAGGGTGGGAGGAAGAGGGACCACTTCGTCAGTGTGGCAGCTGAAGTCCTGCGGTGCTGCTGTCTGCAAATCCTAATGAAGCTAAATGTATCTTCTTGCTGTTACTTTTCTAGGTAGGGTTATTTTTTTTTTCAATCAAAAGGATGTTGTGTAATAAGTAAAAAAAAATCCCTTCATTTCAAATATTTACATTGAAGGAGAGAACATGGGACCTCTTGGCCTATTAGGTAATTGGCCTCTGTTGCCAGTACTAACAAGTGCGTTCTGAAATGTAGGTGTTCCCTGTTACGCACCCCTTCAGACCAACTGCCAGCCACAGCTACCGCTGAGCTCAGCAAATAGCTCCGTAACACACTTCCAGTCCTTTGAATCACCTAGACCTTGCCTTGACAAAGCCCTTGAGCCCCAAGCATTACTTTTCTTTAAAAAAACCAAACCAAACTAAAAAAAAAGGTAGGTGAAGGCCTGAAGTCTACCTGTGAGCTTTCTCTGCAGGAGCTGTGTGGACAAAATCTCGCTTCTGAAACCTTGTCTGCACAGGAGCTGTTATTTTCTCATTACGGGCATCAGCTGGAGATGTTCGCCTTTTCCAACAGCAGGAAAGAATTTTTCATTTCCTTGAGGCTGTCATGTGAATTGAATGTACAGAGGATTCAGGGTACGGCAGTGTTAATTACGCCCGATTATAACCTGACTGCCCTTCCTTGACATTAAATAACCCAGCCAAACAGGCTCTGTCTGGCAGCTTGGCAATATCTCCCCTCCCCGTGCGCATGTGACGCTCTAGCTTTGCTTTGACGTAATAGCCAAATGGCTGGGAATGCAGGAGCAGATACCGTGACAGAATTCCTCTGCCTGCATGTGTACCAGGGCGACGCCATAATTAAAGGAGCATGGTCAAGGCACAGGTATTTTAAAGAGTTCTAATGTGTGACACCCTCTTAGTAACACATTATTAAAACAGTAATAGAATTTTAGAAATGTAATTGCCTTTTTTTTTTCCTTAATGATGCTAAAAATAGCTCAGTCATTTCAATTTCCTGGTCTCTGGCTGACAGCATGATTTTGTTTTCAGCAAAGCAAAGGAATAATAGAAAAAAAAAGATGTGTTCTTTTGTAACTAGGTTCCTTCTAAAGCAAGAGTGATGAAAAATAAGACTGTTCATAATAGCTCTCATAAATCTTCCCCTTCTCTTCTCCCTTCTCCTGCAGAAAAAAACAAAACAAAACCACGTAGAAGTTGTTGTGTTTTTTCCTTTAATCAGTGGGAAAATGAGCAAAGCTGACTGCTGTAATGCTGTAGCTGGGAAGGAGCTTTAACAGATTTCTTAATGCGTGGCATTGGCTGGCCTCAAAAGAAGTACTCTTCTCTGGCAAAGGTAAAGGGTTCCTCAGTGAATGAGGACAAACCAAACCCAGAAGGATGCTGAGGCCCATTGTGGAAAGGGGACAAGAGAAATACTTTGCATTTTTGCACTTGGGAGATGGTTGCCAGGCCAGCAACCCCTGTTGCAACAGGGACCATAGTAATGCTTGGGTCGCCAAGACCGGTTCTCCCTCCCTCTCTGCTTGTGTCAGCACTGAGGAAGATGCCGGACACATGGCTGGGAGAGCCTGGAAACACTGTTCTTGGTGTCCCTTCCACTAGTTTGGAGTTTTACTCTGACCAAATGCTGCCTTGCGTGTGGACAGCCCTTTTCAAGTGGTGTGCGTGCAAGGTGGTATGACCTTGGACTGTAAAATACACGTTCTAGGGGTGCCCTTAGGCATTTTCTTCATTTTCCTGGAACTAGTAATGGGTCTGGTTTAAAATACAGCGTGCGGAGCTGTGTGTGGGAGCGAGTGCCTTCAGCCTGCCAGCGGGCAGATGCAGCTCAGCCTCTGGGGGTGCAGGTGCCCACCATTGGCCCCTGGCCCCAGGGCTGTCCGTCGCCACGGCCGTCCTCCCCTAGGGCACCACGTAACCCTGAGCCTGAGAACGCCCCGCAGTGCGGGACGGAGACAGCCGCCACAGCACAGGCCGCGGCCGCCCCGACCACTACATCTCCCGGCGGCCCCCGCGCGGCGCCGGCACCGCCTCCCGCGCACACCCCCCCAGGCTCACTGGCTGAGGCAGCGCTCCAATCCGGAGGCGCCGCCGGGCCCGGCCAGCCAATGGGGAGGCTGTTGCTAACACGCCGCAGTTATTTTTAGCACGACCGGCGCTCGCGCATCTTGCGGGTCTACCTTCTCCGCCGCGGCCGGGCCGGTCCTCCTCCGCTGGGGGCGGAGGCACACGGGCGTGCGGCAACAAAGTAGTCCGTGTGCCGGGGGGCGGGGAGCGCCGGGCCGGGGGGCGGGGCCGCGGAGGTGGCCGTGGTGCCCCTGCCCTTCCCGGGGTAACACCACTGGCGCGCCGGGCTTGGTCTTGTCCCGTTGTCCCCGGCGGAGATGGGCCCGCATCCCCCCGGGCTCCCCGTCGGTGTCGGGGTCCGGGGGTCCCGAGGGATTTGCAACGACGGAGAGAGCCGGGGTTGCCCGTGGGCACCTCTTCCCGAGCTCTCCCGCTATAGCGGGGCTGGGGCTCCGCCACGGGGGGTTTTGCACGTGGGGCTGGGGGCTGTGCTGGGAATTGTCCCCCCGCAGGGAATTGTCCCCTGGGGAGCCCCGGGGCCGGCCCTGCTACTGAGCCGGGGCCTGACAGCTCCCGTAGTGCGCGGAGGCGGAGAAGACGCCGGACGGTCCCGTCTCTCCCCGCTCCGTTCGATGGCCCAGCCGACCCCTTCCCCCCCCGCCTCAGGCTAAGCCGCTTGGGGAAATCCTCAGGTCAATCCCCGCTAAGCTGCCTTCCGCCCTCTCCCTTCCTTCTCCCACGCTCGGAGCCGGGACACCCCCGGTGCCGGGGGCAGCACAGGCGAGCCCGGCGCCCCCGCCCGTCCTGGGGCGCTGCGGAAGGCGGCGGGAGGGGGAAGTAGTCCCGGCCCGCCCCCCGCGGCCGCATCACACGGGGCGGGAGCGGATCCGTGCGCCGAGGGGTTGCTAAGGGTGAAAGTTTGCCGTGAGTTGGCTCACTCGGGGCCAGGGCGCGGGCGGCTGCGGGGACAGCGCACCGCCAGCACTACCGCAGCACCGGGCCCGCCCCGCGCCGCCGGGGACAAGGCAGGGAGGGGACGGACGGGACGGGGCAGAGCAGAGACCCGACGGCAGCGCCCACGGCCCCCGCGACAGCCGCCAGCAGTCGCCGGCCCTGGAGCCGAGGACGAAGTAAGTGGGGCCGGGGGTGCGTCCCTCCCCCACACCCCTTCTCGGACCGGGGCTCCCAGCGTCCCCTCTGAGGGCTCGGCCTGAAGGGGCTCATCGCCCCCTGTCCCCGCCCGGGGCAGGCGATTTGCCCGTCCATGGAGTCACCGCTGCGGCCCCCGGGGGGATTAATGGGGCTTCAAGGGAGGGGGGTGAGGATGAAAGTCATTGGGTAGGGGACGCTTGGAAGTGCCCCAGTTGACCATTTTGTTCCCTTCACCCCAGTTTGAGGTGGGGGGGATGCGGCTCAGCCCCAGCGGCCCCGAAAAGAGCAGGCTGGGCCCGGGGCAGCGGCAGCACCCTGGGCTGCCGGGGGATGTCGCCGGGGTGTCCTCCTTCCCGCACGGCGGATGCAGCTCCCGCGAGCTCCGGGGGAAAAGAAGCCCGGAGACAACAAAGACGCTGCCGGGGCTGGGCTGGGCCGCCCCCCCCACCCCATCCCCATCCCCCTGGACACCCCGATCCACGGTGCCCCGCCGAGTGTGCGCGGCCAGGAGCTTGCCCTTGGGGACATGTCCCCTTCCATCCGAACGCTCTGTTGGGGACCGTGTTTGCGACCCCGCGTGCCCCACCGGGGGGACGGGGACAGGCAGCGGGGAGGGGAGAGGGAGGGGAACGAAGGACATGGGGCTTGTGGCCTCCCAGGCTCCGTTCCACAGCCGTGAAGGGGGGTCGCAGCTGCGGGGTGGGGACGCGCCCGCCCGTCCCTGCCGAGAGGGAGGGAGGGGAAGGGAAGGGGAGAAGGGGGCGGTTGCCCGGCGGTCCCGGGCCGCGGGGCGTGTTCCCGGCCGTGGGCAGCGCCGGGAAGGGCGGGCGGGACCCAGTGCGCATGTGCCCTGGAAAATTTTGTGCCGTGCCCCGCCAGGGACGCGCCGGGCCGGGCGCGGGGCGCGCCGGGAGCCGCAGTCCGGGAGAAGTAGGTCGCGGGGCGGGGAGGGGCGGCGAGGAACTACAGCTCCCGGCGAGCCGGGGCCGGCCGGGGGACCGGGGATGGCCGCGATACCAGGGACGGAGGGGGCGGCCGGGCTGGTCCCCGCGGCGCGACTCATCTGGCGGGGGGGGGGGGCGTGCTCGGAAGGGGGCCCTCATTCCAGACGGGCGTGTCCGGCCGTGGGGCCGCAGGGCCCCCGGGACAGTCTGCTCAAGTCCTGAGGTGGCGGCCAGCCCGTTCCCGGGACCGGAGCTCCCTCGGGAGCTCGGAGGGATACCCGCAAGGTCACCCGCCGTGCTGGCATAGCCACAAGGAGAGGGCGTCGTTCCCATGCTCGCTCTCCCCTGATGCAAGTGGTGGTTTGGCTGCTCTCCTTGAGCACACAGATAAACCGAGGGGTCTGAAGGGGGTCCTGCGTTCCCTTGGCAGAGCAGAGGAACAGCTCTTTGTTCCCTGCCGGCACCTCGTGTACAGTGAGCCTTTAGTTTGGAAATGCTGGCCCTTATGGAAGACTGCTCAGAATACCTCTGACAATTGTTTTTTAGTAGTTTTTTATCTCTGAGCCATGCTGCTTCAGCTGGTTTTTGTTGTTGTTGTTTTAATTTTATTTTATTATTATTTTATCACATTTCAGTGCAGTAGAAAGAGATTGAGGGAATCCTGCTGGAGCACATCTTACTCTGTCAACAACCTGAAGAGCCACTGACTTTTTGTGCCTTCAGCAGGTATCAGTCGTATGCCACTACCTTGGCAGCTTTTGGTGTTATTAGGCTAATTGAGTTATTCTTTTCATAATAATCAAGGTACAGAGTATTCCCCTTTTAAGAAGGGGGAGTACTTCATAAAGAAAAGGAAAAAGGAGGTAATGATTTATAATTGTACCTCCTCGCTGCTTTCTGCAGAAACTTGATGAAGATCTGGGCTCACCAGTGTATATTGAAACATTTGTGTTGCAGATAGGGTGGTTACAAATTTTGGCTATTGCTGCTTTCCTAGTCTGTAATTTCTGATTTCTTAATAGATCTTGGATCTGGATTAGAATTTATCAGGAGATTAAAAGATTTACAAACTGGCTGTTCTCTCCCTGCTTAATTTTCTGAGATCTCAAGCTGTACTTTCTTTTGAATGTCTCAAAGCTAAAGACGTGAGAGGGCTCCATGTAATTCCCCCTGGAGATAGTATGGGCTGCATAAGCTCTTGTTAGGGTTTAGGTGTGCTCTTTTGGAGGGTTGCTTTACTGTTTCTTGTAGAAAAGGCTCCACCTCTGTGCTGAGGCTCTTGCCTTCTGAAAATGGCTTCTGCTCACTGTTTTCCAGAAAACTCTGTTTGCTTGTTTCTTTGGTGTTCATCTCTTTTTACTCACTCAGGTCTTAGTGACCTACCACAATTTGTTACATTACAGTAATTCCTTAAAGCAGTTTTTAAAGGTGAGACTTGTTTCCCACTCCCTCGTTTGTGTTTTTTCTTGTTGCTGAGTCAAACCCAGAGGGGTTTCCTTCCAGAATTGTTCTTCTTATTGGTGGACTTGAAGTGTGGGATCTGTTTCTGGTTACCATCATCCTAAAGCCAAGCCTCTGTGAACTCAGTAAAGAAAAAGTATAGAATTCACACCCTTTGTTTTGCAATAAAGCCTCAAAATACTTGAGGGTTTCTTTAAAATTTATTTAACCCTTCTGTCCGCTAAACTAGACCAAGCAAACAAGTCTGGTCAGGCTTTTTTTTCCTTTCTTCTGACCTAGGCCAGGGTGGATACCTGGCCGTGCTGCTGTGATTCCCAGTTTTTCAGGGGAATGCTGACAACGTATTTGTACTCCATCCCCACCCCCAAATAATTAGCACATGTTGTAAACATTGGCTTTAGTGCTGTGTGAGAGCATCCCTGAAGCCCATTTTAGGAAGACAGTTGAACACGGTGCGTCTGTTTGAGCAAGGTGAGGGTAGCTGAAGACAGAGTGGCCTCTGACTAAGCTGCCAATTAAAAACTGGATATTCTTCCCTCTAGAGAGGTGTGGAGGCTACTGGAAGTGTGCTTCCTCTTAAAATATCTGTGGGATTCATCTTCTTTGGATGAGTGACAGAGTGTAATGCTGACCTACCTTGTTGTTTTTTTTTTTATACGCAGATGAACATTGTTTGCAAATCTGTGTATAGTGGGAGAGTTGAGTGTTGTGGTTTTGTGTTGTGCTCTTCTGGGTTCTCTCCTTTTCAGAGACTTCCTCACGAGGGAGGGAGAGAGGGAGGATTACTTCAATCTTTGGCAAGCAATTTCAGTTTTTATTAAGTAGGTACCTGATCCTGGCAGAGCTGCTCATCTTCCCGCTGTGCAGGGATAAGCGATGTGAACTGTATTAGACAGGCTGTTGGCATGTGTGTATTTTGTGACCCCACACACATTCCCCGTCCCACTCTCCCCCCCAGCTGAATTAAACTGAGATTTTAGGTTTGTAGCTAGGCAGAGTCTTATCTGAGTACACTTAATAAGATACGTGCCTGCTGGTAAAAGAGATAGTAAACACAGGCCGGCAGCTGGTGCCTCAGCACCCTCCCTCGCTCCTTCTCGTCCCTTCTGTGCTTGTGCCAGCAGGACGTGGCACCTGGCACAACCACCCGGCCTCCCGGAGGAGAGGCTGGCCCTGCCGTCCTGAGCACAAGCAAGTCTCTGCACAGGCTGCTGAGTGAGTCACGAGGCTGTTCAGGTGCTGTGCTTGTGTTCTGGAGAGGCTGGTGCAGGTGAGCCGTGCTGGAAGCAGCTGAGTGCCAGGGCACAGAGAGGTGCGTTAGATGTGCTGAAATAGCTCTGCCAGAGCAGACAGTTGCCTGCTGGGTTTCAGCAGCAGTGCTTGGCAGTGAGATGAGTGCAATGTATGTACCTGTGTGCGTGTAGTAGCTATGCCCTTATTTCTTCTGAAAGAGGAGCAGGGAGACTCCTCCCTACAAGCATCCCTCTGTTTTGAGGACCAGCAGATTTGTGGTGACTCTCCTATAGAGCTTTACTTCATGTTAGTATTTGTGCACAGTGCTCATTCTGCTTTTGTTTATAGAAGAGGTTCACAGTTTGTTCACAGTTGTTTATCTCAACAGGTGGAGAGCTGTTGTGTTCTCTAGTCTTCATCCAGTCTTTTCTCTCTTTCCTTAGGTCTATTTGGAGCCAAATCTTGTCTATGTTCCTGTCACTTTGTCACTTTTAATACACTGCCCTGACTTGCTTGCTGCGAAGAGAGTATGCATCTAGAGATCAAAGTTGCTCTTAACTTCATCATCTCATACCTGTACAACAAGCTTCCTCGGAGGCGGGCAGACCTGTTTGGTGAGGAGCTAGAACGCCTGCTGAAGAAGAAATATGAGGGCCACTGGTACCCAGAGAAGCCTCTGAAGGGATCTGGCTATCGCTGTGTTCATATAGGGGAGACGGTGGATCCGGTGGTGGAGCTGGCGGCCAAGCGGAGCGGGCTGGCTGTGGAGGATGTGCGTGCCAACGTGCCAGAAGAGCTGAGTGTCTGGATTGATCCTTTTGAGGTTTCCTACCAGATCGGCGAGAAGGGCACTGTTAAGGTCCTCTACCTGGATGACAGTGAGGGCTGCAGCACCGCAGAGCTGGACAAAGAAATCAAGAGCAGCTTCAACCCCGATGCCCAGGTATTTGTTCCCATCGGCAGCCAGGACAACTCGCTGTCAAACTCTCCATCCCCCTCCTTCGGCCAGTCACCCAGCCCCACCTTTATCCCTCGCTCTGCGCAGCCCATCACTTTCACCACTGCCACCTTTGCTGCCACCAAGTTTGGCTCTACCAAGATGAAGAAAGGTGGAGGAGCCGGAGGAGGGGGCGGCGGAGCAGGGGCTGTGCAGCAGCCAAGAATGGTCAGGTCTCCCACCACCAACCTGCTGAAGCACAAGGGCCTCTCCCTGTCTATGCACTCTCTGAACTTCATCGGGAGCGCTGGGAGCCAAGCCTCGCAGTCACAGCTTTCCCCCAATGCCAAGGAGTTCGTTTACAGCGGCGGGTCACCGGGAGCCAGCAGCCTCTTCTTCGATGGTGTTGCCAGTGAGAGCCAGGCCAGCAGCATCCCGCCAGCATCGCAGTTCAACACCAGCACAGGTGGTACCTTTGATATGGCTCAGGTCTTCGGTGGCAGCACCAATAGCCTCTTTTTGGAGAAGTCTCCCTTTGTGGAAGGACTCAGCTACAACCTGAATGCCATGCAGTATCCCAGCCAGTCGTTCCAGCCTGTCGTCCTGGCCAACTGAACACAAAGGAAGGAGAGTATTTTGGGGCAGGGAGGGAGGGGGGAAACAAGAACAAAGCAAACAAAAAAGAGGGAGAGAAAAGAAAAATAGAAATATACAGAAAATATTAAAATCTTATAAATATAGGTTCTTGGGAAAAGAGAGAGCTCAGTGTTGTTGCGCTGTGCTGGCAACGCTCCTGAAGCACTGAATTGTTTTTTAACTCAGTCCCTGTGCTTTTTTCCTACTCACTTTTTTACTCCTTAAAATGAGTCTTGGGATTTTTTTGGTTTGTGTTCCCCCTTCCCCTACCCCAGCCCAGGATCTGGTGCAACTGTAGGCCACAGTGCTTCTGATTCCCTGCACCACCCCCTGCCCCGCGCTGGACACAGGGTCCTTCCACCTGGGTGTGGGGATGTCATCTTCATACCATGGTGCTGGAAGGAGGGACGGGGAGAGGATGAGTCAGTGTTGGTGGAGATGCGCACTCTTGTTGCGTGCCAGCCAGAATGGGTGGGTGAGCTTGCTTCTTCTGTTACGGCTCTGCATGTAGACGGAGAGCATCTACTCGCTGTGCCCACGGGCGCAGACCGTTGTGCTGTTGTGGCTCCAGCCCGAGCTGGCATCAGCTGTTCTGTCTGTGTGCTGAAAAGCACTAACTCTTCTCCTTGACCGTCTCCCAGCACATCGCAGGCAGAGCAGAATATTACTGTGAAATGGCTTCTCCCTGCTCCCTTCGTCATCTGCGCTTCCAGCTGCAGCTACAAGGGTACAGTGCTTTGAGCTGAGTGGCTCTGCTTATTGACCCCTTCTGCACCCTGAGCAAGGGGGCTTTTCTGTGCTCTCTCAGGGCTGCCTGGTCAGTCTGGGTGACAACCCTGTGGTGTGAAAACACCACCCACCTGTCCCTGTGGCTTGGGGGAGGTGGCACTGAACCAGCTAGATCCCACTTGGATCCTGCCCCCACTTCCCAGATGTTCTCCCCAGCAGCAGGGGCCAGCATCCACCTGGAGTGGCCTCTGAGGTCAGAGTTCTCATTCTCTGCTGTGAATTCATCTTCTTGGCTCTGAGAGGGAATTCCTTCGTTTTTGGTTAGTGAGGCAGCACAACTTCTGAGGAAGAGAAAGGGTGATGTTGTTGAAGCTGCTGTCTTGAGTGGTAGCATAAAGGGTTTGTACTTTCAGCCAGACAGGCACCAGAGTAAATCCCTTCACCTGCCCTTCTAGAGGAGCGTGAGGAGGTGGCTGATCTGGTGAGAAAAGGAAGCACTTAGCATTAATTTCTCATTCCAGCTAGATCACATAGCATGGACAGCCGCAGGCTTAGAGCAGAGCTGGGACAGGCGCTCCGAAGAGCAGCCATCCCAGCATGTGAATGTACGGTGCCTCCTCACAGCAGGGCTGGGATCTGGGAATGCCCCTGCAGCTTTCCCCAGGATGATGTGCTGCAGTCAGGCAGTAGTGGCTTTTCAGATTGGTCGCTTCTGTGTCAAGGACTCCAAAAGCCACCTTCACAGGAAGCCAAAGGAGGGCTGCTTCATGCCCAGGAAGGGTGGAGGCTCTAGATGGGAAGGGAGGTCTCCTTGGAGCCTGTTGTGTGAGCGTGGAAGTGTGCAGAGGAGAGAGATGGAGATGAGGAAACTCCAGTCTTTGAAGTTCTCAGTTTAAAAGAAAAATAAGCTTTTTGCTGCCTCCCAGACTTGGGGTTTGGTTTTCTTTTAATGATGTTTTGGAGCATATTCTGAAACCCACTCCTCTTGCACTTGTGGAACCAATGTGCTCTTTCGTGAAATCCCTGTTTCAGGTGAGATGAGCTTGACCTCATGCTTTTCCTGCTCCCTTCCCTTGAGCTGAGATGGAGGCACTTCAGCCTTTTTGTAGTTGTGTTGACAATGAGCCTTTGCAGAATGTAACGGGCTGTCCCAGGGAGGCTGCCACTGCCCGGAGCTCTTCAAGGAGAGTTTCCAGCGCACCCTTCCCTTCAATGGGTGATGGGGCGCATGGTCCTGACCTTGTGCCCAGCATGGATTCCCAAACAAGCTGCTTGCCATTGAGCTGTGGCCAACACAGCAGGTGGGCAAGGAGAGCGAAGACCAACCAGGCTTCCCCAGAGCCAGTGCCCGCAGCCTCAACCCTGCAGGTTTCCAGACTAGGACAAGTTGCTGAGGAATGGCCCAGCTGTTGGGTTTCCTTTTTCTTTTTTGAACCCTTCACTTACAGATGTTACCACTGCCACCCAGTCCTTCTCCCTGGCACGGTACTGCTGGGTGCACCCCGCTCGCTGCACTGGACTCTGAGGGGTGCTCAGCCCCTGATGGCAGGACCTGGTCCAGTTGCCCCCCACTGTCCCCACATCTGGCAAAGCCTCCTGGGAACCACTGCCGTGGGACAGCGTGCTGTCCTCCAGCACAAGGAGGGAGAAGAGAGGTGGGGACCCCCCCGGCCACCTGCTTATGTGTGTGAAGCTTTGATGCCGCTTAGCCCTGCCACACGTATAATACCTGCTTTAAAAATTGTGGTGTGAGTGGAAGGAGGAAAAGAGGAGGGACCAACCTCTTTGTATCTTAAAAGGAAAAAAGCGTGCTTCAGAAATGTTCCTCCAGCGTCAGGCAGCAATGGAAACTAACGGCCTTTTCAGGTCTTTTCTAGTCTTGGATGTAGGCGTTAAGCTTCAATTTTATTTTTTAAAAACCTGCACTAATTTACCTGGTTTCTTAGGGAGAGAAGAGAGAAGATTTTTTTTTTTAACTTTTATTTTTTATGGGTTTGTGTTCTTTTTGTTGATGTCCGTTTGTATTGAATAATTTGCTACATTTGTAAAATGTAAGAGGTATATATAATATATGTATATTTCTAACGTAAAAAAACTGTAATTTTTTTCTTTTCAAGATTTTTTCTTAAAAAGAGGAGAGAAAAAAATATTTTTTCAGGAAAAAAACTTTAAAAAAAAAAAGAAGTGGTGAAGAGTCCTTTCTCCCCACTCAGCTTCCCTCCTTTTCCTCCCACCCCTCTCCAGGGAGTGAATTGTCAGTTGCCTTGTGGGAGAGGAGTGAAAGAGGACAGAAGTCTGTATGTCTCCAAGTGGAGGGTTTCTGTGTGTGCTCTGCTTGGGTTTCTTTTGGAGAAGGGGGCTACTGAGAGGGGGAGCCAGGGGGTTGCTGTCTTTCTTTTTTTTTCTTCTTTTTTTTTTTTCTTTAGCGAAGGAGGAATACAATCAGAGTTTTGTATTCAGAATGTTGTGCAATATTTTGGAACGGGACATTGGTGTGTCTAGAGATTTAGTTAAAAACAAACAAAAAAAACCCACAAAAAGGTTGATCAAATCTGTACAGTTTCTATTGTTCCAGATTTTTTTAAGTTTGTATTAAAAGCATGATATAATAACTGGTTGTTGCGTGGTGTGTGCTCAGTGGGAAGAGAACACCTGTGCTGTGTCTGGTTTTGGGTGAGGAGGGATGCAGCAGCCTTTGGATGAACTGGTGCTTGGTGTTGGCCTGTGCAGGCAAGGTCGCTGGTTTGGGGTGTGCTCAGCAGAGGTTTTGTAGCGTTAGGAACAGCTCAGTGATGCCCAGGCTTGAGCAACATGGCCAGGGCAGCTGTCTCAGTGACATCTCCCACAGCCAAGAATAGCAGCATATAGGAAAAAGTGGTGATGTGCCTGGCCATCCCTGGTCCTGCCATGATTCAGCTCCCTGGGGCGGGGCGGGGCGAGCTGGCTCTTCCCCCCGGGGGAGTAGAGGAGGGAGTGGGATGCATTTGGTGCTTCAGAGGCCTTCAGTCAATCAGCAGAGTTCCTAAAATACCCTGATTCTGTGGCATCTCACCAGGGCCATCACCTGTGGGGCCAGGCTGGGAGCCCTCTGGAGTCACTGCACAGGGTAGATGAAGCTCCCCTAGGCACTGCTGGCTTTGATTCCTTTCCCCTCTGCAAACCAGTTTGAGTTTACTCTGGGACATCTGGGGTCCTTGCTAAGCTAAGCAAACATCAAGGTGCACACAAGGTGCACATTCAGGCTCTGTCCTCCCTGCTGTGGATGTTCATCCAAGGTGACTTCCCATAGCAGGGGGGGCTTAAGGCTGGATATGAGAACATGCAGCAATGATGAAGATCTGATTTTCTCTTTCTAACCTCTCACTGCTCAGCTTTAATAAGAATTTATATTGGAGGGAGCAGCTCCTTTTTAGCAAAAGATGAGATGGCCCCTCTGCTGAGGAAGGTGCTGAAATACCTGTCATGCCCCTCGTATGCCAATGGCTGTGTGACCCAGCTTCCCCAGCTCCACCACACTCCTGCTGCCTCATGCTTGAGGGGTGGCTTGCAGTTCCTCACACTGCCTCCTTAAAAAGCTGTTGAAGGGAGCTGCTCTGAATGTCCTTGAGGAAATCAAACATGGAGCTAGAGCTGACTCCCACTAGCGTCCTTACCCATTCCCCCTCAGCCCTTCTAGCCTAAATTTCTTCCTGGAAGAGTTCGCTGTGCCCTTGGCTTTGCGAGCCCCGGGAGCTGGGCTGCTGCTTGTGCCTGCTGTGCACCATGTGACTGTCACACTCCACTAAGCAACAAAACTATTTTTTCCCCTTTGTGTCTCCAACCCCTTGTAATCATTTATCTAAAGCACACACAAACGCTTACCCTTAGACATGTTTTTGGAAATGGAAAATTGAGGGTGACTATGTGCCTTCCTGATCCTTGCCCTGCATTTGCTTGGCTGTGACGCAGGGAGGCATGGAGCCTTTCCCTTTTTGGGCACAGGTAGGGCCTGGAGTTAGTTTACAGCTGATAGCTGCACAGCCTAGGCAGGGATTAGGGAAGAGGTTTAGTATAGCCTTGTTCC
This sequence comes from Lepidothrix coronata, assembly GCF_001604755.1. Taxonomy (NCBI): domain Eukaryota; kingdom Metazoa; phylum Chordata; class Aves; order Passeriformes; family Pipridae; genus Lepidothrix; species Lepidothrix coronata. Next base: position 1,590,845 of record NW_016690321.1, read on the forward strand.
TCCCGAGGTATTTGCCACTGTGCTGTGTTGGGGAGCCTGAAGGGCGGGGGGAGCTGAAACCCCTGCCTGGAAGCTGTGTGCAGGGACAGGCTCTGCCTTCCATCAGCCTTCAGAGAGGAGAAAGAGGTGCTGAAGCTCCACACTGGGCCAGTGCAGAGTAGTGCCTGGGTGTGGGAGTGTTTGCCGGGTGTTTGGACAGTGAATGAGTCGATCCTCCGGTAGCGTGCTCCTGGGGCACGGCAACAAGATGGGACTTGTCTCCCGAAACCTCCAAAGCAAGGGGCGTGGGGGTGTTGTTTAGACACTCGTCACAGGGGACTCCGTTATTAAGAGGGAAACTTGCAACTTGACTCATCGAGCAGGCGGGCTCCTACTTGAAAGGAGGAGACAGCTTGGGTAGAAAATGCCATGCTTGAGCCTTGGGCTTCTCAGTCTGTGACAGCAGTAGTTTCTGACTTGAATCAGGCTGTTCAAGGAGACGGAAGGGGCTTGGTCGCTGAGGAAAGCCTTATGCAAGCATGAAAGGCCATTCCCTGGACTGTATTTAAATTACAGGCCTAGCAAAACAGCTCAAGTTTGGCTCAACAGGAGAGCATCTCCCGCTACCCCAGAGCCTCCCGGAGACTTGGGATTATTGGGATTGAATAACACGTGGCACAGGCACCGCCAACAGCAGGTGCCTCCCTGTGTCCCAGCACTTGCTGACATGCCAGGATCAAGAGGTGGAAAAATACCACTGGTGGGGGGGCCAGGACCTGCTGAGTCTTTGGCATCCCTGAGGAGTTTTCCTGCCAATGCCACCTGCTCCCTGCTCACATGGCTGCGGCCCCGGCACTGCCCATGGCCCCAGCAGGTGTGAGGGGCAAGGCTGACACCATGGTCACAGAGGGACAGATAGGTCTTTCCACCCCACATGTTCCTCTGCCAGAGCATAAGGCACCAGCCCAGCAGCAGGCTGTTGCCAAGGTTAGCCGCCTCCAAAATCTTACGCTTTTTCCTTTGGTTTCTGTGGAGAGGCTCCAATTCAAACACAGCCGGGAACATGTTCACCCCAGCCCTTGCAGAGCTGTTCTTCCACTGTCCCCCCACTGCTGCCTGCGTCGTCACCTCCAGAAACCTGATCTTTTTAGAAAGCTGCTGAAGAATGAAGCTTTCACCCGGCCCCAAGACACGCCAGTGAAAGATAAGCCCCAGCCGGCACATGGTGCTTTTGAGTTGTACCGGTCAGTGAAGGGCACGTTTTGTGTGTGGCCATCGCCAGTGTCAAAAGTGACTCCAGTGTGGTACATGCGTGTGCTGGGAAGGAATGTGATCTTTTTTTCCCCAGGAAGCACTCAGAGGCACAGGAGTGAAGTAGGAAAAGAGGATCTCTGCAAAGAAGATTCAGGGTTAAATTTTGCCTCTTTGCCTTGAGGAGTGGCAAGGAATGGCGCAGGTGGAGGAGTGGGGGGAACATGCTCCCTCTTCACTGAATGCTGAGGAAGACAAGTGTGGTCCCCATGTTATTCTGCAGTTGCTGAGACCTAGCGGAGGGGAGGGTTGTGCTTATTTTTTTTGGCCTTGCACTGCCAGCACAGCTAGATTGCTGAAGGAAGCAGATCCTCAGGAGGGAGTGTGTCCCTCCCACTTGTCAGGGTGTTTCCACCAAGGACAAAGTTTTCCTTCGAGTGAATGAGCCAGAAACTGCTTGCAGAAGGTGCAGCTGGGGCTTTCATCAGAAAAAAATAAACCTGAAATGACCCACAAAGGTGATGCATAGGGAGGGCAATGGGCAATGTTGCTGCAGCAGGAAATGCTTCTTTCACGGGCCTCGGTTGCACAGCTCAGCGAATTTGTGCAAAGGCCAAGTCCAGCTTCCCTCAACAACAGGCATTCTTGCATTTCCTGATCTTCCTGTGGTCGGGTTCAGTGTCAACACGTGCTGCTGCAGGCTCCCACAGAGGCATGAGCGACGTCACAGCAGGCCTCGGGCGCCTTTCCAAAACCTACCGAGGTCATCCTCTGTCTCTGTCTGTGTGATGCCCAGCTGCAGCCAGGAGGACACACTGGACGTCACACAAAGTGGCAGCACTTGCACAATCCACTGGGCCTGTGAGGGGCACACAGAAAAAACAGGGAGAACTGAAGAGACCTCATCTGCCTGGGGAGCACTGGGGTTTGCATCCTTGAAGGGAACAGACAGGCAGAGCAGTAGAGAACACGGGGGAAAAGACCAGCTAAGGTGTCTGGAAGACCATAAACATGAGCCAAGGAAGGACTGAGGAGCAGAGAGAAGGAGGACAGCATTCTAGGGACATCAGAGGTGTTTACACACCGGTGCGAATGTCATGAGGAGGCGAGGCTGGACTCCCTTCTTCCTATCCCCACCTGATGAAATGGTGCATGTTCCTAGTGACCCAACATGGGCAGCAGCTGGGTAGGCCTCCTTCCCAGCCAGCACAGCCCAGCCGAGCCTGCCTGTCCCCACCTGGCTCCCTGCTTGCCACACTCTCATGCACAAGCCTTCTCCAATTCTCCCTCTGGGCTGGTTCCCTTCTGGGGACATGGCCAGATCTCAGAGGGGGCCCAAGAATCACAGTGCTGTCATTGCCTCCAGCACATGGAGACACTGAGGCCTGGGGAGGCCATGGCTTCACCGCACTCATGGTGCATGAGCACTAGGGCCGTCACCCATCGGTCGCTTCTGCTGCCTCACGCTGATCCTGCCACCACTGGGAGCTGCTCTGAATAGGAAAGGAGATGATGCAAAGGGATGGGATGGAGACATGCTGGCAAAGGACAGCTTATCCCTCTCAGCCACACCATTGCCAGCCGTCCACTGAGGAAGGGCAAGGGCTTGACAAACCCAGACAAAACAAGCCCAGGAAGAGCACATGGGCTGTGATGCTCCGAGGCAGAGCTGAAGGTGCCCAGCATTGCTGAGGAGAGCAGTGTAAGCTGTCAGTGTTGAACAAGGCCTTGAATGCTGTAACCTACAGCCTAAGTGCTAACACATCAGCATGGGGAACTACAAATTGCTGATTTTTATAAACATAAACAAAGAAACTTTCTTATGTTCCAGATTATAAGTCACAGCACAGATCAAGTGTATAAAACCGTGCAAGAGAGACCTCACTTGGTTATTCAAATGAGAAGTTTGGCCATTGAGACTGCCCAATCGATACAAAGCCAGATAAGAAAGATTATTTTATTCTGATAAAACTTAATTTTTAATCTTGGAGTTATTGTCTTCTCCAAAGGCACAGTGCTCTTTGAAAACTATTATTTTCCTTCATAGAGATACTTGTTATGGGAATATTTTGACCAGTCACTAAACATAAGTTGAAACCTTTCCAAAGTCAATGGTTACAGAGGTGAGAGTGGGGACTACAACAGCTCCATAGCAAGCAGAGAATAATACAGCATCTAACCAGCAGGCAGTCCATCAGTCATATTGCACCAGTATGTATTGCAGGAGAAAGCCACTGACCACATCTCTTTGTGAACACACAGACAACATCACTGCTGAGAAGATTTTTCTGCTTTATATTTTTAAGAAAAAAACTCCAGGTTTCCCACCACCTTAAAATGGTATGAAAGGACCCAAATCCATCCAAACTTGGCCCCAGTGTTTTATATCATGAGATACCTGAGGCTGCTGAATCCTTAACTCCTCTGAGTGCATGGAGTAACTGCTAAGAGCTGCTCTGGGGACCTGTGGGTCTTCCAGCAACACCTGGATTGATCTCTACGTGTGATGGAGCTTTCCTGGAAGGTGGGATGAACTGGTTGAATGAGGTTGTCTGAGGACCACAACATTAATCTGTAAAGCATCACTACACTAGGAAGTGGAGGTCTGTGTTAGTAATTGTGTACTGACCCTTCCCTGGCCTGCCCAGTAGAGCTTCATAGTCCAGAACTGGTTGGAGCTGGACATCTTCCCTTAACATACCTGGAGTGTGCTGCAAAGTTGCACAAGTGTCTTCTCCAAAGCTGCTCTGCCCTCATAGGGTTGCGAGAGCTGATAGGAGGGGCCCATTACCATGAGGAAGCCACAAAAGCCAGACCACTGGAGAAGGCCAGTGTCACCTCAGTGGTGTGGCAAAGCTTCCCACAAATGGCTGGAGGTGCCTTTTGGCTTCCAGAGCCCAGGAGGTAAAAGGGTGGGGGGAAGGGGTGTCACTGTGTTTGCCTGGTTGACAAAAACCCACTGATTTTATCTAGTGAGTCTTGCTGACCTTGACAGAATTGGGTGAAGTTGTTGTCCTAGTTAGGACAGCTGAGACCAGTTCATCATGGTATGGGTGTAACCCAAAACTGTGTATTCTATAGCCTTCCATGCCATTTCCCAGAAACTGTTGTCAATAGACTATTCGCACCCTCTGCCCATAGAGCCTGACTCCTCAGGCTATAAACTAGGTGTTAAGAGGCTTGTGAGATAGGAGGATGCTCTTGTCCTCGGACCCTTTGTGGAACTCCCCGCCCTGAGGGAAGTACTGGGCATTCCTGCCTGAACTGGAGGATATATAATCCTGGAGTCTTGGAACATTTTTAACCACTCGTGGGATCCAGAAGAAGACTGCATCTCATCGCTCTCAACCAGACTTAGACCACCACCCTCAACTGGACTGCAATCACCACTTTTGACCAGATTGCAACAGCTCTCTCACCAGCAGGTTTTTCCCCTCTCCCTTTACTTTGGACTCGGGGGGGGCCCAAGGAACACCACTTTGTTCATGCCCCAGAGTACTGGGTTATACATTTGGGTTTTGTGGGTTAAGACCAATTGTTTGTTTGTATGATTGTACTTACTGTATTATTTTAATAAATTTTTATTCTGACTCATAATCTCTCCTTTGAGTTGAGTTCATTTCCCTTGCTGGTTAACTCTTAAACCAGCACAGTTGTGAACAAAAAAAATCCCGAGCCCTTCCCAAGTGTTTTTCTGTGATACAACTCTGTTGAGGAAGGTACAATTAGCAAGAGGACCTCCATTTATTTCACTGTCTTTAATGTTGTCCCCTCTCCCTGCAAGGTCTGCACACAGAAAAGGGTGTCCACCGCAAGCTGTGGATCCTGTGCCCGTTTCCTCTGCTCTTGTGCCTGGTGAGGCAGTTGGCCACCCTCTTCACCTGGAGATACTAGTGGAGGAAGGGGTAATTGCTGCTCCTGGAGCGAGCCACATTTCCTCCTTGAGGTAATTGTCACTTGGCAGGATCTTACTCATCTTGTGGTGGCAAGGGCTGGCTTTCCAGGCTCTTCCACCAGCAAAGCAGGCTGCACTGCTGTGGCTCTCCACCTCGCAGACACTTAAAAGCCTCTTACCCAGGGGCACAGCTGTCTTCACTCCTGCCTGGAGCCTGCCCTGCCAAAGCCATCGCTCCTGCTGGGTGAATGCTGGCCTCTTCAAGACCAAGCAAAGCAGGTTTGACCTTGGGGAGTTAAACACTCAAAGTGGCCCACAAATGAGTTTGTCTGCTCTGCCTTGTGGATGCTGTTCACCAAGCAGACTAGAAAGGAAGGTGAACAGATGCACCTGCACCTCTGTAATGTTTGCCATTACGTGCATCTGCTGCCAGAGGCTATAAGAAGACCCCAAGAGTATGGAAGGGTTTCCCAGATATCTGGTTATGATACCAGCTAATGCCACCATTGGTACTGCATTCCCCACGATGAGAGCTCAACCACCTGGAGAATTTGGGAAGCATCCTTCTCCAGGGACCCATCCTTCTTCTCTCCCTCATCTCTCTATCTTCCTTGCTCCAGTGGATTATTTTCCCTAATGCTGTGGCCTAATCCTGGGAGCAAACAGCAGCCAGCAGTAGGGTGCAAGGGAGAGTTCTGCCACCAGTGAGCAGTGATATCTCTCCCTGTAGTACCTTTGCCTCGTGCTGGACCCATTCATCCCTGTGCCATTCATTTGTGATCATCTGATTCCCTTTTTTCCTCCTCCACAGCTCTGCCTGGTCTTCTCCACTTCCCACACATGCCTTGCCTGGCTGGCAGTGACTGCCCTCCATGCAGTGAAACAGCACTTACAAAAATGTCGGCATGGGCACGTGGCTGCGGGAGCTCGTCACTGCATGGTAGCGCGGGGGGCTTCAAGCTCAGTGGGAGTGCTGGCTGCACACTGCTGGGCCCATCTCGGAGCAGTTGGCTTGGCTGGCAGAGGTGTCCCTGCTCTATTGGTGCTGCTGCAATAGCCCAATTAGTAGCTCAGGTGTTGCCACAGTCTTTGGCTCCAGCCCAGGAGCTAATGACGGAGCAGGTGGCAGATGCGAGGATGGCAGAAGCATGGCTCGAGATGAGGGGAGTGTGTTCAGAACAGCTTGTTGAGACCAGTCTTTGCAGACCAGCTGGGGTGATGGGTATTGCAAGGTGTGTTCTTAATTTGCAAAAGACTCAAAAAAACCCCTTTAACCTTTGAAGGATGCTACAGCTGCATTTGGCTCTGCCACCCCTCCCAGGATGTCCAAAATTATCTTGGGATTACAGCAGTGACCAAGCCAGTGACCTCCTCACAGGAGGAAAACTCATTAAACCCCAGAGGTGTTTAATCAGAAACAATGTGGCAATGGGGCACTGACATGCCATGACTGTTGATGCAATATGATGATGGGGGAATGAATGTCATTGCCTGATGAAAGTAGCTCTGTCTTACCAAATTCCTGCACTGTATGTCTACCATAAATAGCCTGAGGCACTTGGGAACTACTGATCCCAAAGCAAAGCTATGGAGGGAATATAGGAGGGAGGAGAAGAGAGGCTGAAGAGTGGTGGTGGGAACTCTCTAGAAGTGTACAGGCAGTGCAGCGAAGAACGTGCAACTTGACACACAGCAAGAGCTTGAGGAGCCTTCTCCAAGCAGGTTGAAGAACTGGTTAAAAAGAGGCTTAGAGCTATGACCAAGGAAGCTGTTGATGCAGTTTGACTCCTGCTGTGCTTACAGAAGCAGGAGTTTGTACTTTCTTTGTAGGCAAACAGGATTATGTCAAACTACCTAATGCCATCATTCAGTTAGCTTACTAATGGAAACGCTGAGTACAGGCTAATTGCTGGAGCCAAAAAGGGAGGCAGGTTTTCTTGATCACCATTCTGTGTTATCTACAAGTACAAACTGCTCCTGCGGTGCTCTGTATAAAGCAGGAGTATAGGTGCAGCTCTGCTTGCTTACACTCATGGAGGAGTCAGTGTGCATGGGCCCTCTGAATCTTTTCCATCCCAAGCTCCTGTCCTTGCCATCCTCAGGGCCTGTTTCTGCTTCTGCTGCAGTCAGTATCAGAGTTGACTTCCATGGGAGCTTAAAGCCCTTGGGTGTCAGTCCCTCAGTGAACTGCAAAGAAAAGGAGTCAGGAGGTCTGCCCTTGGTTTTGTATCCGTTATATTGATGCTTTTCCCCTCCAATGGCTCCAAAAGCACCTTCAAGACCACCCATTGCTGCTGAAATACAGCCCCATCTTCAAAAGAGCTGTGTGACAGTGGGTGTCAGGGCAGCCATTTTGTACTAATAACAGTAATTTTGTACTATTACCATGTTGTGGTAGGGAAGATAGAAATGACTAATTAAAATGTTGTGGAGATAGTCAAGTCATGAGAGCATTACTCAAGTGCAATTTAGCTGGGAAGCTGCAATTCACAGCTCTGCTATTACAAAAATACCACAGGACCTAATTCAGCAGACATTGTCACCAAGGGTATCAGGTTAGCATCCCACCTGAAAGCAGCTCCAGGCTACCCACCATCCAGAACTATCCACTGCTGACTCCCAAGTGGTTCGTGCCAGTTCCAGCAACCATATTTTTTTTCTGGCCTAATATCAGGCCGGCCCAAGGTGCTTCAGCTTGCAAACAGGCTCATAGCTCTGTGTGGCCTTGCTCCAGATCAGGGTAGCACTATCATCAGTGGGAAGCAGAATCCCAAAGCCCTACTGTTCCTCATGTAGATACTTCTTCATGCCTTACATAATTTTGCAACTCTTGCTCTCTCTGCTGAGCCATCTCCACATTCTCTGAGGAAGAAAATGATGAAGAAACTACTTCATAGTGAAGGGAAAGACCTGAGAGAACAACTTGGTTCTTGTTAGCTGGGGGTCAAAGCGGACTTTACATAGCCCCTAAGTGTGCCCCATCACTGCAGTGAAGGCCCCAAGGCGTGCAGGGGCCTGTGGCATTTGGACTTCAGGCACAGAGGAAGACAGGCAATTAAACACCAGCCTCTACAGCCTGATGTAGACTGGCGAGAGAGCTGGTGCCTGAAGCACGTGTTGTAGCAGCCACAATCCCTCCCCTGCTGTGTCAGTCCTTGCTTTTACAGCTGTAGCAACAAGTAGTGGAGGTCTAGTGTAGTGGAGCTGCGTGGGAGGAGGGTTCAGCTGAGAGGTGTAAGCTGCAGATGGGCTTGGAGCCCACGGTCTGGGGTAGAAATGGAGTTTGGGGCTGTACTACAGCTTGTAGGAGTTGGAGGGCTCTTTTATTGACAGCTCCAGCACCACTTTGGCTAATAGAAACCAGTGACTAGTAGATGAAGGGGGAGAGAAATGAGGCCGTGAGGAGAGAAGGAAAACAACAAGAAAGAGGACAAAGAAAAAGAAATCCGAAGATGAAAGTCTAGCCAAGCAAAGGAGATGGAGGGAGGGGAAATCAAGGAGTAACACAAAGGGAGAGATGGAAGAGAGACAGTAATCTCCCAATAGGCCAGGAAAGGGAGGCAGGAAGGAGCTGGGCATGGAGAGGACAATGGGTCCCATACACAAATCTCTCCTGCTGTTGCTGTCTTGGGAAAGATGAGCCTGTCTTCTTCTGGAAATGCTTAGTGGGCAATTAGCACAAATACCTTCTCTGATACATTCTGTGACGCTGTGAAGCTAAATGATGTATTTTACAGGAGAGAAAAAGTGATCTTCGTGGGCTCAAGGGGGCATCTCACCCCTGTGAAAAGACCCTCCCTGAGAAGTTAATGTGGGGCCAGGCATGTGCAAGAGGCAGCAAAAGTAGCCAGGCTCTAGGGAAGGGCTGTTTTGGTTCTGAGTGGGCTGGTCTAAAGGAAGAGAAAATTGTGGACGTATTCTGGCAGCTGAGTCCCCTGCAACCCATGAAAGCAGCTCTGTGCTTTTGCTGCCTGACTGGGAGATTGCAGGCACTGCCTCTGCTCTGGGCCAGAAAAAATTACTTTTGCAAGGAAACACAGACGAGATCTTCCATCTAGCTGGCCTGCATGTGGTCCCATGCAAAACTGTGCTGTGCTCTGCTCTCTCACCTCCTCATGCTGACTGCCAGTGCAGACGTCATGCTCACCAGTGAGATCTCCTTTTCCATACACTAGAAATGCCCGGTCTTGCCTCAACTTGGCCAGCGGCAGCTTCTCAAACCTCTTGCCAAGGCTGGCTGTTGTTACCACCTCTCCTCAGTGGGACAGGATGGCGAGGCTCAGCCTAAGCACATAGTGTGCCCAAGACCTCAGTTGGTGCCAGCAGGAGGCAGGGGGAGAACAAGCTTCCCCAAGCCTGGACTCATTCATAGGCCAGCAGCTTTGCAGCGGGTCTGGCTGAATGATGCGGAACCAGGAAGGACATACACTGGGACTTACTCATTGCTCTGGGATGTCAGTCCTAATGGAAAACAGCAGGGAGTAGTTAGAATATGCCAGAAATATTTACTAGCTAAGACATCCATTTTGCCAACAGTTGTTAGAAGTCCATAGCTGCCTGAAATTTCAGGATTGGACTCTGGCTCCTGCTCCAGCACCAGGAGAACCCAAGCACAATCCCAGCACCATCCTGGTAGCTCCAGGTCATGCCTCCTGTAAAGTGGGTGACTGCATGGCTGCCAAACCAGCCCCAGGCCTGCCCAGCCCCCGGGCAACAACAGTCACATCCTCTGAAGCACTTTTGGTTTGTGGACATGGAAATAGCCTGTTGTGGTTTGGGACTGGGACGAGCTGCATTGTTCTCCCCACTGACAGGGGGCTGCCGTGAAATGCCAAGCTTTCCCTTTGCTCTGGGAGAAGCTAACTGGGTCTCAGCCTTTCTTTCGGCAGCTGGCCCTCCTGGTGTTAATTCTGGGGTCCGGCTGCGAGTTCCCTCTCAGCCCGCGCAGCGCAGGCACGTGGCTGGCGCTTAGGAGACACACTTTAAATAACCGCACCACAGTGACTCATGCCTTACCCAAGGCAGTCTGGCTGCTGGCATATAAAGCATGAAAGCCGGTGATCCTTGGAAGAAGAGAGGATCCTACAGTGAACAGACATATGGTTCAGTTCCTGGCCAGAAGGTGGGAGGGGTGGAAGTGTTCCTAGATGAGATAGGCTGGGAGGCTGAGGCTCGCAGGTACAGAGCAGTGGCCTCCCCACCACTGTCCAACTCTGTCCTCCTGACCTGCTGCCACATGCACAGCCCCTGTCTCTGGAATTTCCCTGAGTTAGCAGTTTTCAGAGCTGAGGAGGCTGAGGGAGGTAGGGAAAAAGCATGTGGGAGCAGTGCCTGAGCCCAGCGTGGCTGACATGAGGGGACGTGGAGTGCTCTTTTGCCCTTTGCAATGTTTGTCCTGTAGCACTGAGGTGGCAGAAAAGGGCAGGCAGTTCTGGTGGTTCCAGTGGACCTTCACCTTTTCCTCCAGCACTTGAACCATCCTCAATTTCTCCAGCCACCACAGTCCCACCACTGCTCTTCTCACCCTGTATTCCTCTCAAAACTCTCCCCATCCACTCGGTCTCCTCCTCACACCACTTCCTCTCAGCACTGTCCTTCCTGCATTGCCTGTCCCTCTCCTCCTCCCCAGACCTGTCCTCCCACACCTCCTGCTCTCCCCTTCCCAGCTCCCCTCCCTGGGGAGCTGCTCTGCAATCCGTGTTTTTTGCTTCCCTGTGCCATCTCTGCACTGCTCCCTCCTCCTTCACTGCTGGTGGCCACATCTTCCCCTCTGGCAAACAGTCACCCCTTGGGACCTACTATGGTATTTCCCACAGCCCTCCCCACAGCCCCCAACCCCTTCCCACAGCCATTTGCCCCAGAAGCACCACAGCGGCCCAGAAGCCCGGGCCAGCTTTCTGCCATAGTGAGGCCAGCCTTCACCTTTGGGTTGCATCCCACTCTCCCTCACCTCCTTCCCAGCCCATGGCTGTGGCTGGGTTGCCCTTGACAGCCACACGAGCTGCCTTCCTCAACCCACAGGTTTTTTTCAGGACCTGGACACCCTGGAGCTGCTCATCGGCTTTGACAGGGTAGCGTAAATGTCATGTCCCTGCCTGTTCCCAGCCTGATGCCTGTTCCCGGCCTGGAGCGATGCCCGCGTGTCTCCCATTATGTAAGGAGTAATGCGTATGGGAGCTGGGAGGCCTTGGGCTTGCTTAAGCACCATGAATGACAGCTGCAAAAATGAGAAGGGGACTATTTTTAAATCTTCCCCCTCCCTCCTTCTCCAGCTCTTCCCCACAGCCCCAGCCAGGTTGCGCAGACGTCCAGCCCATGGGGGCAACTGTTACTGCTGGGCTCGGCTAAACCAGTCCGGAGCAATGCTTTGTACTGCCACAGAGGGACACGCAGCACCTCGGCACAGGGCACCTGGAGGACATGTTCTCTTCCAGATCTCCTTGCCCATCAACAGTCCCCTGACATCCTCTCCTTCACCTCTCACAGCCCTGTGTGCCGGCAGGACCCGCAGTGACCCTTTCTTTCCCCAGGCCTCATGCTGTAACTTTAGAAAGGTCATTCCCTCTTCCTTGAACCACAGGGTTATCACAATTCCTTGGAGCAGAGCAGAAGGGATCTTGAGAGGGTAAAAAAACTACCTTCTCCTGAAGAAACATGATACTCCAGCACCACCCTATCCCTCAGAGCGAGGGCAAGAGACAGGTGGTCCAGAGCAGGGGACCACATAACATCCCATCTCCCACTGAATGCTGCTGGCACAAGGACTGGCAGGGAAGAGGCAAGGTGTGTAAGGAGGTGGCTAAGGAAGGGGCTCTGTCAGTCACAGGGAGAGTTGTCAAAACCAGCAGTGTTATGCCTCAGAATGCTGTAAAAAAGACATCCCTCAAGCTGAAGCATTGGAAGAAGTCAGGCAGTGAGTGGACACTGTCCATGTGCTGCCAGTTTGGCTCTGAATAAAGACTTTCAGTTCAAGGATATTCCCAACAAAGAATTGTCTGGAGGGACCAACAAGTACAAGGTACTGCTTCACCTGGCATTGCAGATGCTGCTCTAGACATCCCTCCTCTGGAAGGATGGAACTGACCTGTAGCAGGTACAGAGCAGGCTTGTGAGCAGCCATTCTGAGTGTGCAGCTTGTTTGATCTAAAACAGGAGAGTCTGAGGGTGAACAGGATCCATGCATCGTGAACAGGATCCATGCATCATAAATATATGCTAGGGCAAAAGTCTAATTTGTTCTCCTAGAAGCTCATCTGGATCACAGATACATTTAGAAAAATTAGAAAGAAGTTCCTAGCCAGCCATGGTATAAACTTCTGCGACAGCCTGTCAGGCTGGAAGGTGGGCAGAAGAAGCCTAATTTGGTAAGAGACTCAGCAAGCTGGTAGTCACTGCATGGCAGGAGATGAGGGAGCCTAGAGTGAGCCATACACAGGTCTGAAATGAAGCTTGGAATCCTGTCCTCAAGCTGGTCCCCAGAGGGATTGGTACAGAGCTGAAACCTCCGTGCCCTGCATCCTCCATAGGTTACATGTTATTAATGTCATGCTTCAGGGTCCTCCCAGATCTTTGAAGAGGCAAGAAAGAGGTCACCTCTTTTCCTTCTGCGTTTTTAGAAATTAATTTGCTTCGTGTCTGTAACCTTTCCAGCCAAGGTTGGAGTGAGGCAGGGAAGGAGGAACAGGGCCACTCCTGGTGCTCTTAGTCATGCTTTGGGTGTGCTGGTTTGCCTTGCTCACAGGTTCAGGACAACGCCAGCTCTAGGGCCAGGGAAGCTTTTCCCTCAGGCTTAGTGTGCTGGGGCAATACATGGGGAGCTTGAGCTGTTGTTCACTGTGGCAGCCAGTGCCTTTCTGGGACCTTGGTGATATTTTCCCTATTGCAGGAGCTCAGGGGACACTAGAGACACTTTTGCTCTTTCCCACTCACTCCTGCTACTGTTCGTATCATTAGGCTTCTGTGGACCTTCACCACAGGAAGCCAGAGGGTGCCTTTAGGCCGAGGCGGTCAGGACGTTCCCTGGATAGTCCCTAAATGTCCTGACGCGGGCAGATCAGAAGGACAGGAGTAAAAAATCTCTGTTTCAGCGTGGCACGGAGCCTGCATTGCCACCACGTGACCCTCAGCCTTGTGATCAGCTGTTCTTGCCTGCCCCTTGTCCCCCTCAGTGCTGGGTCAGCCGGGCACAGCCGTCCTGGCGCGGGATCCTCGGTGAGGGCTGCGGGGGGGGTCAGCTAGGGGGGTGCGGAGAGCTGTGAGAGCCCAGCAGGTGCCGCAGCAGGAGGCTGAGGCTGCTCCTAACCTGCTCGCCCCAACAGAGGGTGGCCGGCCCCGACGGCCCCGGTCCCCCCAGCGGCCCAGGACCCCCCACCCCCGCGGGCCCTGTGGCGGGCGCTGCCCGAGCGGGGCGGTGCGCGCGGCCGCAGCGCCATCTCGCGGCGCGCGCGGGGCGGCGCGGTCCGGCCGCCATTTGGGGCTGCGGGCCCGGGCGGGGCGGGGACGGGGGCGGCGGGCGGGCGGTGCTCCCTGCCTTGCCGAGGGCTGCCCGTCCCCCCAGACCGTGTCACACCACGAGATGCGTCCTGCGGTAGGGGCAGGACAGCTAGCCTTGCCTTCAGGATAAAGGCTTGGAAACGGCCCCTTTTTCTGGGCTGCGAGCTGCGTGCCAAACAGGAGCAGGACACCGCAGCACCCATCGCTCGATGGATTGCGGCAATACGTGAATCTGGTAGAACGTGAGGAAGCTACTTCTCCTCAAATTATGTATTTTACATTTTACGCCATATAAAGCCCTAGGAGTAAATAAGCAGCCAGCAGGATGAAATGAATGCATTGGCTGACAACAAAGGCTGATGCAGCTGCTCCTTGGGAGCCACCCGCACCCTTCCCAAGCACAGACAGGTCAAGCAGTGCTGGGGCACGGGGTGCACCCACAGCACAAAGCCTGGGGTGGAGCAGTGCAAGTGGGTGGCCCTGTTGCCATCACACTGCCACCACGGAACAGGCACAGGGATCTGGTTCAAAGCCTTGCCTGCTCCAGGGTTCGACCAGGGGTGGGGCGCTGAGCCTGCTCTTGCAAGCTGGAAGCATATTCCGGGAATAAAATGTTTCAAGAGCCACTTTTGATCATAAACCTGTGATCAAGCACAGAGGGATAAGGTACATGAACTCCGTTCTTACAACCTCTGGAATACTGCCAGCAACTTTCCACTCTACGCCCAGCTACCTCAGTACCTTGGTACCTAGCTACCTTTGCACCTAGCTACCAAGCCAGCCTCTTCTGACTCCTCTCCTTTCCTGAGGGGAGGAAGGCTGGTCCCATATTGCCCTTCTGCAATTATTTCCCAGGGACACCCCACCCACCCAACCACAAGCCTATCATACCTATACCATCAGCTTCTGGCTTTACTCCCTGTTAGTTTGCTCCCAACTTCCTCAGAAGCCTAAGACACATGTTTTCTCAACGCCCATGTCCAGTCAACAACCACAACCAAAAGCAAACAAAAATCCAGAAGAGTGTGGTGGATGCAGCTCTTGCACATTTCTCAGCCAAGACATTCCAGTTGCTACTACAGAATGCTACAGACCCAACCAGAGACAGAACCTTTCCACACTCTTGTGGAACCGGTGTAGCCAGGAGGAGCAAAACTGAGTACATTTGAAGTCCTAAGATCAGCAGATCTCCCCCAACACACAACAGGAAGAAGGCTGAATAAGAGGTTGCCATTTTCCCCATTGCCATCTTTCAGATCACTAATAGCTGCAACATTTTCCAAAGGGAACTAGTAATATAATGTGCAGAGTTAGCACATTTATAAATTCGCTCCCCACCCACCCAAGAGAACGCTCAAGCTCCCTGAAAAGAAGGCACTGTACACCAAACATCGGTGCTGCTGCCAGCTGCCATCACAAGGAAAAGACGCCAAATATCCTCCACTGTGGTAAGGCCATGTAACACCAGAAGGATACTTCCAACACAACCTTGTATCTACTCAGTTTCTAGTGCAATTCCTTGGTTTGGCCATGTCAAGTCCTTGGCCTTTGGTATGTGGTAGAGGTCAAGCACAACCCTCTAAAGAGGCTTTATGAAACTTATGAAAGTTTGCTTTCATAAACAAATTGCCTGGGTCACTAATCCCGCCATAGCTCTGGAAGACAGCCAGGGATAAACAACTCACTGACACTTCATTTCTTCCTTGCTAACACCCTCCATCAGTAATCATACAAGATACCTTTTACAAAAGAATTGGATCCAACGAAGGCTGCCTAAGTGCAGTTTCTAGAGATTAAACTGAAGCACCGGTGATCTTGTCTACCTTGAAAGCATGTGTCTCGGATAGAAATATCATGGACTGTAAGAAGCAAAAGAAAGTGAACACAGCCTTCTCTGGAAGCTCTCCTTTCCAATCAGATGCAGTGAATATATAGATTCCTTACCAAGTTGATCTTCAAGTACCAGCTTTTGAAAAAAAACCCAAAACCCCACTGATGAAAAAACAACCAATCAACCAAAACCCTCAACAAAGCAACCAAACAAGTAACCAAGATTTAGGTAAAAAATGAAAAGGCATGGAGAAAGCTGTACTCATGGTCAAAACTTATTTATTCTGAACTTTACTTCCCATGAAAGAAAGTAAATTCTAAATATTTTGTCATGTGGATGTTGTCAGCTCCAACAGAACAGACAAAGCAAGGTCCAAGTGTCTGTGGCTGACTTTTGTCAGATTTCTCCTCCTACTGAGAGAGTTCAACTGAGAGTTACTGCAGGACAAACGCAAAACCCTGCAAAGTTTTTGAAATCAATTAATCCAGAAAATAAAATCAAGGAATTGTATACCTCTTATCAGCACACTTAACACATGGGAAATGCACAGCAAGAACCTACTCCCAAAAGGTGATCAGCTGCTTTAGTATCTACCAGCTTCACTGCAAATTGCAGCTGTAGTGCTGGCAGCAGAGGTGTACAGCACACAATATGCTATCTAGAGAACAAAATTACTGGATCTCAGCATAGTGGAATATACATTTTATTTCTTAAAAAGGAAGGGTACTAACAGAATTTAATACAGTCAAAATTTTACATTTTAAACAAAAGCTTTTCTTTTTCTTAAAAACCAGTTACGAGCAGAGAGGTGAGAGGATTTAAACTACTCACAAAATCGAAGCTGAAGACTTTGAGAATTCAAATCTGTGGTTTATACATTTAAAAAAGTGTAATAAATGGAAATATAAAATAATACCAACTCTGTAATAGTGAAATGCCCTTTCCTCATTAGATTGCTGTTTAAGCACCTTTATTTTCACCCATCAGCTGCCAGGAGTGTTTAGGTTTATGTACAAAATAAGCAGTTTGGGACAGAAGATTCATATATAAATTAAAACCATTTATGGCAATACAGTTTTACCCAGCTGCTTTACAAGCTTTATTATCTCTTTCACTTCTATAGAATCTTTCAGTCATGATGATCTCAAATGCACTTGATGGACTGCTTCAAAAAGCAGCTACAAGAATTTTATAGACAACCTCAAGGAGTAGACATCCAAGAGATTAAACAACTTAACACGCAGTAAAACTATGATCAGACTTATATCTTATATAAATACTGTGCAGATTTATCATCCATCCCACTGAATGAATGGGACAGATCAGTGTCACATCTGAAGACAAAAAAATACTTTTATCCAAGAGGCAACAGAATTTCAGGCCAAATATAGCAGATAGGAGTTCCCTCAAACTATTTAGTTAAAAAATGTATGTCTGAAAAAGCTTTACAGGAACAGAGTTTTCAGAATAACTTGCACATATGATTAGCTATTTCATAGCTATTTTACAGCCTAGAGACATTGAGAGGGGAGGGAAAAAAAATTAGAAGAAATTAAAAAGACCTACCATTGTCTCTGCCCACTACAAAAGATGTGGCTTTGTCTTTTATGGAACACTGCAGACACAGCTGTTACCAGAGAGGAGACTGCCCCAGTACAGCATTAAAGACCAAGAAGTTATATTATGACTGGAGAAAGTGTCATCACAGGCTAATCTCTTTACATAAAGGCTGATGGATCAATCTCACCTACACCTCAAAACCCAAGTGTTCATATTTCCTAGCTGACTGCTCATGATTCTCACTCCACTGTTTTGGTTTTTTTTTCCTTTTAACACAAGATAGAAAAGGTCATGAAAGCTGATTAAAGTTCCAGCTGTGCAGCATCCAGTGAACATGTACTCAGCAAAACCACAAGTCATTAATCACCTTCTCTCTCTCTCCACACCACAGGAAACCTGTGTCATCTATGTACACAATGGAAGTAATAAAGATGTAGACTATCTAGGTCACAAATGAGCTTCAGTAACAGTCACTCACTGTTTCACTGCAACTTGCTGCAGTCTGGCTGAAGGGTGGAGACAGATCTCTTTGAGTCAAAACAGAGAATAGTTAAAAAAAACACACCCAACAAAAAACACCCAGCTTTAGTTTTCCTCAGTCACTAAGCTTTACAAATAATTTAATATTGCCACTTTCCAAATGCTACTCACAAACAAATCAACTGTCCAGCTAACAGGATGGGAAGAGTACAATTATGAATGTAATCCGTGACTACTGTTAAAGAAAGACTGGAAGAGAATTCAATTCCCTCAAAAATCTCAGTTTCTCTGCTTAAGTAGCTCATTGCTGTTATTATTATTAAAACATTTTTTTTTGCTGATAGAAAGCATCACAACTAGACTAGAATTCCACAACATCAATCTTTGTTTTGATTTCTGTAGTTCTCTAGGAAAAAAATAATCCCAAATCAAGCTACATAAAGCATTAACAATATTCAGATATTACAATGGAAGCACTTATTTATTACTTCAGAGAACAGATTAGTTTTAAAAGTGTATTTACATGTTCTAAGTTATACAAAATACAGTATTCCAATAATCATGTTAATCACCATATTTCAGACAACTTCACATAAAAGTGCGGAGGATGCATCCATCCATGATCCTGGCCAGTAGCAAGTGGTCACCTGCAGCATGACAGATGACACCCGCTATTGTGCCCCCCTGGGAAAACAAATCCCACCATGCCTTCTCACTGAGACATAGCTGCAGATCTAAGAAAACATTCAGGCAGGTACACGAGCAAAGTTTGTTGAGACCCACAGACCAAAATCACATGCCTTAATTTACTAGACGTATGTGAAGTACATTTTTAATTTTTTTACAGATGTTGTACAGCAAAGGGCTTCTGCTCATGCCTTAGTTAGGAAAATGAAGTAACAAGGGTTTTGGCTATGTAACAGGCACCCAAGTAACACTTAATATCAACAGCCCTATAACTACAACTGACAGTGTGTTAAGGACACAATTCTGCAGCTGACTGCCTGGGCAGAGCTTCACATTCAAGAACAGATCCTGTGAAGTCCACATGGTTTTCTACAGATACAGGGCTCATCCCGTGCAGAAATGATAGCAGAATTGAGGCCTTAAAAGATCGGTGCCTCAGATAGTTATTTCCTCATGACACAGCACTACCAGTTCGCATTCGCAGGTCAAGTCCCAGTGCAACAGCGCACTTAGTTGAAGCAACAGCTATTTTTTCCATGCCTTTCTGCAGTAACTCTCCTCCCTATCTGTACATTCCCTTCACTTTCTTCTGGACTGTGGAAGTGAGACCAAGAAAAGGAGATTCCCAAGACCTAAACAAGTACTTATCTTCAGTATCATGCTAAACTGATGGGATCCAAATTGGCCTAAAATTGTAAACAGCGAGGTGTCAGTTTTAGCAATCTCACTCAGGTCAGACTCTTGCATTACTCTCCTCTTCCCTCCTTGCCAAGTATCTGTAACTCTCTCTACATGTATTTTCCTCAAAGGATTCCTTTTTCCCTGTAGGTGTCTGAACTTTAAGAAGTTTGCGTTCCAAAAGTGACTCACTAGGGTGAGTCTATCAAACTAACTGCAGACTATCAAACTAACAAATTACATCTGTATGACAAATCTGTATCATCGTGAATTAAATAACTGTCATTTCTCAATTAGCATTATGTTAGCATCTCCACAGAAGTTTCGATAAGCCTATTCTTTCTACCTTTCTCCCAGTCTTTAACTGTGAGTTTACCTATCTTCACCATGTTACAGTGGCAGATAAAAAGATCAGAGTAATTATCAGAACATCTAGAAAGCCAGTCAAGAGTATTGTAGTGCTGCAAAGGCAAAACACTAGCACTAATAAATGATTTTGCTCTTTATGGATTAGATGTATGTTGCCAAAAATATGAGATTTATGCACTAAGACAAATCCGCATTTCTCATCTTGTGCTTAGCAGCTAAAACTATACAGGAGAACAAAAGCCTGTCTGGATTTTACAAAGGTCTGAGATACCTCCTTTCTCACTAAAACTGAAAACTCCTGATCAAAAGGAACAGAGCCTTTTTATGCTCGGGGGCTTACAAGACTGAAGCAGCAATACTCTCTCCTGTGCAGGTCCATTATTTCAGCTATCTACAAAAAAATAGTTTTTTCCGCACAAGTGGTTTTATTACAGTATTCCCAAAGCTGCTGGCCTTCCACTGTACATCCCAACTTGAAATTAATTTGGTACAATTTAGTAGCAGTCCTGCAAATAATGCTGAAAGTGATTTATACAGTTAGAACACCTTGGGCTTTCAAACAGCACAGCAAGGAAACGGAGAATTGCCACAAAAGACATAAAATGTTACTAGAAGAACTGCAAAAAGCCTCTTAAGAAAAACAAATCAAAAACACTTTTTCTCCCAACACAAGTTTATAGTACTCTACCAAAACTATGACTAACTATGTAGATGAACAACTGACAGGACCAGTTTACCAACATTACATCTGCAATCTGAGATACATCCACCTGATCCCAGCACAGAATGCTCCACAGTAAAGCAAAGACACTCATGACTCCAGCACTTGCTAAAACTTCACAATAACCACATGAGAGTAAAGACTTTTTCCTGTGGGAGTTAATGAGATCTTTGTTATTAGCTTCAGTGGGAGCAGATCTTGGCAACAGGTGAAAGATTAAGCTTCTAGGGAATTTTTAGATACAAAACCACATTATTATAAGGAGATATAACTATGTGGAGATTAGAAAATCATTTATGAAAGCAATACTGTATTAAATGTTGTGCATCATTTATTCATAGCCTGTTTCTTCTGTAGAGTAAGATAACACTCATTGTCGACTAATCTCATCACAGTTTATATATTTTCAAAGTTAGTACTGTGAAATGGCCATGTGATGTCAATCCACATCCCAATGAAAGTCAAAAACTGCTCTTTCCTGGCAATCCCTGCAGTGATGCTGAAAGGTACACACTCCCTTTATTTTCTCCCCTTGGAGATGGTCCCTTTATGGCTGGAATAGGGTAGGCTGACATCAGGCACACTTATGGCCTCTACAGAGCATATTCCAAGGCTAGAGAACTTCAGACTCTAACAGTGTCAATTCAGCACTTTTTAATGTTCAAATTAAGCTAAAAGAGTATTGGTCTTCTTATGACCACTATGAAAACATACCCAAGTTATCACATACAGATAGGATTGTCATCAGAGTCAAAGAAACAAGATGATATAGGTAATTGTTCTGAGAGCAGCAGAGAGCTCTGAAGCAGTAAACTTCCTGAGACTGCAAAAACAGAGGAAGGAATTCAGCATTGCACAGTATCTTTTGTCTGGCAATATCTGCACTCCTTTAAATAGTTACTACCTTCTAATCTACCTTTAAAGATGCTGCTTCTCAAAACAAAAATAAAATTTAAAAAAAATATAAATTCTCCAGCTATAGAAGTTGAGCCGCACTCACTCTAAAGTGCGATTTTCCAGTTTTGCAACCCATGAATCACAGGTTGTGCAAATCTGCACTGTCCTACAGGGAAGCACAAGAGTTTGCTAACAGTCTTCTCTGAGACAAAGATCTAATGAACATTCACTGTTGGTTTCCATTGTGTAAGCTTTTAATATAACAGAAATAAAACAATAGAATTGCACATACTAATCTCACTGACTGAATATTTTGCTGTTAAAACGCCATGACATACTGCAAAATCAGATCCTGTACACAATATGTAAGTATTTAAAAGATATTCCTAAGCACGGTAAGATCCAAATGAAGGACTAGCAACTCCTTGCCCAGTTACAATACCCTTTAGCTTTACAATTTAAACAGGAAGCATGACTTTCAAGAACAGCCAAAACTAACTTAAAATTTAGAAATTATGAATGCAAAAAGTTGCTACATTTACGTGCTGTCAGGGTTGTTTGTTTTGTTGCTGGTTTGTTTGTTTGTTTTTGATCCATGGTTTGGCCTTTATCACCAAAATAAAACAAAAACCAGTACATACCAAAAATATCAGTCCAAACCAGCAATACTTGATACAGGTAGAGATATATGCTGACACTTCAGCAATATGGAACTAAGCTATTCATTTATTTCATAAGAATATCCCAGGGTTATCTCAGATCTTTAGAATCCAAAAATTATAATAAAATCACTTACTAAGTATACTTTGGTAAAAACACTTGCTTGACTTCAGAACATGGTCCGTTAAAAATGACGGGTCAATAACTATATATGCTCTTTACAAAGGTTATGCTGTCAAAAACTGGTTATGAATCCTGGCTTTTGAAATTTTTATCTTTTTTTTTTAAAATTAAGTTTACAACAGCTGCTTCTTCTCACATTTTTCTCTTTGCCTTTCTGCTCTGAAATTAGTGGTGGAATCTCTTAACATAAAGTCAAAATAATTGTTCGACGTGATAGTGCTGAGCTATGCTGGTAACTAGTCATGCCTCATAATTTTGGCACTTGTGCTTCTGAAAGCTTTCAAAATTATTTTTCTTGAGGTGTGTGCTATTTATCAATCCCCAAGCATCAATACTCTCCTGTCTTACAAGCCTCACTTTGGCTAAAGCATGGTCCTGTACTTCTTTCCTAGAAATTAAGAACTCTTTTTTTACCACACACTTTTCTTCCCACTTCTTTAGATCTTAAGTTTCCTCAATATAAGAGCAGATTCTTGTTATGCTGATGAAACTCTTACAACGGAACTTCCACCTACTTCCTCCATCTTCTACACACAATAAACATCCCCACAATCTGTCCAAGCTTTCATCTACCCTCCCACACCAGCACACGGGTTTTGATACTTAAGATGCCTGTTGTAACTCTGGGAGATCACTGGCTGTCTTACTTTTATAAAACAGATGAAGAAAGTACTCTTTCACCGCCGCAGTTCTCCTGCAGTCAAGAGACAGAAAACTGTAATTTGGCAGCTAACAGCCATTGTTTTGCTGGAGCTAATGCTCCTTTGGTAGTCTAAACTGCCAAAAGTCTTGGGGATCAGCAGCTCAGAATAGCACCTTTTCCATGATTGCTAAATCGTTAACAGAAGAATAGATCCTGTTTCAGCAAGATACCATAAAAGGAAGTGATCCTCATAAAGGAAATAAAGGAAAAGGCAGGTTACAGCAGTGTAGCTGTGGAGCAGAAAAGCGACCATGTTTACTATTACATGGGCCATCTCAGTATGGCACACTGTGCCTTGTTTCGATACATCTGCTGTACTTTTCTGCACTGAAGTCTCACATCACAGGCTGCTGTTTTCCTGGTGTCTTTAGTTCTACACTCACAGTACTCCACAATATGCTACACTGTACCCACTGTACCAGAAGTGAGCTGCAGTATTAAATAAAATTCATTCTACTGCAGGGAAAAGAGTCTTAAAACATAGCAGTTCTTTATATATAACAGACATTTTCATTTAAAACTCCCTCTTTTCTTCCACTCGAGTGCTGAAGTGAAGAGTCACTATTCACACAGGCTGTCACGGACTTTGAGATGTGAACTTTGAGTGTCTTGACAAAACCCCAATAGGTAAGCTTATTGTAGTTCATAGTTACAGTGAGAAAGACAGATAAGAAAGTCATATACAGAATTAAGGAAACTTTGCACTTTTCATCATGCCCAGCCCTGGGTAGTCAGATGGGGTACTTGCAGGCAAGGAGGCAGGCAGGGTCATCGTCAGTTGTTTGTGTTGGGACACCTCATAGATTTCACTGCTCACTCTGAAGACTGGCGATTCATGTGTGCTTTTTAGTTTCTTTGTTTTTAAAAGTCTTTAAAGTTGCATCACTCGGAATCAGATAAGTCACTTTAAACAAAGCAAAGCATTAAGTGTGACAATTTATTTATAACATACTTCCCACCATCACCACCACAAACCACCCTGTGAAAGAAAAACCCCTGCTGAAAGGGTGACAATTTTTAGTATGTTTGAAAGAAATTAGACCAACAAACACTGCATCGAGAGCCACTCAGGTCAAATTAAGAGCATAACAGGGGGAGATAGTTCAAAGCATACATTAAGTGTTCTCGATTAGCCTGCTTCTCCACTTCCTTAAGAAGTCAACACACAGTGGGTCTAAACTCATACCAATTTCCACATGATGTTTAAAAGACAAGCTGGGCAAGAAGTCTTTAGTATAGAAAATAAACCCCAATGCTTTTTAAATATACTTTTCAGATTTCAATAGAGGAACTGCAAACTAGCCTCAACATCTTCTATCCCACATTTATTCCTTAATATAAATATCCCAGGAAGTATAGCCTAAGAGTTCTGACACAGCCACTATCTTAAGACAGCTTCTCTTGTTAAGAGGACTTCTAGACATATACTTCTGGTAAAGCTTCTGGTTCTTGCAGTTGTAGATCATATAGAAGGTCCCAACATCACACACAACATGTTTTTTTTTCTTCTAACACCACATACTGTTGAAGCAGTGCTTGGTGCTGAGAATGGATTACTTCCAAGAGGGCAAGCCTTGTGTGCTAATTTTCTATCAGGAAACATGCTGGAGAAAGAACCAGCAAGCATGGAAAGACCAGATATGCTGCTACACAGGAGAGAGAGGGAGGCAAACTGTTCATGTTTACAGTGGGTGTAGCTTATCCCATAGAGTGTTCTGGAGGCAAAGGACCAAAACTCTTTCTCAATCTCTTGCACAACAGGTAAGGTGCAGTAAAGTAACAGTGGCTTGTTTACTTCTTAAAAAAAGCCTCTTCTTCCAAAGCATAAGGTACTGGCCTTTTTTTAACAGATTGGACTCAAGGTTCAGCCTAATGAGCCAGACCTCTCTTTCTAAATCTCCCTTACTTCTCAGTTAAGTGCAACATGCTGTTTTATCAGCAATTCAAGAGGGAAGTTCCTCTAAGGAAAAAAGGAGGAGTAGTGGTAGAAATAAAGCCCAAAACCCACAGCAAATTATTTTGTCCATATTTGTAAAGCAAGTGATTCACTACTGTTCTTTCTCCTTGGTTTCTGCAAGTTATCTAGGATTAGAACCTACCAAGATATTTGAACAGTATTTTAGTCAGAACTGCACTGACTCTGTTCTGCGTAACACTCATGAATTAACCTTGCAATACTTCTGTTTTTACAAGAGATTGAATATTTTTCTGTCTCCCTGTCCTAAAAGTCCCCCTATTCCTCTTCAACAGGAACAGAGTTCTATACAACAGGTGCTTTCTAGTGCCTCTGAATGGGGGAGGAAACAATTTCATGATGCTGCCCCGCAACATCTACTTATACCCTAAAATTGTGGTTTACACTTTTGATGGGGGGGGTGGAATGGAGAAAAGAATAAGAGTTTGAAAATTAAAAAAAAAAAAAAAAAAAAAAGAAGTGAGAAGAGTCTCCCAAGCTCTTTCTCCACTTAAAATGAAGATTAGAACAGATAGCAAAAACCCTGTCCAGTCAGGAGAGATCCACATTTATTCCTCCAGACAGGTGAATCTGTTCTATTGTATGCCATCAGAAAATGCTCTATTGTTGTTAAAAACAAAGTTGTAAATATGGACACACAGATTTTGGGCAACGCAATGATCAGGAAAGGGCCTGAACAAGTTGTGCCAACAGAAACAGGGTTTTTTTGTGTTTTGTTGGGTTTTTTTAATAGATGTAAAATGGCAAAGCCTCCATAAACTTTATTTCTGGGAGTCTCTACGGAAGGCAGAGAAGTTTAAGAGGCTAGAACAAGGAGCCCTAACAAGGAAAAGGGATGTGCTTACAAGGGTCCGTATCTGGTCTCGTATTTAGAAACAATGTTCTTGCATCGTCCCACTTCCTTGCGCAGCTCTGCAACCTCCGTCCTCAGGGCTGTGTTTTCTTTCTCAAGAAAGGCTGCCCGAATTGTGATCTGATTCTCCTTTAATCGCCGAGCATCACGGGAGCGCTTGGCTGCCACATTGTTCTTCTTTCGTCTTGTCCAATATTTTTCATCCTGTAATTAAAAAGAAGATGCCAAACTGACAACTGTATCAGAGACAGCTCTTTATTGTATAATGACAATCATACTGATTGCTATACTGAGGAATCTCCTTCACAGGTTTGCAGGACTCTGACATCAAAATGGAAGCAATGCAGTACTGTAAGATTTTTATCCTTACACTAGTCTTGTTTTAGGATAAACCAAGTGCACTGCTAGAACTAAGGAGACTAGGAGACTTGGGTACTAAAAAGCTGTCCAACTGAAATGCTCCCTTTACTTAGTTTCAATTCAGGAACGAACTTCCACAGAAAACAACCTGTTCTGTTGTCTAGGTTGCTTAAATCCTGATCAGACATAATGCCAGGCAAATACAGACAATGGCCTTCAAAAGTGCAAGTGATGAGGATTTGACTTGATAGTTCTTCTAATTTCTGTTTATAGCATGATCAGTTGCTCCTGGCCAGTAATTATCTCATGATACCAAAACCTGCAAAACAGCAAGCACAGCAGTTGGCTTGCCAATTCTATTCTTGGCAGTGCTTCTGCCCAATCATATAGGTATACTGCATTAGCTGTGTACATCAAAGTGTTTGCACAGAAACTTGGAAACTTTTATCAAGGCCTAGAAGTCTGCAGCAATAAATCTGTTACCTTTTGCTCATCTGGGACAAAAACTTTCTTGGCTTTTTTAATCATAGGTTGTGGTTTCAGGTCCTCTTCAGTAAACTTGTGTTTGCGAGGATTGAAGAGCTCACCACCAGGCACACTGGACAGCACTAAATCAGCAGGGTCAGGGTTAAAATTCACCTCAACTTCTACGCAGTCAGGATCGATGGGGCTGGGAGTATTTCTCTCATTTTGCGGTGGGGACTCTGGCAACAACAGGAGAAGTTACAATACATTCAGCAGGTTGAAGAGAATCAACTAAGAAGCCAACTTATGTGTCAATTTTTGTCCCATTATGAGCAACTATAATTAGTAGTATCATTTGGTACTTCCCTGAGGTGTGCTTGGTGCTGTACTGCTGCTGGTACAGAGGAAGGGTTCACAGTCCAGTCTGTAACATAACTCTAGGAACATATGCCAGACTAACAGACATGAGTAGACAGATGCAGTACAGGAGTTAATACTTCCTTGGCAAAAATTACATGCTTTGCACAGTTAAGAAGCACCTCCAATGGCAGTAAGAAGGGAGAAACTTGTACCAGCCTGAATTTTGTACCACAGAAATCCCTACAGAAACAAGCCTGGTCAGAGACTCCAGTCCCTGGGACCTTGGAAGGTCAGACAACTATATTTCCAAAGAAATGACTAAATAAAGGAGGGTTTGTTACAAATGTAACAGTATTCTGCTTCTTTACCATATAGCAACAAATGTACCAATAGACTGTCTGACACTGATAATGTTTGTATGAACTTTACCATATTAATCTATTGTTTAGAAACTTCATATACGTGAATTGTAAATGTCAGTGCAATTTGCAGTAGTGATCAATAAATAAGTTTTTTCATATACCACCTAAAAAAAAGCCACACTCTATGACTTATGGAAGGAGCTCCACATTGTATCTCTCACAGATTTACAGAAGAGGCCCAGAGCAAAATGCTTTCTGTAAAGCCTGCTCATAAAATAGTATCATGAAAATTTAGAGGCTATCATGTTTAAACTCCAAATCTAGGGCAAACTGAGCTGCTGAATTCCTTAACAGACAAGATCTCCATACTACAAATGTAGAGTGAAAGTTTCCTAGTACCATTTAAGTACAGTTCTGTTTCTGTGTTCCCCCATTCCCACTTCAAAGCACCACAGAACATCAAATTGCATCATTAAAACATCTTTTCCAAGTGTCTGTTCTCACACTTCACAGGCTACCACAAAAAAATTGCTTCACTGTTTTTCTACTTAATATTGTTATTTGAGGTACATTAAGTTCGTGTAAGTTCACCCAAGCAGACCAAGGCAGCACACATGACTTGTGACAAGCTGTCAAATCTGTTGTAAAATAACCTGAGAAAATATTTTTTCAACATGGCCGGCTTCTCACTAGATTAGCAATACCAAGAAATCAAATACTTTATGTTGCTGTTTCAGCTCTTCTAATTTCAAAAGAGAAACAGAGTGCACACTGATAGACACTCATTTTTCACAGGAGCAGGAGAGAGGAAGAAGAGAAGAGGCAGCATCTTCATGAATTGACACAGGGACTAAGGCTCTACATTGAACATGTTTGAGCTACTTAACCTGCCCCACCTAACACTGACAGGCTGGCATGTCTCCTCTTGGATCTGAAGAGGCACCTTTTAGTATGAGAACAACAGAAGTCCCTCAGAGCCCCGTATTATTCCATCTACCTGTGCTGGAGGCTGCTTCAGATTGCTGGTAAACTGCAGTGGAGGAGGATGATGCAGGAGAACCAGTGGAAGCACTGGCAGACTCCTTTCCTTCCAGCTCAGCCACAGGCAAGAGTGGATTCTGGTTCAAATCCAGGTGAGTAGGGCTGGAAGGAATTCCATTCTCCAGCAGGAACTCATCCAGATCCATGTACTCCAGGTGGAAAGACTCGCCATCATAAGGAATAGTTTTGTCCCAAATAGGTGGCATAAGGGAAGCCGAGACTGCCATAGTGCTGGCAGCTGCTGCCTCATCTTCTTCAAGCTTTATTTTCTCCTTCTCTTTATCTGAAAGATACAAGTAGGTCACTGTACAAGCTGAAACACAGGAGAGACTCAAGGTTTAAGAGTCTAACAAAATCTACATGAAAGGAAATTCAGAAAGCTAATAGTTCTGGCTCATGACATTATCTGGAAAAATCAGCCGTTGAAAAGCAACATTGATGCATTCACATGTAACTCCGTATGGAACGCTCTAACCCCCCGTGATGGCTGGACCACAGACATTTGAGCAGCCTTGAAAACCAGCATCTTTGCTGTGATAACTTTCCGAAGTGTGATGTAGTACTGCATGGAGCTTATTAACCAGTCACTGCAAAATAGCCGGTTTTTCACATACCCATCTCAGAAGGATTATATGGGAAGCCATTAAGAAAATTCCGAGGAAGCAGAGTAGCTTATTCTAGGCAAAAAGAAGGAACGTACAGAACAATAATTTAAATACAAATATGAAAGGAATATGGGTTTTCAGATTACATTTTAAAATCAGTCAAAAGGTCCACAGGACACCAGAGACCTGGATGTCTATTGTTTAGCATTTTAGAAGCATTTCTCTCTGAAATGACTCAGCATGTCCACACAAAGCAATAGCTCCAAGTGCTGCTCACTATAGATAGCTCAGAGTACCTACATACAATTTTCACTCTTTGGGGAGCTGTCTAATAAGGAATACTCCCACATCCCACCCCCAAGTCACAAGAGACTGATGAATTTTTCTCCATTTACTCTGCAACAGTGCACATATTACAGAAAAAAGGCTGTTTCTATGTTCCCCATAGCTACTGAATCTTCACAATTGTCTGGGACAGAATCCAAGCAGAAAACTCAAGTTATGGAATAATTACATAATTTAAGAGATAAAAATACGCTGGCAGAAAAAAAATAGTTTAAAAATCCAAGTCATTTTCCTGATCCAGCTCTCCATGCAGCCATGCAGTTCTATCAGCACTGAAGAAGGCATTGCAGAAGCAGTGCTAGTGCTGCCAGCACTGAGCCAGCACTGCCGTCAAAAGGAACGGTCACCAGTCGTGCCCTAACCAACTGCAAATTGGGTATTACCATGGAAGCTGACAAATATTCAGTTCAATGAAACAGGGACTCCAAGGACTTGCCCTGGACTAGTCTGGATCTCCAGCATTCACAGAGGTTATCCCAATAAAATGCACCAATTTTTAGCATTAGGGTTTTCTAGACAACATGCTAAAGGAGTATTTTTCTGTATCGGGGGTGGAAGTGGGGGTGAAACTCTGCTATAAATCAGAAAAGCCTATTTATATAAAACCTATTCTGATAGAAGTGGCATTCCTTCCGCTGTTGCCTTAGCTGGTGTGGAACTGAGACTGAAAGAGCTTTTTATGGCTTAAAGGACAGCGCTGCCATACAAAGTAAATTATCCACCATACTCTGAATATTTTATACAAAAGAAGATACTGATTTTAAACTAAGCAGTTCAGAAAGTATTCAACAGCCACCGACTTGAGACTAAGAGCAAGTACTTAAAGGACATGTTAAATTCAGACCAGTGGCTCCCGGACCTAAGCTTTGTTAACATCACCTTGCAGCTTTTGGCCTTCCCCTTGCTACTTCACACTGCTGCCTCTGAACTGCGATCTCTCAGCTCCTATTCCTGCTATAAAGTCTTTTTTTGCAGGGAGTTTTGCAACTTTCCTACCTTTTGCTTGAGCGAAGCAAACATGCAGGTTAACAGTCATAATGCAAATAACCATAATGTTTCTAAACAGCTCCTACTTGAAGCTAGCAAAGAAACAGCACCTAATCCACATATAAGGATGATTTCACTTACTAATGAAGCACACCCCACCAAATTGGAACTAACATTTTACCAGTGAATCAGAGGTTGTGTAGTTCTCCAAGGTTTGCATAGTGCCCAGCACAACCAAACTCAGATTTACACTGGAGGTTGTGGACGATATCATAGTAAACATATCACCAAAACAAATGCAAGTGACAATAATTTATTCTTTGCAAGTAACTATTTTTTAATTAACATGATTAAAAACTTGCAAATGTCTGTCAAAACGTCAACCAAAAAAAAAATATTCTTCACTCTTGAAAACAGTAGTATACCATTACAAGTTTTAACATAAGCTAGGAGTGCTTTTGTTTTGCAACATCTAATACGACACCTCCAAGCGAGTAGAAAAGAACCATTAAATGATTAGTAGACCGAATATAAGGCTAATTATTAATATTTTTCAGAAGGAAGATGCTAAAGGACTACACTAGTGAAATATGTGGCTCTTCTCAGATCTTTAAATGCCTTTTAGATGTGCACGATCATCCTGCTGTCCTTCAGTAACCTGGAAAAATTGTGGTTCCTCCAACTTCCTCTTGTGATTGTCTCTGGCTCCCACCAAATTAGAATTTTCCTTCCCATGAGAAAATTTTGTGTCCTTTTGCTGAGTTGACAACCGGCAAATACTGGGTCCCCAGTGCTGTCTTTGTTTATCTGTGCTGTTTCTCTCTCTCTCTCCTCCCTCACTTCTAACAATATCGGAAACAAAACATCAGAAGGAAACACACATATTGGGTGCCCATCTATTTCAAACATTATACATCAAATGATAAAACCTTCATATGATCAGTTTTGCATTGGCGTTTTCCCACTGGCTTTCTTTCGATTCATTTAATTTTTATTTCTGCCGCACAACATCCTGTTTGGGCGCACAGTATCTAATGAAACGCTAATTAACTTCTTGCATCTCGAGGGGGTCATTTCTGCCTGCCTCAGCACAGGGGCCTGAAACATTAATTCTCTTAAGATATTTATAGTGTAAACAGGTATTACCTGACAGTAGAGCTGCAGTATCCTAAGAGGCTCCATTTGCAGCGATTCAAGGTCACCCTGATAAATCTGGACTGTACTTCTGCAGCCGATGGCTCATGTCTGATTTAGCCCCCTCATTCTGCTACTGTGACCTATTAACTGGGCTGTACATCTGCTGTTAATAGGGAGCACACCAGTTTATGCTCAGTAATTTAAGCAGACCATTCCAGTTACTGAACTGTTGGAAATACTGCTGTTTTAGCCAAAAGCAGCAGCCTGAAAAGAGCTTTATTCCGCATCCTAGTTTTTCCTCAAAAACAAAAAAACTAACCAAACCAAAAGCCAACCAAAAGATTTTGGCCACAGCTGTCAAGAGCTACAGCCACAAATAGAATAAACACTTATTTCATAAAGTTCGCCTTGTTCATCAAAAAATACTGTCAAATTATACAGAAAACACTATACAGACTATGGCTGATTGCTCCATAAATCTTTAGTCCCACTTGTGAGGATGGAACAAGACAGGTTGTGGGGATCCAAATCCCTGATGCCCATTACTGTGATGTTTGTTGAGGCATTACTCCTGCCACAGCAGTGCAACTGGTGATTAAGGCATCCTTTGGAGAGTATGCAGCAGCTCGTTATTAATATAAGAGACCTACACTCCTGCTCCAGAATATTAATTCTCTTCCCTTAACCCACAGGACTTTTTTTTTTAAATAAAAATATCATTTTTATTTAATTAATTCCTACAACATACATGACAACAGCCCCCAGCAAGGCTGGTCAGCTATACCCAGTATATGGCAGGGCATTCAAGGGGATGGCATTCTGCTAGAACTGGCTGACCTCCCTCCTCTGTTGCTCAGGATTAGAAAGCCTGCTTGCTTACTGGGTAGTCAAATTACCCACGGCAGTTGGAAAACCCACAGGTAGCTTGTGGAGACCATAAATGGACACCGCAGCTAGTTGATACTATTTCTCACAGAGTAACACAGAAAACTGTATTTTTGTCAACAGGCGTTCCAGAGGAAAGGCACAAGGTCTTTTCTCAGAAAGCTTGCTGAAACTGCAACACTGGATTAAGTGAATTAAGTGAACATTTTGACTGTGTCTCTATACTGTTAATGGAACAGAAAAGAAACAAGAATCCTCTGAAGTCAGTTGAATCACAAGTCTACTGACAAGCCTTTTGTAAAATTAGGAGTAACTACCTGCTGACAGCAAAGGTATTCTTTCTTTTGTCTTGCAAATATGCAAACAAGAAAAGCATCAGAGACAAAAATAAACAGAAAGCAACAAGTTCCAAAGTGTGAAGTGAAACAGAACAAGGTGAACTAAGGAAATCTATGGAGAATTTAAAAGAATGAGAACCTGAACTTTATCACAACATGAATGGAGGGGGGTAGTCAAAATGCAATGGACTCTAGTAAGGTTTAGAGGCTCAAGCTGAACACCTTCCCGAGCTGGAATGGGGTCATCTAGTGAAAGTAACAAATGTTTCTAATTTTAGAAAAAGGCACTACCTCAAAATCATATTCATTTCAGAATTTCACATCTCCATAGGCTAGATCATGTGATTCTGGGCACAAAAAGCACTCCAAGACAAAGTCACCATATCCCTGTCAGCCACCATCACTGTTTCTATTCGTGAACTTAAATTGTTCCTGCTGGCACTATTGCCTTTAAAAAGGACTGGGTGCAGAAATATCCTAAGAAATCCTGTAATTTTGTAGATTCAAGATTCTGTGTACTGCAGCATCCTGCACCAAAGCAACATAACTAAAACCTTTACCACAAGTTGACCTTTTTTTAACAGAAAGAAGAAAAAAATACTCACCAGAATCACAAAATGGATACATTTACAGGGTACCACGCAATAATAGATATATAACATAACTAGGATCCTCACTGGGAACAATCTTGCCAACCTACGTTGTGGTCTACCCCGGATATTCTCTGCAGTTCCAAAAAATGATTCTCAACATCAAAATTCTTAAGTGTAAGGACTTACTTTATTATACACCAGTACAGTAGGCACTATAGCAGTGCAGATAATCCTGAGCCTTTCCTCAAAATGAAACTGATACTCAGAAAGGCAAAAATACTGTCGGGTGAAGAAAAAAATCCCGAAGTGTGCCATCAGCAGCGAAGACTACAAGCACCAGCCCTGCTATTTACACAGCTGCCGCCTGCACATCCAGTGGGAGAGCGGCAGCTCCAGCCCATGCAGGGCTGCATGTGAGGCAGCCAGTCATACCCTCCTGGATTATCACCCAACCTAATCTGAGGGGATCTGCTGTTTACGCGTCTCATCGGGCAACTTCTCAGCAATTAAGGTCAAGCAAGACTCGAAACCTTCCCACCGCTGCTCCCAACTGCGCGTCTACCGGCGAAGGAGGCTCCAGGCAGCCCAGAGACCAAGCCCAGCATGTCACGTCCCGGCCCCTGCCCACTCCCCCCTCCCGCAGCGCCCGACTTTGCCCAGCGCAGGCACCCACACGCTCCCGAGGGCCGCTGGCCCGGGAGGCGGGAGCGATCCCGTGCTGCCGGCACTTGGCACGGCCGCGCGGGGGGCGGGGGAGGGAGGGACGGGGCGGAGGGAAGGGGCCCGGCGTGCGGCCTCTCCCGCGGGTACTCCCCCCGCGGCCAGTCCCGCCGTGACCCGGCGGGTCCCGCCCTCCGAGCCGCGGGGCGGGAAGGTGGCGGTGGGGAAAGGGAATGGGGGGGGTGGGGGTTGGTGTACGATTGGGGGGCGCCGCGCGCCCCCGCGGCCCCCGCGCGCGGCCCCGCGCTCACCCAGGCGCGCCTCCCGCGGTGGGTTCTCCATCAGCTTCTTCAGCACCAGCGGGAACGCGCCCGCCAGGCCCCGCCGCTCCTGCTGCGCGGCGGCCCCCGCGCTCCCCCCGGCTGCAGTGGGCTCCGGTCCTCCCGCCGTCGCCGCCGCCTCCTGGTGCGCGGCGCGGCCGGGCATACTCCCCGCGGGCGAGCGGGCGGGCGGGCTGTCAGTGGTCACCGGCGGCGCGGAGCTGCGGCAGCGGCTCCCGGGACGCGGCGGCGGCGGCGGCGACGGCGGCGAGCGCGAACCAAACGACGCAGGCGCGACCGACTGACGCCCGGCGCGTGCTTCAGTATTCATGAGCGCCGGGGCCCCGCCCCGCCCCGGCCCCTTCGCGCGCGCCGATTGGCCCGTGTATGCCGAAGGGGGCGGCCCCGCGCGCGCAGGCCCCGCCCTCTCTGCTCCGCCTCCCCTGCAGCCGGCGCGGGCACGCGCCCCCCACCCGCCGGGGCACGTGCAGGGGCGTGGCCTCCGGGTGGCTCATTAGAATGCGGAGCCCCGCCCCCCTTCACCTCCTCCCGCGGGCGTTGCGTCACCGCCAGGAGGGCGGGAGGGGGAGGGAGCGCGCGTGTGGGCGGTAGAGGAGGAGTGGCGCCCTCCTGCAGCGGGGCGCGCGCCCGCCGCGCGCCTCCTGCGGCTGCGCGCGCGTGCCCCCCCCCCGCCCGTGCCCCGTGCCGGGCGGCAGCTGAGGGGGCCGTGGCCGCACGGGGGCCCGTGAGGGCGGCACTGGCTGCAGCACCCTTCCTCGTCCTGCCCCGGCCCCAGCGCTCCAGCCGGACCTTGAATATCCTCGTTTAGGATCCCGAGATCACCTTTCCCGCGTGCTCTGGATTTAATCTCCCTCCGTCCCACACGGTGCTCACAGCGGCGTGCCCTGTATAACATGGGCAGGGAGAAGGGCTTCGCTGCGGTGCCGTCACGGCCGGGCTTCTGGGGAAAGGGCCGTCCCTCCCAAGTTGTCATGATGGCAAGCAATCCTTGCTCCATCAGCACGGATGCCGTGCTGAGATTTAAGCCTCTGAGCGCACAAAGGGAGCGAATGATGCCAAGTCCGTTCCCGAGAGCACAGGCGGACACCCAGGAACGTCTCCCACAGAATGAATTCGCTCGCAAAGTGGCAGATGCCTGAGCCTCCTGTCAGCAGGCGCTGCCTCTCGCCTCGGCAGGACGGGCCGCAGCGAACCCGCCGCCCAGCGCCGTGAGCCGGGGAGGGTACCCTCCCCCGGGATCGGCCCCTCTGCACCCAACAGAGCCGAGGGAGCCAGAGCGGAGGTATCCGCACAAGTGCCAACAGAAAAGAGATACCCTCCTGTCAGGTAGTCACTTGGACATCGGCTTGGCTCAGCTTCCCATTCACAAGCCTCAGACATTTCGTTTTGGTGGCAGGGCACGATTTGCCCTGACCCTCGCTAATAAACCCCGATGGTCTTTGTGACAAAGAAAAAAAAATCAGGTCTGAACTCCTCCCCACACGCCCCAGGGAAAGGAATGGATTTGAAATCACATGGGCTACGTGTTTTCCTCCATTCTCTTCCTGTAATCACGACCAGGAGACATCTCCATCCAACCTGGGCAGACAGGGAGCTGCCCTGCCCTCCAGGTCCTTCTCTAGCTTAGACTGGGAGACTGAATCTGCTGCCTCCAACTCCCGACGCAACTCCTGCACACAGGCTGCCCGATGGTAAGCTTGGATAGGGCCACCTTGTTAATACAGGCTGGAACAGCACAGGTTAATGCATCGTTTATCAAGGCTGATAAATCCAGCTGCAAGAAGCAGGCAGAGCAGGTCATGCTCTGCTGCTCAGCGTGCTCCAGGGCTGCTGCATGCCCTCCACGGACTCCCTCTGCCTTGCCAAGCTCAGCTGGCAGGAGAAAAAGGCACATGTGTGAAAGGGAGATACCACTTCACGCAGGGCAATGAGACACAGATGTTGGAAGACCACACACAGCAGAGGCAGCACACAGAGCTCGGCAAGGGGCAGTGAGCTCACAGCGATGCTTTTGCCTGGGAGACATCTACCGACAGGTGGTAGATAAAGAACACAGCATAGTGAGGCCAGGAAGAAGCAGCTTCTAGGAACAAGGCAAGGGGATACAGCCAAAGCAGGGCAGGCTGCAGGCTTCCCATTCAGTTATGGCTCTCGTGGTCACTTTGTTCCATTGTTGTCAACACTGGTGGCCCCCGGGGGTGATGCCTCGGTACTGTACAACACTCCTTCAAGGAACAGGGTCTGCACATCCCCCCTGCAGAGCTCAATGGAAACTGCTTTGCTGGGTAATGTCCATAAGAATGGAGGTTATTAAAACCACTCAGCAGCTTTTACTCCAGGGCTTTTCTGTTTAGATCAACCATGTTCTTCTTCCAGCACATTTCCACCCGCACTCCACTGTGCTAAGGTTTGCTCTGCACCACCGCTGAGCTGTGACTCTGCTTTGAGAGGGTTTAGCCTGTACAGTGTTAGCTGCTCGGCCTGAAGACAGGAGGGAGGGAGTATCTGGGGAGCATTCCTGTGGGTTCCCTCTCACATCACTCTGCTCCAGCATTAGCTCTGCCCTGCCAGCTAGGAGAGAGACTGCCTTGAGAGCTTTTCCTCGCCTCTGGGGATTAGGGGCTCTAGCAATTGCCAGCAGAAAGTGGGCATTACACCATGAGCCGTACCTTCTTGGTTAAGGTGGGATCTGCCTGGGATTTTTACATTTGCTTTCACTCTGCGGCTGAGAAGGAAGAGAAGAGGACAATGAGGTGTGAGGAGAGGAATGCAGCAGCCTTGGCTGTTACTGCTGGGAGTCTTGTCAGGGCCAGATGATGCAGAACAGCCCAGTTCCGGTGCAGCAGGGAGGCAAGCAACAAGCAGCCCAGTGCTAGGCATAGGGTGGGGGGACCTGCCCCACTGGGAGGTTTGAATAGCAGAACACATTTCAGACAGAGGCCTGAGAGCCAGCAAATCCAGATGAGTGGTGTGTAAGTGTGGAGATACAGGAGAATCTGAGCTGAGCTCTGTGGGAAGAGGGCCAGGATGGGAATGCTGGCCTGCAGAGGGAGGCAGCATAATAAGGACAGTTCTGAGGATTACAGGAGGTGATGCTGAGAGGCAGGGTGGTCCCAGGGTGGAGGAAGAATGCTGCCACAAAACAGCATCCTCAGCTGCCAAATAAGTCACACTGATTTAAGACTAAATTATTCTCCCTGCAAATCATTGATCTCCCTTCTACTCCCTACTCCAAACAGATAGGTCTTGCCAGCGCTCCTCCCTTGGATTAATTCAATCCACTTGGCGGTGGAGAGCAGAGATCTCAAAAAAGCAGCCAAACTTAGCTTAGCCACAGCAAGGCTCGGCACCACGTGAGCCTCCCTTGGCCCTTCTGCCTCCTCCCAGCCAGGTTTACTTTCTGCCTGATTATCAGTGAGCTTGGAAAAACATGCTCTGGTCCCCACAAACAGTGGGACTTCATACGGTGTGATATATAAATACACCTCTTATCAGGCAGTCTCAGCAAAGGAGAGAGACTGCTCACAGGTGACAGCAGCAGAGGAATGTGACAAAGTGAGCCCCTTAGGGGGTTTGGCAGCTCCCCTTGCCCTATTTCCCTTTCCCACAGGGAGCTGTATGTGTGCCACAGAGATTGCTGTATTACCACAGGTGTAGGCAGCTGCTCTTCCTGCCGTGAACACTTTACTGTTGCAGCAGCTGCCTTTTCTCCCATTGACTCTGGAGCAAAAGCAGGGTCCCTCTCCACACTGTGTGTCTGGCTTTTCTGCTCCTGGGTCATGCTGTGCTTCAAGCCTGCAGAGCTACCTGTGTGTTCTGGTAGCAACTCCCTACAGAAGAGTGAGCTCTGTGCATGTTTGTTTCTGTGAGTTCAACTCACTCATGCCTAGACATAAGCTTGTTGAGCCGAGGTGTTCCCACACACCTCCCCAGCGCTCAGCAGTGAACATGAAAACACAACAACCAAAAAGCAGCTTGCCAAGGGCATGTGGCATCCTATCCCAAAACAGAGAGTACTCAAGTTGCGTGATGGGCTCTTGGAGCATGCCCAGCAATTGAGAAGTGGTCAGTCCAGCACAAGCAAAGTGTTCAGCACAGCAGAAGCCCAAACTAAATAATCTCCTGGGTCCTTTCCAGTTGTTTTCTGGGATGCTGCAGAGAGAGTGGGAAAGCCTAGGAGTACAGAAATGCTCTTGCAAAGAAAATGCAACATTTACCGTGTCCCCTACCTCAGCTTTCCACTGATAAACAACGGCAGCATCAAAGTTTGCACAGAGTCAGCCTGCCCCACACAGCCTGGCTCTCTGGACAGTCTGCATCTGGGAAGAAGCAATGTCTGGAGGCTCAGTGGTTATTAACTACGGGACAACATGAATGGCAATTCTGCTATATGAGCATGAAGATTTGTGCCCAAGCCTTTTCTGTGCACAAATCTTTGAGGGTTTCCAAGAAATAGCTGAGCAGAGAGATTAAAAGGATCAGGAGCTCAGCACTCTTTACTGATTTTGTAATCAATCCATTGCAGCCGTTTTTTCCTCCTAGCTGCATAACATGCTCGGTGCCAGAACTCCCTGTCTGATTTGGACACTTTGGGAAACACACCCTTTAAGGGCTCACAGCATACAAGATCATCTGCCCCCTTCTTGCCTTGCAACTCAAAATGGGGAAGGAGAAATCAAAACAGAAATCCCAGCATATATTTCCTTAATCCTACCTGTCATCTTGTTGGTCCAGGGTAAAGAATACTCCAGTAGGGACTTCAGGACTTCTGGAAAGTCCAGGGCAGTGGGGCCCCCAGGGTTGTTGCAGCTTGACATGTCCTGTCCTGAGGCTGTGCCAGCAGGGCTAAGGGAGGGCCAGGTGCCTGGACGCCAATGCTACACTCCACTTGCCTGGGTGTTGCAAGAAGGGCTCGGAGGCACCCAGAGCAGGTTTGCCAAACTACTCCGGCTGTGAAAAAGCGAGGAAGGGAAGCAGCCTGGTGGAGATGCAGTTTGCCCGGCTGTATTCACCTCCCCCTCTCCCACTCTGAAGTGGCCAATTGTGGAAATAGCTTGCAGCCTTGCAGGGCTGGGCCGGGCGGCTGGCCAGCGTGGTTTTACAGGGCCTCTCCCAGCCAATCCGGCAGCGAAGAACTGGGCCAGTTATCTAACTTTGCAAAGGCAGCACCCTTTTCCTTCGCAAGGTGTTATAACAAATATACACGTTGGAGGCAGGGGGAAAAGCAAGTGCACTCTGTCGGGGGTACACACGTCGGCTGCAAGCGCAACAGCAAAGGGATCCTCTGACGGGCTCTCAGGAGGCACTGAGGAGCTCCAAGCTGCGCAGGCTGCCACGGGGAGATACACATGCTGTCTGCATCTGCATGCTAACTTTTTAGCTCTCTGAGATGCAAATAGTGACATTATTTTTATGTGATGCAACACTTAATGTGTGTCCCTCTTAAGTCAACATTTATAACAGCACAAGACATCTTTTTTATTGTGTGCATCATCCCCAAAATGCAGGATTTTTCCTCTTAAGTGGCACAGAATTTTATCAAAAAGCCAA
The DNA here is from genome assembly GCF_001604755.1 of Lepidothrix coronata. NCBI lineage: Eukaryota > Metazoa > Chordata > Aves > Passeriformes > Pipridae > Lepidothrix > Lepidothrix coronata. Next base: position 1,630,089 of record NW_016690321.1, read on the forward strand.
CAGCCTCCTCTCAGAGCAGTGATGTACAGCAAGAGAGTTCATGAACCATGCAAATACCCTGATAACAGCTGGTTAAGTAAGATCTTGAGCACACAAAGCTCCTCCTCTCCTGTTAGTGAAGTTTTTAGCATGGAGGGAAGGACTGGAGACAGGAGGATAAAGGTCTGATCCTCTTTATCAGAATCTGGCCTGGGAAGTAGCATCTTAGACATGCTGTGGTCTCCTCTTTTGCTGGGTGTGATTTTACAACAGAAGTGCTTTTATTTCTTAGTTTGCTCCTGTCCATTTTGCCAGGCTCAGCCTTACAGCACCAGTGTGAATCAATAGGAACCAGGTATTCCTACACTGGTCTGTGAGCCCCAGCTATCAGTGACAGCCTAGCAAAACCATGCATGGCTGTCAGCATGAAAGTGGACTGAGTGAAGTCATTAGGACTTTCCTTGTGCCTAAAGTGAAGCACTTCACTGGCCCAGCATTTAGAGTGCTAAAAAGTGATGGGAGGGGATAGGATGGTGTTTGGTCCCATAAGGAAATGCATTTTATTTAACTTAATAGAAACCAAAAAGAAAGAATTACCTAACAAGGTTCGGTGGTTGAAAATGTCAGTGAAGCTGAAAGGGAAAGGAGAAGCCTCGTGATCTAGATCCCAATATAATCAGTCTCAGAAATCACACAATAGATGCTTTAGTAGACTTTGTAATTACGGAACTATCTCTTGTGATTTCCCTTGTGGTTTGCTCCCTCCATTTCCCAGAGAGAACGTAAGAAAGCAGCCAGTCATAACCATTGGTGGTGAAGCCATTCAGGGAAAACAGTCCCATACTAACCCTAGGCTGTTTGGTGTTGATTCAACCAAGCCAGCAGACAGACCCTGCAGATGGTCAGTGCATTCTGGCTTCTGTAAGCAAGCGAAATGCTTGCATCTCTCCTTCCTGGAGCACAGCCTGCCAGTCAGGAGGTCCATGTCCTTTCCTGCAAACTTCCAGTTCAAACTTGCTGGTCAAAGCAAGTGGAATGCAGTCATTCAATCCTGCCAAGCATCACTAATGTTTGGGACAGCTACTAGTTGTGGTTCTCATCACAGGATGACAAGGGAAAATGACTAAGAACACAGTAGCTGTCCAATGCCAGGTGCAGCTGGACCTTCTGGTTTTGTCCCAGGCTCAGACTTGTTCTGAAAGCTGAACAAACATCTGACCATGTGTCTGGAGGGACCAAAGGACTTCACAGCAGCTGCTGCAGCAATTGACTTGCATTTATGGCTTCAGAAAATGAAGAAGTTAATTCAGAAAAAATTCATAGAATCATAGAATAGTTTGGGTTGGAATGGACCTTAAAAATCATCTAAATTGTCACTTAGCATTTTGAATTATTAGCCTGCAATGGACATCTCTAAGTTTTTATCTGGAGATCTGAGACTGTATATTTCATCTCATGTTTGACATGTCCACAAAGTCTGCTACCAACACTGTATGTCCTTCTTGATTCAGAATCCTTGAACGATGAGCTCCTGTCCACAAGAAGAGCTTGGGTAACATCATTAGCCAGATACATCAACACTACCCTGTCTTGAACCCCCAGGGATTCATAAACCATGTTATGGAGTAGAGCCATAGCAGTGGGGAATGTCTGTCTGCCTCTGTATCCCCACCACAGAGAGCAGAGCACTTGAGCTGCTTTAGCAAATAAAATTGAAATGTTGGCTCTGGAAAGCTGCAGGCATGGCCACAGATTGCATCTCTTGTGCTGGTTGCACTGTTATCAGATCATATGGTTATTTATTGTAATTGTGGTTTGATGTTAGTGGAGGTGTTGGCAGCTCTGCTCTGTCACTCAGAAGCCCAGTCGGCCCAAAACAGCACATTTCCCCACAGACTCAGCCAGCCATAGTCAACTTATACTGGCCCTAAGTAGGTAGCACGCAGAAGGGGACACCTAACATGATGGAAAAGGCCAAACGCCAGGAACACCAATTTAAATGGCAGAAGCCAATGTCCTCTTCTTCAGTGTCTTTTCTGTAGGTCTCCTGGTGCACTACCCACACCGTCCAGCAGTGTGAGCCGCTAGGCACGTTTTCCTGAGGAGTGTGTTCAGCAGTCCTGAGGGGAGGAGTGTGGGTCCTTCAACATCTGCCTTGGTCCATGCTCTCCTCCTTCTCATTCCAAAGAGTTATGCTTTTTTTAAGCAACAAATTCTTCTACCTTGCTTCCCCCTGATCCCTTTGCCTTTCTGTAGTGCTCAGATACTTCTGTTGACACCAGAGTATGTAAACACCTCTTTTAAAACCTCTAATTCTACTCCTGTCTCCAGTGGGGTCTCTCTACAGAGGCTTTCTATCAGGCCCAAAGAGCACAGGGAACCACAGAGCACCACTGCTTAGGTGTTATGAGTAGGTACAGCCTTCATTGCAGTTTGAGACCCTGGAGAATCGTTTCAGACATTCAGACCTCTGATACAGCCCTGTTCATTACAAAGATCTGGCTGAGGGGGGTTCTCTGTGCATCTTCCAGGTTACCATCTTTCCCTCAGCCCCAGGAGTACTCCCTCAACTCCTTCACCGGACCACTTCCACAGTGCTTCTGTAGCTGCCTTTCCACTGTTTCCCTTCCTGCCAGCAGCTTGCAGCCATCCTCAGAAGCAAAACAAGAGCCAGTGGCACACCTGGGTGCCTCCTCAGTCAGAAACTCCAGCAGATTGATGCTGTGGGTCTTGGCCTTGTTGGTGGCACCTTACTGCACATCAATTTCTGAGGCCACCATTACCAAAGGGAACTTAGTTGTTTCTCACACATATGTGAAAGCACAGCTGGTGGGGAACTCAACAGCAGCAGTGACATTTGACCAAAGAAAGGCATTATTGGTCATTATTACTAATTGCTGTTATCTCAGCTTCCTCCATAAGGTGAAAGCTTGGCTAGATAATCAAGTGGAATGTGTCCTCTTAGAAAATAAAAATAATTTCTGTCTGATTTTCTAAGGACACAAATCTTACACAACAGTATTATGTATCCATCCATCTATCCATCCATCCATCCATCTGTGTATCCATCCATCCATCCATCCATCCATCCATCCATCCATCCATCCATCCATCCATCCATCCATCCATCTGTCTATCCATCCATCCATCCATCCATCCATCTGTCCATCCATCCATCCATCCACCCCTCCCTCCACAGAGCATTCTACCCACCTCGGCAAAGGGATTCTATTTGAAAAATAAGCCAGTTGAATTAATGCCTCCCCAGAGAGAAAATCTGCTGTTATGTGTTCTGTTTGATCTGGGGCACATACCTTGGCAGTGAAACCCCAAAGCACATGCTGCTCCTGACAGGCAATAGTGAAGGGACAGGCAGAAGGTAGCAGTACTGGGGGGACTTTGTGGTGACAGACAAGGTGACAGACACTCCTTTCCAGTGAATCTGGAAATAAGGACAAAACCACGTAGAAATTTGTAGAAGCTTTGCAAATTCTGCTGTTCTTGAAGCAAGACTCTTTTCCTTTTTTTTTCTTCTTTTTCTTCAGTCACCCAAGACCACTCACCACTCACTCCAGGCCCACCCATGGGGTTTGATTCTTGCACCAAACCCAGCTTGGTAAGTGGTTTCCTCCTTCTTCTTTTACCCAAGCAAACCCTTTGCCAGAGGTCAGTCACTGCCTCTTTACAGACATCCACACATTTTTTTTTCTTGTACTAGTTCCTAGAACAATTGCAGACTCCACTGACAGCTTCCAGATTTAGCTATTTATTTGCATAGTGCATCAGGCTTGATAGGGAATTTTTCTCACTGTGGCAGGAGCCTACAGGCTGAGTTTCACCCTGGCCATTCTGAAGGGATGCTTGCACTGCATCCTAGAAACTTGTCTTCTTCGGGGTCGGGATACTGCTGCTAGTGCCAACAGACGTCTATGGAGCTTCATGGATACCCAGAATGGCAGCACCAGGGAAGGCTGTGGCCAGACCACAGAGGTGTCTGCATCCACAGCAGATTACTTTGAGAGAAAAAGAGGTGACAGAAGGAGTGATGAAGCCTGCGTGGGACGGCGGACAGGTGAGGGTGAGAAAAGTGGAACTGGGACTCTGCACTGGCTAAAGACCCTGCCTGGTGCCTGCAACACAGGCATGCAATCCTTTGGGTGCTTTTGATGGTAGCAACGTGCAACACAGACACACAGGCTTGATGAGGCCTCACTCTTAGCCCCCTTCCTACCTCTGAAAGGGCTGCCCCTTCCCCTGCAGGGTACTACATGCACACATGTGCCTATGTATGTGCACATGTGTGCCTGACTGTCTCCCTGTGTGGAGGAACAGCGTCAGGATCTCCCAAGCAAGCAGTGAACTTCAATGGAAGGAACAGCCTCACTTCCTGCCCGAGGCGAAAGGATTTCTAAAATATAATTCCCCAAAATGTGTGCCAAAAAGTTAATGAGCTTTGCTTCCCCACCACCTCTGCCAAGACATCTCCACCTCCTTGTTGTACTTACATGGCAGCTGGTCTCACCACATCTCTGCTTGTCTGCACGTGGCCTTCCCTTGTGAGGTGCCCTTTGCCAGAGAACTAGGTGCTAGGCAGAGAGAAAATGTGAGAAAGGGCCTTGGGTTCACCAGAAGCTGTGCTGCCCTGGGCAGGAAGGACACCTAGAGCTGCTTTTGCTGCATTTCCCTGGTCTGGAAACACTCGGAGCCTGGGCAGAGCCAGTTTCGGGAGCTCCCTGAACAAGCCTTGGCAGGAGGCAGAGCCCAGGAGGTGCCAAGAGCACTAATAAACCAAGGGGTTTAAAGCAGCACGGGTAAATCAAAGGACAGTGATATTAGGCCTCTGCCAGGGTCCGTGGGAGACTATTGGGTGGGACAGCAAGATACACATTCCTCTGTCTGCTTCCTTCTCAAAATGAAGAGCCTGGCTGTAAGGACCTGGACTGTCCCTCAGCCATCCCTTCCCCTCAGACCCCCTGGGAACAATGTGGTCCCCAGCAGGAGCAGGAAACCTGCTGTGTCATAGCCCAAGAGGTCAGAGCTTGATGGACAGATACAGGAGTCATCTGAGCCTGGGGAAGGCGTGTGGACTCAAAGAAAACAACTAATCCTTCAAAAGGCTTGGGCAGTTTGGCAGCTGCTTATCCCCCAAAGGCAAGACATGAAAGGTCTCAAACAGGAGAAGATCCAAACTGCCTAGAGCTTCTTTTGAAAACACTGCTGCTGTATTGAATCCCCACCAGAGCTCCCAGGGGCAATGTCCAGCCATGTTGCAGTTATTCTCAACTCATTTGGCTGAGGAAAACTGAGGCCATCTTACTCCCATGGAAGCAGGACTTTCCCTCTTTGCCTCAGGGCTTTGCTGGGATACAGACAGGGGAGCAGTGCCTTGGTATTCAATTAGAGAAACTATGTAGCTCTTCCTCCATCTGACCATCTGCCTGGAGGGCCCCAGAACTATTGGAAGCCCACAGCTAAGGCAAACATAGGAAATCCACTGAGAACAAAAGAAATACACCAAAGAGCACCTCCAGAGTTGAGTGTTTTTCCAGTTCCAAGCAAGCCAAATCTACTCTGGCATCTGGGTTTAGAGATTTCCATCCCAGCCCTGTTTAAATGTCATTTTTGGGAGAATTAATGTAGTTAGTTATGAATAACCCTATTTCCTGGTACTCTGCTATGTTTGTGCCTCCTGAGGCTCTCTGGAAAAAGTAGGAGTTTTCTGGGGCACTGTCATCTGTAAGATAAACTGCAGAGAGGAGCATACCTGAAAGGGGTAATCTTGGGAGTTGCCAGGGACAGGACTGTTGTGGTGGGAAAGGAATCATCTGGAGCTGTCATTTGGTCTGATTCCTGCTCTTGTCCTTGCTGCACCTGGATCTAATGTTTTTAGAAAACACCGCTCCTGTCCTGGGGGCACCAGGACCTGCTGCTCCAGCCTGGAGGGGGAACTGCAGAAAAACAGGAGGTGACAATCCATCTGGGAAGGGAGAGAGGTTATTTGGAATGGATAAGCCCTGTCCTGTCTCCTTCCATCCTGGGGAGAAAGGGCAAGGCTGGATGAGACATGGCTCCTGGCCAGAGCTTTCTAGGAAGCTACAAGAGCTAAGTGTCCACAAGACCTCTGCCCAGAGCCACCAGTAGCACCCAACTAAGTCTGTTCAGCACCTTCTGCCCCACACCAAATATCTGTGTGCTACAGCCAGGCGTGTGCAGCCTTTCCTCCTCCACTTCCTCCCATTGGTCACTTCTATCCAGCTGTCTTTTACTATTTAGCACGTTGTTTTCTGCCCCATGTTTTCCCCCCCAAGTGCCCTACATGGTCCTCCTCTGGGCCATCCACCCCAGCCAGTGACCAGCACACCTCCCCAGGTTACAGCTCCTGCATGACAGGAACTCTCTGCTACTCTCTGTGCACAGAACACAACACAACACTGCCCTGTTCTTGGTTGCAATGGCAGCAGCAAACACAACGAAGAGGATGACAGCATTTGGATCACCTGCTGTCACTGCCTAGAAATGTTTCTCTACAGTGTGGGCAGGCAGACTCAGTCACAGGATTGCTTAGGAATCTCATCTGCAGCAAACTCCCTCTGCCAAGCTGCCGTGTGATGGCATTAATGATCTTGAGCACAAAGACCTCCTCCCACCTCTCAGGGGTCTCTATCCCTGCTCCTCTCAATGTTCCATCAAACCTGGATCCTTCCTGGCTGACTTGGGTCTCTCCCCCTTGTCTTTGTAACTGCTGAAGTTCCTAGGAGGATCTGAATACTGAAATCATCACTCCTTTCCCTGCCTCTCCCAAATACAAATTTATTTCAGTGAAGAAACACTGATTTACAGCTGAGGCTCAAACCTGCAAGGAAAACACTGTCTTTTTTGTCTTCTCATGCTTTGTCTGCCTTGTAATTCAACAATTTTGGTTTCCATGGTACTGGAAAGGCTACCCTCAACTCTTGCCAGCATGGCCTCAATAATCTCTGGAATGTAAAACTAATATCTCTCACGTTGTACATAATCAATGCCCCTTGGAAGTGTACTGGTCTCCTCATTCCCCCTGCACTACAAGCTACTGTTCAGGTGTCACCTTTGACCAGAAGTCCCTATATTTGTATGGAGGCACATCAGGGAGATGTGTGACAAATCTCCTCTCCTCAGGCCTCACTGGATATGGCCTTCTGGTCACTCTACCAGTTTATACAGCAGTAACAAGGCGTATCCATGGGACTCCCCTGTCTTCACTGCATTTCCACTTCTGGCTTCATGAAGAATCCAGTTTTATTAATACATGTTTTCACACTGACCTCTTCCCCCAGGTGCAGCGTTCCTCACACAGCATCCTCTCCAGGGGCAAAGTGCACAGATGCTTCCCATGGCCCAAGCTGTGTGTGACTCGGTGGGTAGGGCTAAGGGCATTTTCCCTGGCAGGGTGCACACTGGCAGGCAAAAGAACTGTCTGACTCAGTTGAACAGAGTGGTCTACACAGCAGAACAGCCTCTAGATGAAGGTGGTTACAAGACCTGATTACTGGAGGTTTCAAAACACAGGTTACCCAAACACCTGAAACTATGTGTTAATGCAGAGCACAGATTCTTGGCACTGGGGGGAAAGAAAAAACCCTTAAATACACCTAAAGTTCACAAGAACTGTGTGCCTGATGAAGAACTGCATAATCTGTTAATACACACATAGGCAATTTTCCGCTCAGCAAGAAGAACAGATTATACCTAAAGATGGGAGAAAGCCAAAGCGATCCAATGTTTAATGTGCTCCCTTTGCTTCCCTCCTCACAGCGGGGAAACCTGAAACCAAGATAAAAACCCTTTGCAGGCTATTTGAAAAACACAAACACACACTGGATCAGGAGACGGTTTAAAGTGCACACTTTTATTTTCTATTACAAAGGCTATAAGAAGCAAGTTTGGTTTTTTTCTTTATTTAAGAACAAAAACGTTGTTAAAACATCTACATTATTATCCTGATACTAGACCTTATGAAAGATACTAAGTTCTTTTTTAATAGTAAAGCGTGGTATTCTTAAATTATATTAATACAAAGACATATTAAAGGACTCGAAATCATTACTACCCAGCTCAGAACTGCAGCATCCCCTTGCTATCTTTTCCTTTCGCTTGCTAAAATCCATCCATTTTTGACATACAGTTTCATACAAGCTAAGTAGGGTATTTTCTGTTGTTTGTTTGTTTGTTTTTATTTCCCCCTGTAAAGGCCAGGTTAACTCCAATGCCAGTGTCACTTAAATCCCTGCCCCTACCAAAGAATTTGGGAAAAGAGTTTCACTAAGTCCTTCAGCATTTAACAAGTTTCTGCTCTGTGTGAATGTCTGTGGTTATTTTACGGGATATGAAATTTTCTTCTAATGTTACAAAATTAGAACATCACTTCTTTTGTTAATAACCCTCAAATTTGGTTCTGTGCTGCAGAATTTTCTTCTCTCACATGAATGAAGAAGAGAGAGTTATCAGGGTCTTGTGAACACACCACTAACGCAGCCCTACAATTTGTGGTTTATCTGTTGTAGAGCTGCGAGCGCTGAGCAGTTTTGCTGAGAGCACATGTGTGCTGAAGAAAACCCTCTTGGCTTGATAAAGCGAGCCTAAGAAGTCAAGTGTGAACCTTCCTGTCTTTCACAATGTCCCTTTAAATAATATAAGCAAAGCCTTACCATTAAAACTTAACTTGCTAGCTAGCAGTATAATACTCTCTCACTGAGATAGGACTGCAAGGACATCCTAAGGGGTTTCAAAAATGTGAACAGGGAAACCTGTCCCATCTCAAAATTTATACATATCTATATAAAATCCTCCCCTCTTTTGTTATTTTCCTTTCCCTGTGCCAAATAAAAGTCTTCATATTTAAACTGGAGATGCTGCGTTTCCTGGCCCGAGTCCTTTTCCTTTACCCTCATTTTAAAAGATTCCTTTGATACCACACACATATAATATTATATATAGAGATATATTTAATACCTGTGTATATATGCTTCATGGGAGGGGTCACATATATACACACTAAAACAAGTCTGGTGACAAAGTACTGCAACACCACAGACCAGGTTATCATATCAGGGAAAACAAAAAGAGACACTCAACACAACCCCCATGACTGTGGGCCTACCTCACCTCACCTCACCTCACCTCACCTTACCTCACCTCACCTCACCTCACCTCACCTCACCATGCTCTCCCTCTCCCCACCTCGGCTCCAGCCCGAACCTACAAAACCTTGCCGAGCAGCTTGTCTCTCGTTGCAGAGATGGGGAGAGGGGATAGTGACACACCCCATAACTTAAACAAGTCCTCATATGGAAATCACGGCTCAGCGAACATTAGAGTCACACTAGAGATGCAGGTTTGTTTTAAAAATAAAAAATACATTCCAATGTTCCCCAATCCAGATTTTCTTCCTTGGCATCTCTGCCCAAGAAGAGCAGAACAAGATAACCCAGGAGCTGATGCCTGCCTTCTCCTGTCTCTGTCTGTAAAGCTGACCACTTGAGCACAAAGATGACCGGGAGAAGGTACCACAAAGGACAGAGAAGAAAATATAGCACCTGACCACTCAAAAACTGCCGTCTGATATTGCTCATACCAAACCAATGACTACCATCCGCATTTTAAGGGAGAGAAAAATAGCTCTGTGGGGAAGTGGTTGAGTTGTCCCAGGAAGTGGCTGAGTCGCCATCCCTGGAGGTATTTGGAA